>NC_083720.1:125096060-125401840 GCF_028564815.1 Eubalaena glacialis | reverse complement strand
TTAACTGTGCCATTTTAGAACTTTAAAGTAAGGAGAAAAACACGGATACCTGATACTACCCCACTCTTCAACAATAAGATGAAAATAATGACTAGAGGAACAAGAACTGGAAAGAAAGAGACAAAATTATCTTTATAGGTAAACTATATGATTGTCTCCCAAAGAAATACAAAAAAATGTGCTCAGACAATTGGTTAGAACTAATAGGAGAATTTGGCTTACGCCAGTAAGATCAAAGTACAGCTCTGCGGCATTTCTATAAACAAGTAATAATTAATCTGAAAACATAATAAATGAAAGAATTTATAAGAGTAATAAAAACTATAACTACTTAAGAATAAGTCTAATAAAAGTGTATAAGACTTTTTGAAAAAGTTTTCAAAAAATTTATCGATGAACACGCAAGAAGACTTGAAAAAATGCAGTGAAATGCTATGATCATGGATAAGAAGACTTAATAGATTAAGAAGAAGTCGACTGACTCCAAATTAATCTAAAAGGTAAATACAACTCCAGTGAAAACCACACTGGAGTTTTTCACAGAACTTGACAAGCTAATCCTAAAATTCATTTGGTAAAGGGCAAAAATTAGCCAAAAATTTTTGAAACAGAAAAAATTGGTATAATCCTGACCTAATATCAGATGGGAATATTTAAGACATGTGACTTTAGAGCAAGGAGAAACAAATCAATGAGACAAAACATGAAAACACAGAAACTGGACTATGGAAAACTTGGGGTAAGACAGAGGTCACATTCTAAATCAATATCGATATTAGTAAGTAGTGCTAAAACAATTTGTATGGAAAAGAAATGAGCCCTACCTCACACCACACCAAAAAGTTCAGATGGATTACAGAATCAAATGTGAAAAACAAAATTTTTAAAAGAAAATATAATTTTAATCATAACAAATCAGTGTAGGGAAGAATTTATTAGATAAGATATGATATCCCAAACCATAAAGAAATAGTGATAAATGTGATGACATCATAATCTTAAAACTCAGCATCAAGAGCAAGATCAACCACACGACAATAACAACCAAACCCCCAAACATGTAAAAAGATAAGCTACAGACTAGAAGACATTTTGCTATGTGTTGAACTCACAAAGGATTAGTAAGACAAACAATCTAATAGCCAAATGAACAAAAGATATAAATAGACAATTTATAGAAGGAAATTGAATGGTCAATAAGCATGCTAAGATGGTCAGACTTACTAATAATCAGGGAAGTAAAAATAAAAATGAGATACCACTTCATACCTATTGGATTGGAAAGACTAAAAAGCCTGACTCTCACAGGGACTTTGGTGTGCTAACGTTGGGGATACAAATTGGTAGAACAACTTTGGAGGACAATTCAAATAGCAAAATTAAGATGCTTATACTTTTTACCATCCAGTTATTCCATTTCTAGGAAATATTCTCTACTCAAGATAAACTCTTACACAAGGAGTAGAATATTCACAGCTGTGTAATTTGTAGTAGCAAAATATTAGAAATTACCTACATGCCCTTCAATATAGGGGAATGACTGTATGAATTGTCAAATACAGTCATATAGTGAAATACTGTGCAGCTGTGAAAATGAATGACCTAAAGCTACGTTTCCATGTGAATAAAGCTTAAAAAAATATAATGCTGAAAAAAGTAAGTTGGAGAATATATAGAGTATAATAATATTTATTTACAGTTTAAAAACAAAAATACAATGCTATCTGTTGTTTATGGATATATTATGCACTTACAGATACAATCCATATAAAACCATTCATGGGAATGCTATGCAACAATTTCCCTTAAGGGAAGGAATGGAGGGAATATGGTTGGGAAGGGGCACACAGGAGGCTTTAGTGATATGTATGTTGTTTTATTTCTTTTAAAAAAAGATTTGACCCAACTATGACAAATTGCTGGGATTTGTTAAAACTCAGTGCTAGGCATAGAAGTGTTTATTAGATTATTATTTGCACTGCATGTATGTTTGAAATATTTTATCTAAAACATTTAAAATTTAAGGTATTTTATTTTAAAATCAAGAAAAATTATCAAAATGTCCAGTTTCTTCAAAATCACCTAAATGCCCATGAATAGGGAACTAGTTAAACAAATGTTAGTACATAATGAATTACTATGCAAATATTTTAAATGATGCTTTATATTTATACAATAGGGAAAGATATCGAAACATTCTGCTGAATGAAAAAGGTTATAAAATATTACACACAGTATAATTTTATATGGACATAATGTCCATAAATATATCAGAAATGTTAAATAAAAATTTCTATATGATTGTCTCGGGTTATATCTAGAGAGTAGATGTTTTTTGCTGTTGTTCTCTATTCCTTAATGATCATGTGTATTTTTATAAACTTAATAAAACTACTGAAATAGTTCTTCAGAAGTCACCTACCATAGAACTGTAAATGAAAATGGAAAAGAATGACAGGAAAGTGGCAGGGCCCAGTGGGAAAAGGTTTGGGAGCCAGCAGACCTGGGTTCTAGGCTCAGCTCTGCCCTTACTTGCTGTGTGAGCCCAGACAAGTTCTTCTCCCTCTCTGGGCTTCAGGAGCCCCATAAATAAGTTAAGGAGGCTAAAATGAAAAAGAAATGCCTATTTTCACTTAATTAAATTTTCACTGATTTTTTTTCAATTTATAATATTGAGTGCTGGCAAGGCTGCAAGTAAATTTCACCCTCTATCTCTGATGTTACCTGTGTGAATCAGTATCACATTTTCTGAAAAGTAATTTGGTAATATGGAATAAGACAATAGGGAATTATCCCAAGGAAATAATCAACCATGCACACAAGAATGTACAAGCAAGGATGTTTTAGTTAACAACATTACTCAGAGCATTAACGAACTGGAAACAACATAGTTGTCCAACAACAGGGGATGGCTCAATAGATGACAGCACAAACAGGAAAATACTATGTTGCCAATCAAAAGCATATTTTTGAGGAATACCTAATAAGATGAAATATGCCCACAAAAAAAAGATATACTTCAAATTTTGTCGTATATATATATTTTAAACGACCAGGAAGAAACACACCAAAATTTACCAGTGTTTATCTCTGAAAGGTTAGATGGTTAGTGATTTTTACTTTTTAATCTGTTTCTGTATTTTCTAAATCATATAACAAACAAATTTTCTGAGCTGAAAAAGCTACCTTTTAATAAAGAAAATAACCCTCATCTCTGCCCCTTCCTTTCTCAGCACTTCATCTCCCTCCCCAGTCCAACTGGCACTAGACCACAGAGCACATAGAGATCCCTGGGTTACAATCCACTGCGGGGAACTACAAGTCACCATTATAAATTGCCCCCTTGTCCAGACTCTCTTTTCAAAAATGTAAGCAGGATTAGATGCCTGTGCAGGTCAACAAATGAGAAAAGTGAGTGAAGGTTCAACATTTTATTCCCCAATCTTGCCCAAGTATATAAATATTCCTTATTATCTATTGCTCCTGGTTTAATAGCCATTCTCTCGCCCTGAACTGGTTTGTGACATGACCTGATAGCATTTGTTGCCCCAGGGGAAGTGTTAAACTATGAGAAAAGAGGGGTGGATTAAACGAGGAAGAAAAACTATCTCTACATCATAAAACATACATGCTATTTCTAATTTATTCCCGTTCAGTTGAAGCAACATACCTGATGTGTTACTAACATTTCTGGTAATACAGTATCGTTGTTCCCTTTAATAATGTGGAAGTGTCTGTAACTCTCATTTGGACTTGGTGAATTACTGTTTTATTTAATGAAAAAAAAAGATAAATTGTACTTGATTTGTATTTATTAATTTCTATGAATTTGGTATATGACATTTATGAAAGCTTAGGCACATATTTCTCCTTTCTTTAATTTAAAGCTGGGGAACTGCTTAAATATAATTTTAAATGGTGCATAAAATGCTTCCTGACATGTTTGTCTTCTGAATTTCCAACACCCTTATTTGCCATTTCTATATGATGAACAAACATTTTCTCAAATTGTGGTGAAAGAAAAATGTTACCTGTTTAGAATTCCTTTATTAAATCTGAGCTCTTGTATTTTGAGTTTTCTTGAGGTTGATAAGATGAGTTGCAATTGCAATCTGGTTCATGCTTAACTCAATTTGATAGGTAAGGCTTTGCAGGTGTAGCAATCATCAATTTGGTGCAAAACCTCAGAACAAAATCTAAAAATAGATGTCATTTTGATAGCCTTTTGGGGGGCTAGGAGAAGTTAAGTAATAGACAAAGTACATTTCTTAAAGAAAATTATTATTTCTCTAATTATTTCCTAAGCATAAAATAGCTTTTCCAGCAAAAGAGGTATTTTTCTTCATATTTAATTTCTTTAAAATGATTCTATTTTTCCTATTCTGTATTTTGGTCAAGTTAATTTGTAACTCCTCTGAAAAGCTATATAGGTATTGTTCAGATAGGGTTCACTTATTCTAAAATTTCAATTTTTGAGTTTTCAAACACATGCAAACTTTACATAGTATTTTTTTTTCTTCAGAATAAGAATCAAGTGTTTATTTGGCCTTATTTTTAATCAGAACATACTTGAAAAGAAAAATCACTGACTCTTTTATGAGAAATCAGTGAATAAAAAAATGGAGAGGCTCTAAGTACTGTTGTTCTACTGACTTCTGTCATTAAAACAGATGTTCTCTATAACCTTGACCAAACCACTCCATCCTCTAATCAGAAAGGAGCAGACTTGTTTGTGGATTTATGATAGATGTCTGTGCCAGAGCTGGGAAGACTGTCTAGGACTGTGGGCTCTTTATAGACTGGTTTTTGTGCTGAAATTTGGCTTGTAATTCTTATTTTAATTCGTCTTATATACTTTCACCCAAACATGGTTTGCTTTATTTTTTAAAAAAAAGATCTTATTAATTGGATAGTTCAGATGTATTCATCGCAATTATGAGTCGCTATGGCTTTAAATATATGAATGACTTGCTGATGTCAGCAGCTAAAAACTAATGCTGCTGATATCAGCTGACAGGACACTAATTACTAGTTATGTGGCTATTGCCTGCTCAAGGAGCTATTCAGTGAGTTATGATTTAGAAAAGCTGGAGAGCACAGGGCTGATTTGTGAAGAGATATCTAATAGGAAAATACCACCAAAGTTCTCAGATGGATCCTCATGACAGAGATCTATCTAATTAGGAAGCGTCTATTTTAATACAGAACCACAGAGAAAGCCCAGCTGGAGAAGAAGAATTTACAGGAAGACACAGAGCCATCACTGGTCCAGCTGACAGCACATGCAATCTAAGCATATTTCTCAGCGTTTAACCAATAGTGGCTCTAGGACAATTACTCGCTCACCGACGATCCATCTCGTCGTCTCGAGAGGGAGGGTCTTCACAGGTGATCTGGATGGAGAGCCCCCGTTCAACCCCGCTTGTCTTACCTTCAGAACTGAGGCCTGTCCAGGAGCTAGACACTCACTAAATTATCACTGAGAAGGTAGCAGAACTGGCGATGTTCTGTCGTTGGGTGACTAAGAATGTCACTCTAGCTCTGACATGCAGGTATCCAGGGGAGGCATGACAATGGGGAGAACGCAGACTTCTAGTTCCATGGAAGGATTAGGTTGGTCAATTCTGCTAAGAGACCCTAACGTTTCTGAGGACAAGAACTTGTTGCTAAATTCATATTCTATGTGTGTTCAATAACGACTGATGGACTGACCATAGAGAGATCTTTGGGCAAAAGAAAAACAAAAACAGAAACTATAGCTTTCCTCTGAAGCTAAAAAAAAAAAACAACAAAAAATCTGGTCTTATTTGCCAAATATGAGAAGACACCAAACCTTCAGAGAGCTGTCTCTCTCTGTGGAGTTCTTCAGGCTATGTCCACGCAACAGCTTAAGAACATGTTTGCGGGAGTGAAGCCAGGCACAGAGATGCAGGCATTGGCCTTTACACCCTAGCCGGCTTCCGTCTTCTCTCGCCTCTCTGTCTGTGCTGTCAGTTGTCTTCGGAGAGTTTTACAAACGTCTGCCGAGCAGGCTGTTAATGAGTCATGCCCGCTCCCTGTCTTAACTTTGGCACGGCCTCAGTCTCTACGAAGGGAGACAGGACAGAGGAGGAAAAAGTGTTTTGAAAACACTTGCTTATGTTGATATATGTTTTATCGTTGCTGATCTATCCATGGAATAGGTAGTAGGAAATCATCAGAGGTTATTCCAGAAAGATCAACAAATTGATTGCACATATTCTAGAGTCTTTAATCCAGAATATGAAACCCTGGCCTGGGCCACAGGGTAGGATGGAAACAGGAAGGCTGTGAGGCCAAAGAGAACAGTGAGTATTCAGCACCCAGCTTACCTGCTGAGCAGCTAAGCAAGTTATACATCATCCTGTGCTTCAGATTATCATCAGTGAAATAACTCCTTATATCCTATGGCTGCGGAGTGGATGAAATAAGATCATGCCTATAACAATCTTAATATGATGCCAGGCACTGTAGGCATTCTGTCACCAATACTTGCCTTCGTCCTTTGTCTTATTTGGGGTTCCCCCCACAGCAGACCCTGAGATGAGGTGTCCAGAGCAGTGGAGAAGTGAGACAGGGACCAGGAAGCAGCCAACAGGATATGTTATTAAGATGGATACCCATGTGGGTGACTGGAACTTAATCCCGCGGAGAAACAGTGCAACACAGAACCTCAGTGTACCCCACCGGAGGGAGGAGAGTGCTGGGGTACACCTAGTCCCAAGACTCATTGGTTGAAGACTGCTGGGAGGGGAGTAGATTATGTGCCAGGCAATTCCAGTTTGCTCTGTGCCTTCTGCTGTTCTGGGGGGAGCGCTCTCAGCACAGACATGCAATTCTGGCAGCTGGAAGTCAGCTGAAGCACTCTGAAATTTCTTAGGGATGCGGGTGAGGCAATGACAGACCCAGTGGGGGAATACCTAGACATCTAACGCACAGTAGTTTCCATCAAGAAGCCACCAATCAAATAAGGAAGATAGGACCGTTGAAACTTCAAAGGAGAAGGTTTGTGATGCCAAGATGTCTGTGGATTGCAGGTGAGATCAGCACCTGGATCTCCCCAGGGCAGCGCTCACTATATCGGGGCCTCCGGCTCTTAGCCCAGCATCCGATCTGTCAGCATCCAGAGAGTGAATGCAGAGGAGCTATCAGACTCACGTTAACCAAGACCCACAGAGTCTGAGCAAAAAACTCGAATGCCATGTGTCGATCTGCATTTGCTCTCTGTAGGCTGAGCTCCATGAAAGACCACATTATAATCTTAAAGTGGATTTTAAAATGGAGATTTAGAAAAATGGATGCTGTTAGGAATGGCTCCTTAATTGAGATAGTTGGAGGAACTCTTCTCCACCAAAGGGATGGCTTTGCCCATAGGGATAGAGGCAAACAGTTTATCCTCAAGTCCCCAGCTGGCTCTGCCAAGGATGGACCCTAGCTCTCCTATTTGTGGCTTCCAGACAAACAAGGTACACCGTGGTTAAGAGCAAAGAGTCTGGAGTCAGGACTTGGTTCAAATTGTGTCCTACTATTGTATTAGCTGGGTGACCTTGGCAGCTATTTCATCTTTCTGTGCCTCGGGTTTCTCATCTATAACAATACCTATTTTATAGAGTTGTGAGGATTATATGTAATACATCTCATATAATACATATAAAGAGTCCAGAATAGTTTTGATACCAAGTGAAGTGTTAGTTATCATGACAGCTGCTATTCAGACCACCCCTCTCCCCCAACCTTTAAGCTGACACAGTCTTTCTTTAGGTATGGTAATAGCTTTGACTCTCTTCTTAGAACCAGTTTATCTCACTAAGGTGTCCTTGCTTATTGTCCTAAAAGGTCTGTCATTTGTGGGTTGGGGAGGGGGATGGCTTTGTTTTCCTCCCATTTTCCTTGCTATCCATATAAATACAGAAACAACTCAATTGCAGAACAACTTGGGCAGAGGTCAGGAGACTGTCACAAAGTGCACGGAGGTTCAGAGGCCAGAGGGCTCCCTGAGGTATGGAACAGGAGCAACGCAACCGCATTGGGCTGATGGCTGAACAAGCAGCGAGTCTAGAATTTTAGGTTAGGACAGTGTTTTCAAATGTTGCACAATGGAGAACATCTTTAAGTATTTGGCCCTGGAATGCACTCTGGGATCCTGCCAAGCGTGTCTCTCTTACAACTTGGGGCCAAAGCAACAAATCAAAGCCACTGTCAGATTTAGCCCTGATAAGTGAAGTATGTTCCTTGATGGAACCAAAGATTTCAAACCATCCAGGAGGACAACAGGACTCCTTGAAAAGGGAATGGAAGGCCTCAGTAAAGAATGCATGCAAGTCAAGCAAGTCAGACAGAGAAAGACAAGTAGCATATGATATCACTTATCTGTGGAATCTAAAAAAAATGATACAAATGAACTTATTTACAAAACAGAAATAGACTCACAGTCATAGAAAACAAACTCCTGGTTACCAAAAGGGAAAGGGAGGGGGAGAAATTAGGAGTTTGGGATTAACCTGTACACATTACTGTATATAAAATAAACAACCAGGACCTACTGTACAGCACAGGGAGCTATACTCAATATCTTGTAATAACCTATATGAGAAAAGAATCTAACGAAGAATGAATATATGTATATGTATAACTGAATCACTTTGCTGTACACCTGAAACTAACACAACATTGTAAGTCAACTATACTGCAATAAAATTAAAATATTTTTAAAAAATAACCTATAACGGAAAAGAATCTGGAAAATACATATGTGTATAACTGAATCACTTTGCTGTACACTTGAAACTAACACAACATTGTAAATTAATTATACTTAAATTTAAAAAAAGAATGCATGCATTGAAAGAACTGTTAGAAAACCTATCAGCTACAAGTGTGTTGGAAAAGATGCTGGACTTACAGGCCCTGCACAGTCCAGGAGAAGAAAAGGATTCCTTGAAAAGTGAATTGAAAGTATCACTGCAGAATGTGGACATTGAAAGAACTGTAAGGAAGCAGAGCAGGAGCCAGTGTGTAGAGAGGATATTAGACCCAGAGTGAGAAGCTCAGGTTCTATTTCAAATGGGTCACTAATTGGCTGTGAGACTTTGGGAAGGTCATTCAGCCTTTCTGGACTTTCTCTATCAAATGAAAGGTTTGGTTAGTTGTTCTGTAAGATGCATTCCAAGTCTAACACTACTCTGTGATTCAAAATATTGAGAGAGATGGAAGAGTGGTCGAGCTGTTTCAGTTGGAAAACAAAAATTACAGTGTTCCTTCAAACTTTCCCCCCATCAATCCACAGTCCCTGGCAAGAAACCTAAGTGTACTAAAATGAAGCCAATTAACATTCCTTACTACTGCTCTGTCATCAATCATCGTTAGCTCAGAGAAGGCAGATGGGTAAGTAGCTATAAGACATATTCTTGTAGATTGGTTTGTTCATATCCCACACATTAAATTTCATCAAACCAGAAGCCCATTCCATTCTTCAGAAGCACAGTGTACTGTGGACTCTCCAGGCATACACAGAGAGAAAAGGTGCTGATAGAGCCATTAGATGAGGACCATGCACTGCCCACTGGAGCTGAGCTACGTGGAGTCATTGGTGACTTGAACAGTTTTGGTGGAGTGGTGGTGGAGAGAGCCTGATCAGCGTGGGCTTCAGGGAGAATGGGAGAAGAGAAACTGCAAACAGTGGGAACAGACAGTTCTTAAGTTCTGCTGTCAAGGGAAAGAGATAAATGGGAGGCAGTAGAGTCAAGAGGGTTTTTTTTTCAAATGGGAAAATAACAACATGGTTGTTGATAATGAGACTTCTCCAGTAGAGAAGGAACCCTCGATGATGCTGGAGGAGAAAGGGGACACTTGCTGAGGCAACATCCTTGAGGAGGTCAGAGAGGATGGGACCCAAAGGTAGAGTATATGGGCACAGGGAGGTAGTGATTGGATGTGGGTATTGGGAGAATCGCTTCTGTTTTCTCAGTGAAATTGGAAGCAACACCATCAGCTGAGAGCAAAGATGGGGGAGGAGGTGTTGGAGGTTTGAAGAGACAGCAGACATGAACTGGTTGCCTAGGAACATGACAAAGGGACGGAACCAGGATGAGTTCCAGGCAATATCTAGGACCACCTGAGGTTAGTGACCATGAATTTAAAGTGAAATCACTCAGCATGTTTGGGTGTTTATCTGGCCTTGCTGGGAGGGTAGAAGCAGGCAGAGGTGAAATTTAACTAGGGTTTTGGTTTAGTCAAGCCAGTACAAGGGAGAGAGGGGCAAGGGAGTCAAGTCTGTATGCAAAGGGATGATTAGAAAGATAGACTGTGGAATTTAAACTGGGTGGGGAGGAGAGAGGGGATGGCAAGGGGGTGGAACAGTGAGAAGGTGATAGGAGCATTGGATTAAAGTCCTGGTACAGAAGAATTGTCTATGTTGGGGTATGAGCTCGAAAGATAATAGGCAGTGGTAAGAGAGTAGAATGCCTGAAATTAGGATTTTAAGGGTGTTGAATGTATTAAGAATGAAAAGGTCAAAGGTATGGCCATAGAAGTAAGTAACAGAGATTGAAGAGAGAATGAGGCCATTGGAGAAAGGAGATGAAAAACTGAAAGGCCATTGTATTAGAAAGAATATCTGGTTATTGAAATTACAGGAGTAATAATCAGACTGATTTTGAAGACAGTGATAGCGTGGCGGTTGCTAAAATCTTCAAGGAGTGAGGGGCAGTGGCCTAGGGATCAGTAAGAAGCTGAAACTAGTGGATGGGAACATCTGATGAGTGAGATTCAAAGCTGAGGGTTTTTAGGAAGGAGAGAGGGAGCATGGTCTCAAAGCAACACAGTAGAACCTGGAGAACACCTGTTCCACCCCGGGTCCATCTTATGAAGAGGAAATAACTACCAGACCACCTGAGAGGGTTACAGGGAAGACAGGTCCTCAGCCAGAGGAAGGTCAAGAAACATTCTTCTTCAAAGAAGCTGAGAATATAGGGCAGGTGTCAGCAAACTAGAGCCTGTGGGCCCCCTGTTTTTGTAACAGTCCTATGGAGAGGTGTGGACGGCAGCAAGTGAGTGAGGGCGACTCTCCCTTGGCCCCTGCTGCTGTCACGTGCAGGGTGAGCCTACCTCTGAGTGCATACTCTTTCTCTTCGCCTGTACTGACAAGTCTCCAGGCCAGCAGAAGAGCTGATGACCCTAGTTAGAACACATCATTACCGAATGTAGCCTTAGCCTTGATTCGTTCCTCTTCTTAGACTGGGCATTGCTTG
Source organism: Eubalaena glacialis (assembly GCF_028564815.1). Lineage (NCBI taxonomy): Eukaryota > Metazoa > Chordata > Mammalia > Artiodactyla > Balaenidae > Eubalaena > Eubalaena glacialis. Next base: position 125,390,573 of record NC_083720.1, on the reverse strand, counting down.
CCAGAGTCTCCAACACAAAATGTACTCATTCCAGTTTAATATTAATGCCTCACTAAATTGGAGGACTTTCAGCCTGACCTTCAGTAAGGTTAGCTTGATTCTGCTTTATGACCAATGGTACTAAACACCATTCGTGTGCAATAACATTAAAGAATTAAGTTAAACATTCAAAGCAGATGACTTAGAATACACTCGGCTTTCTTTTTCATTTTCCTGCTGCACACCCCAAAACTAGTGATCCGACTTAGACCCTTGCACAAGTGATCAGACCAGAGAAGAAACTGTGACACACACAGATTTGCTTTCTTTCTTGTTTTATTGACAAAGGAATAAAATAAAAGACCTCTCTAACAGCTGCAAATTGGAATTGAAGCCACACGTCTGTAAACATTTCCCAGCCTGAGTCACATCTTGCTCAAATGACCTAAACTTGAGGATTGCCACGTTGACCAGGAAGTGCTTTGCCCTGATGGCAGGGATTAGCTCGTTGGTTTGCCTCTCTGTGAATCCCTTCCAATGCAGTGAGCCTTTTCCAGCTGCCTCTACATCACCCCCGGAAGGAGCACAGAACAGAGGTGATCTGTTGGTGTGCGTTCCCCAACATTACCTGTTTATTTGGATAATTTCATTTAAGCTGTCTAGAACGTTTAGGTGGATAATAGTTTTCGTTTTTTTTTTTTTCATTTGTTCATTTGTGCATTCGTTCATTAAATGTTTATTAAGCAACTACTTTTTATTTTTCAGAATACTGCTCAGCAAAGACGAAACCAAGCCAAATTAAGATATGGTCCCTACTCTCGTTTTCAAAAAGGGGTGAGGGCAAGGTGAGAATGGATTCTGGAAATTAAGAGGCTTACTGATGGTTTCTGACAAGGTTTTAGAAGAGACTATTGAGCAGGTGTTTTGTGAGCACTTAGACCAGAGGGCAGTGGTGATTGGGAGTCAGTGTGCGTCCACTAGAGATGCACCGTACCTAACATAATTTTCTCTTTTGGTAGGGTTACGAGACTACTGGCTCCAGGAAATAATATAAACCAGGTGGCTTAAGTAGCATTTCAGGGTCTTCACTTTTTCCTTGTGGACTTACAGGAAGGTGAATATTAAAACAGTGGATGGATTTCATTCATTCTTTTACTTATTCATTCATTCAGCAAATGTTTATGGTGCCAGATAAACAGAGTGTAAGGTACTCTGTTAGGTGATGGGATGCTTAGATGATCCCTGCTTTTATGGAACTTACCATCTATGGCAGGAATGAGACAGCTACCACGCAAAATATACACACTGAAACGGGTAATCCATAGGGGACTCGCCAAGAATATTGATTAATACATTAGTGTAAGCCCAAAAGGAAGCTTCTAGTGGTTTGGGTGGCAGCCTTGGCTCTGGACTTTCCCAAAGTTTTATCGGTGAATTGGATGATAATACAGAAAATATTAAAATATTTGGGAGGAGAATTAATGTATGCCCATATGTTAAAGAACATGCAAAATCATTCTCAAATAGATTAAAAGTGCTAAGTAATTCAAAATTATATGAAAGTCTGGTAGAAAATAGACTAAGATGTTTGTAGATCTGTAGAGAAATGGTAATATTCTCAGCTCTAAAGAAACATAAACCATGTAAACAGAAAAGACTGACAAACGACAGGTTTAAATAAGCAGACTTTTAAAATATCTATACAATGCAGAATAACATCACTAATATTAAAAGGAAGAAAAACCAGCCTGTTAAAAAGATCTGCATCAAGTATGACAGAATAATATCTATAATACCAAAAAAACTGGATTTAAATTTATAAGAAAAAAAACACAATGAATAGAAATAATCATTCAGCAAAGAGGAAAGACACAACATATTTAAAAGACACATTCACAGGAAGAAAGTTCACACTTTGCAGAGCAACAGAGTCTCAGAGTCTCTGGATATCACCATCTAACTGAAGGTCTGTCTTAATGATGGACATAGGGGTTTCAGCAGAGAAACCCCACCAACAGAAGAGGTGATCACCTCCCTGACATCCTTTGTGCTCCCATAGTATCCTTTGTGTATTTCTCTCACTGTGCTTGTTACTTTCTGTTCTAAATACTACATGCCCATGGGCTAAATCTCCTTGAGTGAAAGAACCACAACATGTATCTTTGTATTCCCAGCACCATGATAGGGGCCAATACTTGCTAATTATGAAATACGTGGCATGCACATTCTTGATCAAGAAACAATGGGTCATGGAAGGACATGGGGCAACTGGACACAGCAAATTAAAGAGTGGGTAACAATAGGACCAGGCCCTACACCTCCATGCTGTGAGTCTAAGAATAGCTCTTGGATCTCCTGCACTCAGGAAAACACTGCCTCTCCCTGGATACATCCTCATCGTTAGGAAGAGTTAAGAGGTGGCACAAGAACTTTGCCCACTCCTGGCAAGACCCTCACCCTTCTTTCCAACCCCTCTAAACACTGGCTGCCTCAGTATTTGCGTTGAGACCATCTGGACCAACCCCATCATAGTGTTTATTCCTGTCTACTTCAGTCATCATAGGATGCTCAGGTTACCCTTCATCCCCAGGAGTCTTACTCACATGGGCAGTAATGCTGCCACTGTGTCTCCAACTCCTGCCTCCATAAAGAGGATCTTTTGCTCTATGGCCTCTGATTGGATTCAGCCAATGGAGGCTGGGGCAGGATACCAGGGGCAGGAGGAAAGTAAGCTTAGGTATGTATTCTCCTGACATCCTCTTGGTTGGGTTACGAGGGATTGCCTGCATCCCTCTTCCCAAGGTCCTAGATTCTTCCAGGCAGCCCTCTCTATCAAGCTACTCTCTCTGAGTTTCTGTAACCACTCTCTTCCTGTCCTTTTAGGTGGCAATAGCTACTGTTTGTTGTTAGCTCCTGGGCACTACATCAGCCTTGGTTGGCTTCCTTAACCCCTGCCCATATTTGCAAATAATCCCTTTATTAAAGGCTTTTCAGTTGCCCAGTTCGAGTGTGCCATCTGTTTCCTGCTGGGATTTCGACGAATACACTGCTGAATAATTAGTTGTTGGAGGTACGCATGGCTTTGAATCTCTGTAAGAAAACTGAGATCACCGGGAAGCATTCTTTGCAGCAAGGGTAAGCGGCTGTGTGGATGGTGGGAATTTTCCTCATTTCGGTAGGTGACCTGACCCTGGAAGCACAGAAGGGAGGAGTGGCTACTTAGCCACCAAGGCAGAGGATGGAGGAGGAGGGGCATGGAGCGGGAGGAAGGCACAAAGACTCCAGCCCTGAGACGTGGAGCCGACCGGAAGCAGCCATCAGCAGGAGCCACAGCAAAGGAGACGCTACCGGGGGAACTCCGCAGGAGTCCCAAGGAGGGGGCAGAGCAGTATGTCAGGCTGTGGTTTCACAGTCCTAGACATGGAGGCTGGGCCAGAGAAATAATGCCTCCCCTCTCACTTCTTCCTACTGCCCCACCCACTGCTTCCTCATAGCCTCAGTGGGCACGAGAGAGCGGCAGTTATCAAAGGCATGAAAATGAGAACGACCTGGGTCATATTACCTCTGCAGAGTCAGCACTTATATAATTGGTGAAACTAATATACTCACGGACTTTGGTAACATTATAAGTCAAGGCAACTCTTTCAGAAAGCTCTATGGCAATATGCATTGCATTTTAAATAAAATGTTGTATCTTGTGACTCTGTAATCCCATTCCTAAATGGGCACCCTAAAGAAAATCTGTAAAGACAAATTTGCAATATGGCATTATCCCTTGTGTCAGACACTGTGTAATATACAATATTCAGTGAAAAGAATCAAATGTAAAAGTGTATGAGGCAAGAACATACAATGGAGAAAAGACAGTCTTCAGCAAGTAATGTTGGGAAAGCTGGACAGCAGCGTGTAAATCAATGAAGTTAGAACACACCCTCACACCATACACAAAAATAAACTCGAAATGCCTTAAAGACTTAAATATAAGACATGACATCATAAGACTCCTAGAAGAGGGCATAGGCAAAACATTCTCTGACATAAATCATACCAATGTTTTCTTAGGTCAGTCTCCCAAGGCAATAGAAATAAAAGCAAAAATAAACAAATGGGACCTTATCAAACTTACAAGCTTTTGTACAGCAAAGGAAACCATAAACAAAATGAAAAGACAACCTAGAGGCTGGGAGAAAATATTTGCTGATGATGTGACCGACAAGGGCTTAATTTCCAAAATATACAAACAGCTCAGACACCTCAACAACAAAAAAACAAACTACCCAACAGAAAAATGGGCAGAAGACCTAAACAGACATTTCTCCAAAGAAGACATACATGGCCAACAGGCACATGAAAAGACACTCAGCATCACTAATTATTAGAGAAATGCAAATCAAAACTACAAGGAGGTACCAGCTCACACCAGTCATAATGGCCATCATTCAGAAGTCTACAAATAATAAATGCTGGAGAGGGTGTGGAGAAAAGGTAGCCCCCTACACTGTTGGTGGGAATGTAAATTGATGCAGCCACTATGGAAAACAGTATGGAGGTTCCACAAATAACTAAAAATAGAGTTGCCATATGATCCAGCAATCCCACTCCTGGGCATATATCCGGACAAAACTATAATCAAAAAGATACATGCACTCCTATGTTCATTGCAGCACTATTCACAATAGCCAAGACATGGAAACAACCTAAATGTCCATTAACAGATGAATGGATAAAGATGTGATATATATCGGGTTCGATCCCTGGTCGGGGAAGATCCCACATGCTGCAGAGCAACTAAGCCCGTGCACCACACCTACTGAGCCCACGCGACACAACCACTGAAGTCCGTGCGCTCTAGGGCCCGCGTGCTGCAACTACTGAGCCTACGTGCTGCAACTACTGAAGCCCACGCACCTAGGGCCCGTGCTCTGCAACAAGAGACGCCACCACAATGAGAAGCCCGCACATTGCAATGAAGAGTAGCCCCGGCTCACTGCAGCTAGAGAACTCCCGCACGCAGCAACGAAGACCCAACACAGCCAAAAAAAAAAAAAAAAAAAAAAAGTAAATGTACAATGGGCAGAGATATAAAAGTAGGTATGCATAAAGGCAAAATGTGAAGAAAATAGGCAGCAATGAAAATAGTATCAACAGAATAAAATTTTTCTTTTTATTTTGGCTGTGCCACACAGCTTGCGGGATCTCAGTTCTCCGACCAGGGATTGAACCCGGGCCTCTGCAGTGAAAGTGCCAAATCGTAACCACTGGACCACCAGGGAATTCCCCCAGAATGAAATTTTAAATTATTTTTTCCTGAAATTCTTCAATGTTGCTGTAACATTTTTACAATCTAATGTAAAAAAATGCTTTCTAAATTTTAAGTGAACACCACCAGGAGGGGTCACAACACTTCCCTTTCTATAACCCTCCAATATTCCAATGATTTCCTTGGGCAATCAAAATACCATGCAAATCCCCTTCTGTGGTGTTTAAGGTTGTATCTGTCAGGCCTCTGCCACCTCCTGGATCTCATCTGTTGACTCTCCTTCCTGTGTCCACTACGTTCCAGCCCTCTAGGGACGTTATGTGCCTTGGAAACACCGACCTTATTCTTGTTTTAATCTCTGCTCCTTCTGTTTTCTTGGTCTAGAATGCATTTTCTTCAGGTCTTCACACGGCTGCCTTTTCCCATCCTTCAGCTATCGCTTCAAATGTCACTTTTTTAGAGAGGCTGTGGAGACACTGTCTATTATCTACCCAACAACTGCACATCTCTAGCTCCCATCAGGAAACTCCTAAGGGTCGGGTCTTCTTTTTCCCTACCTGAGGAAGCTAAGACCTGGGCACGTGGCTCAAATGCAGCCAATCATTTCCTGTTCCTATGTTTCAAATTTGAAGAGCGTGATGATGCGTAGGGACAGGGATAGCTGCAGTTTTCTTGGTGGCTCTGGTGCCATGGAGAGTCCAGTAAAACCCTCATAATAGCTAAAGTTGGTGGTGTTCATCACAGTGATGGTTCAGTCCAGCGGTGGCGCTCTTAGCAGTGGCCACGGCTGGCTGGTGTCGAGCTGATGTGCAGACTACCATGTGATTTTTTCTTGGCTGTGTCTTGCCTCCCTTGAGTCCTACTGGAGCTGGGTTCTGCAGTCTATGTATCAATGCTATTAGCTACCTGAAACTCTTCCCCACAATGTCTTTTCTGCTTAAGTTAAGCAGAGCTGTTTTCTACTGTTTGCAACCAAGAACCTGTACAAAGGACTTCCCTGAAAGCCTAAGCTAAAGCAGCCAGTTGCCTATCCTGGTTGTTCTCTGTGACAGTATTCAGTTTTTCACCACATGTACCACTATCTGAAGTAATTATTTTGTGTATCTGTTTTTATTTGTTTAGTTCTTTTAATTAATTAATTAATTAATTAATTAATTAATTTTATTGCATATTTCCCCCCCTCTCAAAATGTCAACTCCATAAGAACAAGAACTGTGTTTGTATCCCCTGTATCAACTAAAATAATGCCAGGCACATGAATGGCACTGATAAATATTCATTTAATAAATGAGATAGAGAGTAGAATGGATGCTAGAAACAGGATTCCAAGAGACGTAAGGACCAAAATTAATATGAAGAAATCTAATAGAATAAATATGAGAGCTGACTTTAGGTTGATCAATTAATCGCACAAGTACAAGATGGGGGAGACCTTACTTTTTAGGAATTTGAGTGCTAAAAATGAAAAACCTATAGGTTGTGATAGACTTCAAGCTCAGTAAGACTTGACTTCTAAAAAGGGTGCAAGCAATCTTAGGGTATTCTAACAGGAATACATAAGGGATTTCTGCTTCTGGCCAAGGTGAATTAACAAGGACCAGATTTACCTTCTCGCCTTAAATAACTAAAAACATGGGACAAAACATGTGAAACAATGTTTTTTTCAGACACTGGACCACAAGCAGCCAGGAAAGTGATTATTGAGAGAGGGGATACGAACAGATGATCTTTACAATCGCCCAGTGTACTTCCTGGATAATGTTTTCAGGCCCCAGCACAGGGAGGGAGAACCCAGGCAGAGCCAGGCAATCCCCCTAAATTGAGGAGATGGAGCTGGGATTTCAAGGACGTCAAGATAGCTAAACTTCAATGGTCAGTGTATCAGAAAGAAGAGAGCTGCGCAGGGAGAGAATCCCAGAGAACGGCAGAGTGTGTCCCTTAGTCATCAGCTAAATACTGATTGGCGCATGTGAGTGAGAAAATAACCCATTCCACTCCTAGATATTTACTCAATAGAAATGAAAGATTTGTATGTGAATGTTTATAGCAGCTTTATCTGTAATAGCCAAAACCTGGAAACAAACAACTTGTCCATCAACAGATGAATAGATACACAAAAAGTCCTATATCCATATAATGGAATATCATTTCAGCAGTAAAAAGAACAAAATATTGATACACGCAATAACATGGATGAATCTCAAAATAATTATACTGAATTTACAAAGTCAGACCAAAAAATGCATACATTTGATCCCATCTGTGTAAAATTCTAGAAGAGGCAAACTGACCTATGGTGATAGAAAGTAGATCAGTGGTTTCCTAGGGACGGGATGGAGGATGGGGGGGGGGGATAAGGAGGGAGGGAATATGTATCAAGGGGCATGAGGGAACTTTCGGGAATGATGAATACGTTCATTATTTTGATTGTGAACATTTCATAGATTTATACATATGTAAAAGCTAATCAAATTATACAATTAAAAATGTGCAGTGCATTGTACACTAATTATACCTCAATAGAACAGAAAAAAAAAAGAAAGAAAGAAATACAGCATGCAAGCAAGATATTTGATAGTGTCATGGTACCCCTCACCTAGAATCCTCACCCAATTCTCCTCACGTGTGCTTTAGCATAGAGAACAGTAAGGCTGGTCTCCTACGCAGATGATTGAAAATCAGCTAGACTCACTCAGGAATGATTCCTGCACAAACGTCAACTAAATATTTGTTGAATGAATGTATAGATGGATAAATGAATGTATTCCTCCACCGAAGCCTATAGGATTCAAATTTGTGCCTCCAGAAAAAATTTGGCCACACAAAATTTCACACAAATGAAACGTCACACAAATTCTTAAAACTGCAAATTTTAAATCCTCACAGGCCAAGGGCCTATGCCATCTATTCTGGGGACCGTAATTTAAGAGGTTGATGTCTATAAGAGAAAAGAAATGGATGAGAGGTCTGATGTTTAGCTGGGAGAAGTTTTAAAAGAGACCTGAAAATTTTCTTCAACACACAGGAGGAAGATAAATTAAACACATTTTCTGTAACTAAAACCGAGGAGTTGATGGCTGAGAGATGGATTTTATTTTATATTTTATTATTATTTTTTGGCTGTGCCATGCAACTTGGGGGATCTTAGTGCCCCAACCAGGGATCAAACCCAGGCCCCAGCAGTGGAAGCACAGAGTCCTAACCACTGGACCACCAGGGAATTCCCTGGGAGGTGGATTTTAATCCAGAAGTCAATCCTGAAGCTGGACAAGGTGCCCCTCCTCTCCTTTCCCACACGTCCATAATACACTGTACATGGGCCACTCTAACACTACTACACCCTATTGTGATTATTACATTTTAAAAATGTTTTCCTGGCTAAATTGTGCACGTTTTGGTTTTAGATAGCAAGACAAAATAGGATAAAGATGTCAACTATTTCTAAATTCATCTACAATCTCACTACAATCCCATTTAAAATGTAAATATGTTTTCCTCTTCCATCCTCGTATTGTTTTGAACTTGAAAAAAAGAAATGTGTCTGAAATCAATTTGGAAGAAAAGATGTGAAAATTGTCAAGAAAATTCTAAAAATAAAGGGGAAGAATAATGCTATCGCATTAAACTGTATCTACAGTAACTAAAATACTTTGATTCTGATGTCCAAATAGGCAGATCAATGGAAAATAGTGGTGTCTAGATGAATCAATGTAAAAGAATAAAATGCATCAATAAGTAGTGAAGTGGGAAAATGTTTGAGATACCCAGTTACACACAGCATTTATATTTGCGGGGAAAACTACACAAATAAAAAAATGTGTGAGTGTGCATGTGTGTAGACTAGGGTGGGATTTATTCAAGAAAACTTTGTGATTTACTTTCATTGAGAACCAGGGTGGGGCAGACCTGGGGTTAGGAAGTGAAAATGGACGAGATGGGCACTGTTATTTTCACTTTATTCACTTCTGTATTTTTGGAAATATTTTTATATATTGCACATATGGTTTTTAATAAATTACAGAGAAAAAAGAGGAAAGGGGAGAAAGGAGAGAAAAGGGCACAGAAATCACAGAGAATGGAAGAAACTAAGGATAGGCTTTGAAGTCATAATGACAAGTAACTTCTCTAAGCCTCACTTTTTTCCCTATAAGATAGGTATCATAACGTCTCCTTCACAGAGTAGTTTTAAGCATTTAATGAAATAACTTATGTAAAGGGCTTAGCCCATGATAATCAAGCATTATACAACATCTATAATAATTATTATTTGCTACTACTAGTTACTATTATTTATAGTCCAAGAAATGTGCAGTTGGAAAGTTATAAGAACACCCCAAATTCCTTCACAATAACCTGGAGGTTAAGCTCAGGGAAGAAGGTGGCTATGAGATTATAACCAGGAAAGCTTTAATCTAATCAACTGCATTGTGCTCTGTCTGAAGAAAGAATGTGTTAATTGAAGTAGGAATATGATCCATATGGAAACTACAAAAGGATCTATTAGGAGAAATGAGAGAGGGTTTCATCTGTTGGGAGATGGATGCTGATTAAAACAACCCTGGGATTAAATCTTAACTCCCTGGATAGATTTTGCTTTAGAGCAAGAGTCTACTCTGACTAATCAACACATTGGCTTTTACATGGATTATTTTGGTGTAGACATCAGCCTCTCTTGAGTTCAGTTTGTGTGAGGATCTTTGACAGTCTGATCTCATCTAGGCAGACAAAAGACAATTTTTGGATCTAAAAGCTGAGGTCCAAACCCTAGAACTTTATGATCTCCTACAAACAAGCTTTTGTGCTATGGGTCTGATATGAATGAAGGGAAAGCAGTTTTCTGTTTTGGAGGATTAAAACTTCAGCATGAATGAACAAGTGGATGGATGAATGAATACATTAGTACTGGAAGGAGTTGTCATATAGAACTGTAAACTCTGCATCATTGTGTTATTTTTACACATGGGATTGCTTCTCCCTTGTTTCTAGTTGACCGTGCTATCCGGATGATCAACAACCCCTGCAGGAGCTGATCGCTGTCAACCTCTTCATCTTCTTCTTGCCACTTTCCCTCACCCACTGCACTCCAGCCTTCCTGGCCTTCCCCATTCCAGAATGCAATGCCGCTGGCTCTCTGCCTGGCTCTTGCCTTCCCCTTACTTTACATCCCAACTCAGCAGTCACTTCCTTAGAGCCTGGGATCAGTCTCCCCAGTGCCTCTTCCAATTTCTCTATGTAAAGTAGTCACCTTCCCACCCCCAGTACCACCACATTATTTTCCATCACAGCATTCAGCATCCTATATATTTTATGGAATATTTTAGTTCGTATCTGATGAGAAGCAGATGCCTAGATGGGATTAAACGTACAAGAGATTTACTGGGAGAATTGCCTGTGATGGATAAAGGGAGAGGGAGAGAGAGGAAGTGAGGAGAGCCACCAGCTACAGGTCTGACAGCCCTGAAAGGGAGAGCGAAGGAAGGAGAGATGGGTAGGAAGAGTCATGAAGTGCAGCACAGCTCAGAGAAAGTTTTAGCCACGACTATGGGAACTCTTCCAACCAAAGTCACCTGTTGGGGGAATCCTAGCTCTTGAAGGAACAGGCTTTCATCAGCACCCGCCAACATGCTCAGTTATGGGTTGGGAGCCCACAGGTTAGGCCTTGGTGCAAGCCCAATGGCGGGTCCAGAATGGCAGCAGCTGGGACCACCAGTCACTTACACTCCCTGTGGTTAATCATTTGAGAAGTGCATTTTCATGGTTGTCAGATTCTCTGAACTGAATGTTTGTGTCCCTCCCAAACTCATATGTTAAAGTCCTAACCCCCATTATGATGAAATTCGGAGGTAGGACCTTTGGGAAGTATTAGGTTTAGATGATGTCTTGAGAGTAGAACCCCATGATGGGATTAACCCTTATAAGAAGAGGAAGAGACCAGAGCACTCTCTGTCTCTCTCCCTCTCTCCCTCTTTCTCTCCTTCTCTCCATTATGTGAGGATACAGCAAGAAGTCTACCCTCTGTAAACTAAGAAGTGGGCTCTCACGAGACCCTGAATCTCCTGGCACCGTGATGTTGGACTTCCCAGCCTCCAGAACTGTGAGAAATAAATGTTTGTTGTTGAAGCCGCCCAGGCTCTTCTAGGATAGGGGGTTCCCAATGTAGCTGACATGCCAACAAATGGCCAGATGTTCTCCTCGAGGAATATTCCATATTGGGGCTCAGCATTGGTCTCTATTGCTGACAGGTTGGACATTCACAGGCAACAAAAGCTAGTTTGGCCTTGATAAACAGTGAGTCCTCTGGGCCCTCCAACCCAACATATATAACATATCCATCCATTCCATCACGCCCACTTCCCTCAGTCTTCTTATTCCTTCCTCGACCACCTGCCAGGGTAACTCAGGCATTGCACTTTGCTTCGCATTGTCCAGCAATTTCTCCAGGCTTCTAAGAAACCACCTGTTCCCCAGGGCCCTTGCTAAGGTGTTAAAGCAGTGTCCTGAGAAAATGTCTCTAAAGCAATAAATTCCTGTTTATCCTGCCTTTCATTTGACCCTATTGATCAAGCACCATCAAAATTCAATTCCAGGGGTACTCCCCTGGCTTCTGCTGGTACATGCTGGCTAATTCTTGCAACACCTTTAGTAAATAATCTCTTTCTTCCCTTGTCAGGCACAGCACATCCCTAGCCAGGTCTGCTAGGGAAGTAACCCTAGTTTTGAGCTTAGCAACTAGAGAGGAGGTGGGGCAGCTCCTGAGGAGGGCACTTGTGGCCCCTGAGAATGAGGCACTGCAGGGAAAGTGCTGGCTCTTCTTAGATATATTAGTTTTTTATCACTGCCTAAGAAATTGTCACACCCTGGTAGCTTAAAACAGCACACATATATTATCTCACAGTTCCCGTGGGTAGGGAGTCTTTGCACCACTTAGCTGGGTCCTCTACTCAGTGATTCACCAGGCAGCAATCAAGGTGTTGGCCGGGCTGTGTTCTTTTCTGGAGCTCAGGATCCTCTTCTAAGCTCACGTGGTTTTTGGCAGAATTTGGTTCCTTGCGGCTGTAGGACAGAGGTACTCATTTTTATGCTGGCCTTAAAAATGTCAGCCAGGGGCCATTCTCAGCTCCTAGAGGTGCCCCTAAGTTCCGGGCCACATGTGCCTCTCATGAGCCCTTTCACAACCAGGCAGCTTCCTTCTTCAGACCCTCCAGAGAACTCTCTTATCTCCAGGATGATCCAAGGCCCTCTTTTAAGGGTTTTCACCTGATTAAATCAGGCCTAACCAGGATAATCTCCCTCTTGATTAAGTCAAAGCCAATGGATTTGGGAAATGAATTACATCTGCAAAATCCCTTCACCTTTGCTATCTTCTATTGCCTGCAAGCTAGCCACAAGTTCTGCCTGCACTCAAGAGAGGAAATATCCACAAGGGCATGACTCACTGGGGTCACGTTAAGGTGTGTCTGCACATTAGGGAGGTGAGGGTCACCATAGGAGCACGGTGGTGGATCCACAGGAGCAGCAGCTGGACCTTTTGTCAATTATGGTCCCTGCAGCGGGAGACCTGAGCAGCACATTTTCATGGCTGTTATCACAATAATCATTACGGTATTAACTCAATCTGAAACTCATGAATTTGATAATGTATTATATGTTTATTTTCTTCTCTCCTGGACTATTAGTTCTTGCAGGGGTAAGGACTAAATCTATCCTTTACTCTTATATCATTGCCTAGCCCTCTCATGGCCTAGCACAATGCTTTTGTACATAGTAGATGCTCAAAATATTTGTTAAATGAATAAATAGCTTCAGTAGCAGCAGCCATTTTATTCTGACACTGTCCTCTGACCAGATTTAACTCATCTAAGGGTGACATCCTGACCCAAGCTAAGCCAATGAGTCTCTTCCCTAAAATTTTGAGTTGAGGCTGACAGATGATTGGGCTAGCCGCGCTCTGGGTGGCTGAACAGTAACTGATAATATTCTCCAGAATGTCTTCTGCCTTTTGGACCAAGGAGCAGTGGCTGCCAGTCTGAGGCATGGAGGACATGCTGCAGATGCGCCAACAGAAATAGAGAGAAAGGAACCCTGCAGATACATGTTTCTCCTAGGACCTCTTCCCTGACTATCAAGAGGTTCCACAGTGTTCTTCTCCCAAATTTCCCTGTTTTGCTTAAAGTAGTTGGAGTTGGATTTGGGGTCCTATGTAATATACTCTGGAGGTTAGAACATAGGCCAGCTAGCAGCTCCCCACAGCCTTAGTTGGTGAAGCTGTGATATGGGGAAGGGGGGTGGTGTTAAGGAATGAGAGGAGCCTTTTTCTTTGTATATGAACAGTTCTTTAATCAAATTTTAAATATGCTGATGGCTTATTCAATGGTAAGAACTTTTATACAGTGAATAATAACACCTCATGGCCCGCCCCCGCCCCCAGGAATTTGTTCTGGAAATTTAAAGTTTCTGCTATACTGTGTGCTGGAGTAGAAGTTGCATTCTAATGGGGCCGCATGGGCTTTCTGATGAGAATATCTCTTCTTTGGTAACACTCTACTGAATTTGGGGGTTCAGAGCCTTCGGCACCTGGCTTTGTTTAATGCCTTCTTCCTGCTGTAGCGCCTATTTGGAGGCCCTGTATTTCTTGGCAGCTGTGCTGTTCTGACATCATTTTAAGTCAATTAAAATTATTAGTGTAGTTTTATTTTTTTTTTAATTTTTTTAAACATCTTTATTGGAGTATAATTGCTTCACAATGTTGCGTTAGTTTCTGCTGTATAACAAAGTGAATCAGCTGTACATATACATATATCCCCATATCCCCTCCCTCTTGCATCTCCCTCCTACCCTCCCTATCGCACCCCTCTAGGTGGTCACAAAGCACCGAGCTGATCTCCCTGTGCTATGTGGCTGCTTCCCACTAGCTATCTATTTTACATTTGGTAGTGTATATATGTCCATGCCACTCTCTCACTTTGTCCCAGCTTACCCTTCCCCTTCCTGTGTCCTCAAGTCCATTCTCTACAACTGCGTCTTTATTCCTGTCTTGCCCCTAGGTTCTTCAGAACCTTTTTTTTTTTTTTTTAGATTCCATATATACATGTTAGCATACAGTATTTGTTTTTCTCTTTCTGATTTACTTCACTCTGTATGACAGACTCTAGGTCCATCCACCTCACTACAAATAACTCAATTTCATTTCTTTTTATGGCTGAGTAATATTCCATTGTATATATGTGCCACATCTTCTTTATCCATTCATCTGTCGATGGACACTTAGGTTGCTTCCATGTCCTGGCTATTGTAAATAGTGCTGCAATGAACATTGTGGTACATAACTCTTTTTGAATTATGGTTTTCTCAGGGTATATGCCCAGTACTGGGATTGCTGGGTCATATGGTAGTTCTCTTTTTAGTTTTTTAAGGAACCTCCATATTGTTCTCCATAGTGGCTGTATCAATTTACATTCCCACCAACAGTGCAAGAGGGTTCCCTTTTCTCCACACCCTCTCCAGCATTTATTGTTTGTAGATTTTTTGATGATGGCCATTCTGACCAGTGTGAGGTGATACCTCATTGCAGTTTTGATTTACATTTCTCGAATGATTAGTGATGTTGAGCATCCTTTCATGTGTTTGTTGGCAATCTGTATATCTTCTTTGGAGAAATGTCTATTTAGGTCTTTTGTCCATTTTTGGATTGGGTTGTTTGTTTTTTTGATATTGAGCTGCATGAGCTGCTTGTATATTTTGGAGATTAATCCTTTGTCAGTTTCTTTGTTTGCAAATATTTTCTCCCATTCTCAGGGTTGTCTTTTCGTCTTGTTTATGGTTTACTTTGCTGTGCAACAGCTTTTAAGTTTCATTAGGTCCCATTTGTTTATTTTTGTTTTTACTTCCATTTCTCTAGGAGCTGGGTCAAAAAGGATCTTGCTGTGATTTATGTCATACAGTGTTCTGCCTATGTTTGAGAGGAGCCTTTCAGAAACAGCTAAACCTTGCTCTCCAGCAATGAGGCTGGTTACAAAGGACAGAGGCTGGGGATTCTGCCCCAAAGAGGAGCTGGCTGGAGTCCCTCAGCAGCAGGAGCTAAAGTGTAGAGCGTGAAGCAGCCACTTTGGGGAAACTGGAAGTATTGTTACCAGTCCAAGTTGCGTGGCTCAACCCGCGCCATCCAGTCAGGCAGAGAGATTAGGCGGTCATGGGAGGGGTCAAGTACTCTTTCCACTGAAGTCTCCTTTGGGACACCACCTAAGTCAATGGATGCAAATGGACATTTGCAGGTTATTCTGTAATATATTCATTTATACTTTAGTAATCACTGTTAATGTGAAATAAAGGTGGTTCCAATGCAAGGAATAGGGTCTGGATACTGATGAGCATAAAAACGGACTGAGGGTTGTTGCAGAGGATGGGAGACAAGAGGAGTAGACTGGGGCAGAAACAGGAGAATTCTGTAGAATAGAATGATGAATGCGAGAATAGAAAATTTTGGCAAAATTTTAGGAGGTGTAAGTGGGTATCCAACGATAGGAGGAAAGATGAAAGGGATAGAAAGATATTCTATTTATTCTCTTGGGAAAGAGGATAGAGAATCAGGTATTTATTTAATCATTCATATTTTTTCAGCAAGAATCCATGGGCACCTACTCTGTGCCAGCCACTTTTCAGATACTGGTGACACAGTGGCAAATAAGAGCAGCAGAGTCCTTCCCTTCACAGAATTAACTTTCTTCTGGCTCTACTTGGACAGAGTATCGCTCGTCACCACTCTTTCTCCATGGTTAGGGAAGGACTGACTTCATTAGCACTCGGGTGGGCACACAGATCTCTCCCCCAACCCCTGATGCCATCCTTAGAAAAGCACTGAGTGTGGAGTGAGGGCTGGGATGAGGAGACCCTGCAGCATACTAAAGGCTCAATCATGAGGAGACAAGCAAGAGAAGGAAGGAGAACGGCCCTTACATTGGGATCAGGACCACTGTGGCAGACGTGGCAGGCTGACCACTGCAATTCACACTTCCCTCAAAGCAGCTATGCAGCTGCTCAGCCAGAGACTACAGTTCCCTTTGTATCTAAATGTGGCCATTGGAATGGTTGCTACAGGAATAGGAAGACCAGTGATGTATGTTACTTCCAGGCCAGGACTTTCTAAAATATCATAGACTCAACTTTCATATTATAACATTCTACATACTCTTATTTGATAATCCCCAACTATATGACACCAGGTTCATTCCATTATTATTTATATGATGATGTAATAAAAAATTTCAAATAATTTTTCATACCTTTACTATATTAAATTTTATTATGAAATATAGCATGTGTATATTTTTAAATTACTACTAATAACTTTCAAAAAGAATATGTATATACTCATTCTTTAACCAACAAAGATGTATGGGATTCCAACAAAAAGCAAGCAACAATCTCCACTGAAGATAAACTCACACACAAAAATTACAAATCACACACAGGCAGCAATCTGCTGTGAAAAGAGAGTCAGCAGAAACATCAAACAGGGACATGAGATAATGCAACATATTGAAAGAGATAATAAATCAGCTACATTTAAAATTATGAAAGAGATAAGATATGGAATAAAAACCATGAGGGAAAAAAAAAGAATCTGTGGGATGGGGGGAACACAAAGAATTAGTGGGAGGGAAGACATGAAGAGAGGAGGGGACCATTTTAGTTAGGTAATTAACTAATTCTAAAAGGACCAGTTTCGGTGCAGATAGAAAAGTAAACAAGACCTAAGAAGACAGGAAGAATCAACAAGTAAAGAGGGTGAAGGGATGAGGAAGATGGAAAGAGAAAACTTAGCACCGAGTTTCTCAGCAGCGAAGGCAAAGCGGCAAACACATTGTACGTATTGCCCAAAAGTCAACAAATATAACAGTTCACCCAGGTAGATGAAGTGTTTCTGGCCCTGAGATGTTAGAAAAATGTATTCTGAAAGCATCTTTACATAAAGTGAGTTGAGTACCACTGTGAACTCTGTCTTCAACAGTAGATTTACCAAAAATGCAGAGTGTTCACATCTGGCTTTTCATTGGTCAGCCCTTAATGAAAGGGGAGGACATAACTTAAATCATAAAAGAACTTCTCCAGAAAGTAAGAATGATAATCGTTTGGTGTTGGGATGACAAAACTTACCAAAGGAAAAAAAAAGAAAACCTAAACACAATGACATTATGTAATCATGTATATACAGGTTTATCACATTTTGGTAATTCTCGACATATCTGAAACTTTTTCATTATTATTATATTTGTTATGGTGATCTGTGATCAACAATCCTTGATGTTACTACTATGACTCTCTGAAGGCTCAGACGATGCTTAGCATATTTTAGCAATAAAGTATTTTTAATTAAGGTATAAACATTGTTTTTTAGACATAATGCTATTGCACGCTTAACAGGTTACAGTACAGTGTAAACATAACTTTTATATGCACTGGGAAACCAAAAAATTTGTGTCACTCACTTTATTGTGATACTCATTTTATCATGGTGGTCTGGAACTGAGCCCGCAATATCTCTGAGCTATGCCTGTATTAAAAAATGTCATAAAATTTTGGAACAATAGAGAAAATATTACTCTAATCCTGAGTTTCTCAACCTTGGCACTATTGACATTTTGTACTGGACAATTATTTGTTATAGGGAGCCGCCCTAAGCGCTGTAGGAGGATGAGCAGCGTCTCTGGCCTCTGCCCAGTAGATGCAGTAGCATCCCCTCCCCCCACCCCATACACTCCCTCTGGCCAGTTGCAACAACCAAAAATATCTCTAAGTATTGCCAAAAGTCCCCAGGGGAAAAAAGCAACTCTAGCTGGGAACCACTGTTCTAATTATACCAAGTAAATACCATTACTTTCATATATGCAATCTTTTTCATATGTTATACATATATGTATACGTATATTGAAAGTTTCATTCAAAGAATGTTACAGATGGCTAGAGCAGACTCCTGGCATTTGAGAAGGATACCCAAGACCTTTGCAAATCCCCAAGTCGGCAAATAGCACTTTAGCACATAACATCTCCCATAATTGTGCTTGAGAATGGAAAGAAAACAGTGAAACTGCTCCCAGACTCAGATCACGAGCAGCTGACCAGCTTCATTCAGTAGCCAAAGTATCTGGGTGTCCACTCTCCAACCTTGCAGCTCATTTTAATCAAATTTGCCTCAGCTAAACTACAAATCAGTACAGGTCAAGGGTCTCCTGGGTCTCTCTGGAGTAATTCAAGCAGTGAATCTAAACTCTTTAAATGCCAAGGGACCACGTGGACCTCAGGGCCTGTGCTGCAGATGCATGACAGTCCTTGGACGTAGGCTGGAGGTCCAGGAGCTATTGCAGTGTTAAAGCCTAGTAGGGCATTCATTTATGCAAGATAAGACCACGAGACCTAAGTGTTTTAAAAGTGGTTTGTTTTGTAGATAAACATATTTCAAAACATAGGTAATGGTAGAAGGGTGATGATTAAAAAAATAATACAGATGGAAATTTAGAGTTTGGTGTACAAGCTGGACGCCAATACCTGATGTTTCACATCATCTCCAAGGCCCGAAAAGCTTGTCTTGTGATGACCCAGCCCTGGGACTACAGAACCAGCCTGGGAAATTCGCCTTCTGCACAGAGGAGCCCATGGCAAATAGTTTCTGCGCAAGGATGAGCTCGGTGGTCTGCTTAGATTCAGGACCTCAGAGACAATCTGAACATAACCTCAGTCAGTGCCACAACTGAAAGTCCTCTCGGGTATAGACAGAGCGTTCGAGAGTGGAGAAGAAAACTGGATCAGGAGTGAGAAGATCTTTGCTCCTGATCACCTTGCCTCCCTGAACGTGGCCAAGTGCAAATTTGCCATGCAGCCAATACCATTTGTGAGGGCTACTGGGTTATGAGAAATTAATGAAAATAAGCTTTGAAAGCTTTAGAAGGCAAGGCATTTGTGGCAAATTCGTCTCATCACTGAACACTGCAATGCATCCCAAAGTTATAGAGAGTATAGAGAGTAGGTTCTGAACGTAGCTTTTCACGTGGTCAATTCTTGGTCAATGTAGTCTGTGATGTTGCTTTTCTCTAAAATCTTAGAAGGCCAGGAGCAAGGGTGAGTTTAAGACTTGGGAATTAAATCAGAATGGATTTGTCTTAGTACTCACACCTAGAGGTTAAAATGAGATGACGAGCTATCAGGAAAAATTGTTCACAAAGTTTTCAAATCATTCAAGTCTTTAGTCCTGCCTTGTTCCCACTTCCCATGGCCCAGTTTGGTGGTGCAGAGGAGAGAGGAAAACACTGGATTTTGTACCTCACTGCCACATAAAGGGGCCACTCACCAAGTCAAGTAATCTCTCTAGACCTCAATTCCCTCACTTGTCAAACTGGAAATTTGGGGCATGCCTACCTCCTATGGTTGTGGTGAGGTTTAAATGCAATGATGTGTTTGCACAGCGTAACGTACAAAGCCTTTTGAAAATATCAGGTAATATCCGGCAAATGTATTGCTCATTATCAGCTTCATTGCTACTTAGTATTGACATATATACACTACCGAATGTGAAATAGATAGCTAGTGGGAAGCAGCCACATAGCACAGGGAGATCAGCTCGGTGCTTTGTGAGCACCTAGAGGGGTGCGTTAGGGAAAGTGGGAGGGAGGCTCAAGAGGAAGGGGATATGGGGACATATGTATGCATATGTCTGATTCACTTTGTTGTACAACAGAAACTAACACAGTATTATGAAGCAATTATACTCCAATAAAGATCTATTAAAAGAAAAAAGATGGGTGAGGAAGGTCAGAGATACTGATGAATAAAAAGAAATCTGAGAACTGCCTATAGATTTTCAAAATCCGTACTATTTTCCTCTCTCACCATGTTAGCTACAAATGAAGTTCTATTCTACTGCCATGAAAAGGAAATGTTTACACACATTAACATGGTTGACTCTCAACATAGCTTGGTTAACATGGTTGACTCTCAACATAGCTTGTACAAGAAGGAAAGTCTCAAATTAATACATAGAATATAATTGCATTTATATAAAATTCAGGGAAACAATTCAGCACACCGATAAGGTGCTTCGTGATATGCATTTATGTGGTAAAATTATAAACAAAAATGAAGGAAAGGTAATACGTTGGAGAGGGTTTAAAGGGTGTCTTAAAAGTTACACGGATGTGGGACTTCCCTGGCGGTCCAGTGGTTAGGACTTGGCGCTTTCCCTGCCGGGGCCCGGGTTCAATCCCTGTTCGGGGAACTAAGATCCCGCAAGCCACTCGGCCAGAAAAAAAAAAAAAAAGTTACAGAGGTGCATTTCTTAATCTGGGTGGTGGAGACAAGTATGATCATTTTATTATTTTCATTTAAACTATAGTTTAATAGTCATAGTTTAAGAATAGTTTAATAAGAATATATGTATCAGTACCTATATGCATATATACACAGACACCATATAGTATATATACACATATTTTATACACATACGTACACTCAGTGTATATGATATACATAATAAAATATTAAGATTCTCCATGCCTCTAAAATCATATTCTAATAAAATCTTATTGACATAAGATTTTTTTCCTCAGTTTGTTGTTCATGGGTCAGCATGGACCATCAGTAAGCCTCATCTGGAACCAATTTCCCCTGCCCTATTCATGTCCCACCCATTATGGACATCGCAATTTTGCCAGTTTCTCATGGTTGCCCTGCATTTCTTGCCTGCCTCAGGCACTTTGCACCTGCTGTTCCTCTGCCATAGGGGCTCCCTCCCCAGTCTCGCATCCTTTAGGTCTCAGTTTAAGCAACATTTCTTTTAGGAAGTCTTTCTGTCTCCTCTGACGAGGTTAAGTTCTCCTGTGACATGCTTCTAGAGTATCCTGCATATGTCCTTCCCAATACTCATCACACTTGTAAATACTTAATTTCTGTCTTCCCAATAGACAATAAACCCTAGAAGAGCAATGCCCATCTGTTTGGCTTACTGCTGAATCACTAGTGCCTAGCTAGGGCATCCCGTAAGCGTGCCACAATATGTGTTGAATGAATGGGGAACGAATGGATGATGAATGGAGGGAGGATGGACGGGTGGATGGATGGACAGATGAAGGGATAAATGGCAAAACCCATGGATTCCCTGGCACGTATGAATATGAGATTATAAAATAAATTTTATCGGCTACATTTTGGGCATTGCTTCATCTACTATTTTCTAAGAGCTTGATGAACAATTAGCACCAGCTCTAAACAGCTGAAAGAGTTGTCACTGAGATTTACATTTACTATATGAATCTGGCCCAGCAATTGCTTCTTACTGACTGTAAGAAGTTGGGATTGGCATGGTGATGTCACTTTAAATGCCTCGACGAGGTCTTTCTTTCACTGCTCTGTGAGAAAAAAGGACAGGTTCCTCTCCGAGAGAGGCACGGGATAATGCATTATCTGAGTTATCACTGCTCAGTCAAAAAGTGCATGAAGGAGCCGCATAATTCATCTAGACAGCAATCACCATGGAGTTATGCAGGTCTCTCATGTAGGTGATGAAACAGCCAAATTCCCTGACAGTGGTGAATTACTCCTGTGTCGCTAATAGCAATGCCAAAAGTGTCAAGGCCACAGACGTGCAGAATGGGGGAGCTCTTCAAACTGCACAAGTAAAACTTTGATATGTTTTATTGCTTTCTTTTCATCTTGATCGTTGAGGTTTTAAAATGAAATTACAGGGATGCTAAGCCTAGCCAATGGGCAGGGTGATTCATTTCTACTTGGCGGTGGTGTGAATACGGTGGCTTCAGTCCAGGCCAGGCCTGGGCGGGGGCCCCTGTGGCTCAGCTGGCACCTCAAACCCTAACAAAGGGTCCATGGCATATGGTAGTTTTTCCTTTTTCATTTGTAGTCAAACAATTCAGCAAATACATCTTTTTTTCTTGTGGTTAAAATACTGACCTGATGTAATAAACCTCTGATTTTTAAAAGCCTTGCAGTATGAGAGACAGGCTACCATCTGAATTTGAAATCTGGTGATTAGGAAGTGTTTTGAATGGCCTTGAGAACTGCAGGTAAAACATTAAATTAGACTAATATTCTTGTTTAGTTAAACTTTTTAATATTTTAAAAAGCCCTTCACAATATTGTGGATAAGTAAATTCTTGGGCCCAATTTCAATTTGAGCCAAATTCCAACTAATAATGTTACACCCATAAACCTTCTCCTTAACAGCCCATAACATTAAACTGAATACAGGATTCTTAAAACGCACTCTTATGCTGCCTACGCATGAAATAAGCACTACAGACTTTTACCAGATGTCTTTAATAGACATTGTTATTGAAAAGAATATTACATAAAATAAATTTAGACCGTTAGTCTAGCACAATGACTAAGGGAATATTGCTGCATGTTCAGGTAATCACATCTACACTTAATTGAGGGGGGAAAAAAAAATCTGTGGCCATGAGGATCTTTTGGTGGTGGTCAGGGACTCATTTATCCATCCAGCTCATTATCCCAGATTAGCACTTGTTAGTGCCTTCTCCATATCATAAGCCCCAACTTTCAGAAAATTAAAAGTTGGTCAGAAAAAAGAGCTTCAGTTAAGAAGCGTCAGCCTAAGAGCAAATCCCTTAAAAAAGTCTTAGGGGAAAAAATTCAGCTCTTTTTCAGTTATGAGTGCCAAAAAAAAAAAAAAGTTTTGTGGTTTCAGGCACTTTTAAGTTTTATAATTTGAAAATAAGTTAGAATTGAAGCAGAAAAAAGAAAGCTCTAAGTCCATAACATGGACTTAATGCCTGTGGTATGTTCTAAAGACAACACAAAGCTAGCAAAAACAACCGAACTGGGCAGGGGAGGTGGCGGATGAATTGGGAGATTGGGATTGATATATATACACTAATATGTATAAAATGATAACTAATTTAAAAAAAAGAATGAAAGAAATACACACACAAAAAAAAAAAAAGTGGAGAGAGGGAAAAAAAAACCAACCGAACTATTTGTTGGGAAATATGTTGTCTTGTGCCTGAATATTTCAAAAAATACCACAACTTGTGACAGAATTGAATTTTGTTGTCTGCTTTCAGGCCTGCAATATAAAAAATATTATGCACTGTTGCCAATTAGGTAATAACTGGAATATATCTGACATTTCTCATTCTAGGGTATTGAACCAAGTAAGGGGGGAAAGACCCACTTTTCTGGTCAATGGTCTGTCCTTGTGATAGCAAGCTCTGATGGAGATAAATCAGGGGCAAATGGCCATTAAGACAGGCCTGCTATTTTCATTTCCTGTTAACAGAGAAAGAATGTGGAGGAGGGTCTTAACCAAGATGACTCAGCAAATCAAAGCTGAAGTTCACGTCTTTCCCAGGTGAAGCTATGTTTGCAGCGTGTTGGGCTGTGGCTTCGTCCTTTTTATTTAGATGCTCTGCATTTGGGCAGGTCTGGGAGACCAGGAGGGATCAGCATTTATTACTGGGGCGGTCCTGCCCGTAGCTGAGTCTGCGCAGAAGAGCAGGGGCCGGCATGGGTTTTGGATCGGACAAACCTCCGTCTGATCCTTGTTCTGTAACTTACTGGTTAAGTGACTTTGGAAAGTTGTCTGAGCCTCTGTCTATTCATCTGTAAAAATGACGCTAAAAGAAATATATACCTCTTGGGTAGTTTCAGGCGTTGCATAAGGAAGGGATTTTGGCAAGTAGCAACAGTAAATGTTAGCTATTATTATTCTTCTCAAATTCCAAAACTTGCTTCCCAGTTACCAGTAAGTTACATTCTGTAGATGTGGTACTATCTAATAGGATAGATCTTACTACTTTATATATGTAGGAAATAGCAGGCTATGATCATCTCCTGTTACACATATTTTGGAAATCTGACCAGAGAGTTAGTTAAAGAAGCAGCAATGAGAAGACAGCTGACGCAGGATTCAGAAAACCTGGTTTGTGACCCAGCTCCACAATTTACCACTTAAGCAAGTTGCTTAAGCCTCTCTGAGCCTCAGTTGTTTTTTTTTTGTTTTTTCAATCTGTAAAATTGAATGATAAATCTTACCTACCTCATATAGTTCCTGTGAGAATTGAATGGGAAGATAGATGTGAAAGCATTTTGGAAACTATAAAGCACTTAGTTGAAATACATTAGAGTATTTTTTACAATTTTTATTAGGCTCAAAGTCACTTATGATGACAGATTTCTTTCTCCATAATTCTTTTTCCTTGAAAGTGTATTCTTATTGGGAATGATTGTTATTTATGACTCATTTATTAATAGGCATAAAATTAGTTTTTATGACAGCCTTTTGCCAACAGTAAACCAAAAATGGATTCATGATTTTGTAGTGCTGTCCGGCTTTTCTCCTTTTTTGAAGTGGATCCTTCACAATTTTTTGGAGCAAAGAAGAGGGCTGTATTGCTTAATAACTGTTCTACTAAAGTTCACCAAATTGTACTTGATGTTCTGACATTTATTGCTTACACAGAATATGTGTTTTCTACCTGGCCTTGTTAAGCACATACACACACACACACAAAACTTGCTTTGACCAAAGGAGTCATACTAGTATGGTTAGAATAACTAGAGAAATTCAATTTGTCTGAAACTTCAGGGCTTCAAGAGCTAATCTCAAGTGACAGAGTTAATGAGAAATTTTGACCAAGAGAAGACGCTTACCTTCGGAACAGGACAAACATTTTGTATAAACACACCGACTCCTTCCTCTGGCAAGGTTGTTTATGCTTAGTCATCGGGAAAGTTTCAGCTGATCTTTGATCCACATGGGCTCAGTAATTACCAAGACATTGACTACCTACAGCCTAGAGAGAAAAGGGAAAGCCTGGCTTACTTGTAGCGTGGATACCTGAAAGAATAACTCAAGTTAACGAAATGCTTTCCTTGGAGATGCCATCTCTCTATTTTATGGTCACACCTGGTATAGTCCGTCTGATACCAGGTCTGTTCTGCCCAAGGAAGAAGGAACTTTGAAGTAGGAGAGAATCATGATTCATATCTCCAAGCGTTATTCAACGCCATTCAGACTTCCGTGTCTTTAGTACACTTACTGTCTGCTCGTCTTTAAGGAAGCAAACACTGCACACTAAAGTGGGATGACCTCTCGGTTAGGCGGTCACTGTCCCTCAGCTCCACACCCACCCTTGTATACTTGGCTTTCCGAGGCTGGAGCTGGAGTCAGCAATCCATGATTCCCCTTTGCCAGCAGCTCCAATCTGAGAACTGTGGTTATTAGAGGAAGCCTGCAAAGCTGGAGGAGAAGGGACTAACTCCTTCCCATGTGCTCACTATTGTCTCGATGTCTGTGAGCAGCCCCCCAGCCAGACTTCTTCACTCAGCAGAAGCAGTTCTTTCCCACAGCAGTGAGTGAATCCAGTGTTTAGTTCGCCCAGCATCTGCAGAACCGGCCACGTTGTGCATCCCTAGTCACCAGCGCCAGCCAAGCATCACCCCCTCCCCAGGGGTCTGAGTTTTAGCTCCATATGGCATCTCCAAGCTCCTAGATTTTGATAATTCCATCTTTTTCCCTTTTCCCCCCAACCCTAGTAGTACCTTAATATCCTGTTTTTACACTTTTAGTTACCTTGTTAACAATGTTGTACCTAGTTATGAATTCCTTATATTAAATTCTATTAAAATAACTAGGGCAGTTTCTGTCTCCTGACTGGACCCTGACTGATACACAGCTGACAACCTGGATTCATGTGTTAACACTCCCACAATATTGTCTGTTCTACAGTAGCTTGTAGTCAGCATCTATTGCATTTGTCTGCCCAGAAAGCAATCTTTTTATTTTGGCAAGCCTCCCTCAACTCACTCTCTGTCCCTGTAGTTTAGGTAGGACTGTCTCTACCGCTTGCTCCACGGGAAGTCTTGTGACTCAAGTCCAACAAATGAAATTTTGTGTGTCACAGCCAGAGTGATTGGTTTAGTGGGTGGACCTGTGCTCCAGATGGACTTGAAGTCAACGTCACCTCCTTAAACTTCCAAGTTACATAAGCCAAGAAGTTCCCATGCCTTAAAAAAGCTAGCTTGAGTTGTGTGTCTGCCACTGACAAGCTCTTAAACAAAAGGGATGAACCTTTAACAGTAGTATTTAAGTAGAAATTTGGTGGATGTGTGGGTGACAGGTAATTCTCCATGGCCTTCAAAACATATCTCCCCAATGGAGCTGGTAGTGGCAGGTAGGTGTACACCTCACTTGGTCCTCCTCCAGCCTGAAGCCTGGCTGGGACTCGTTGCCCACTTCCCCACAGGGCTGATTCCACGTGACCAGGGCTGGCAAGTAGAGAAAAACGTCTTCAGGGCAGTGGCTTGGTGCTCTGGCATCCGAAATGTGAGATGAATGTAACTTTGTAGATGCACATTCTAATTGACGATTTAGCTTAATTACCTTACACGGTGATGGAGATGGGACAGAAATACTTCCTCATATTATCTTCTAAACATGACCTATCTGAAACTGATCTCTAAGCTAAGATCGGAATAGGAAGAAAATTGGCACTTCCTGAATACCCTTTTAGATAGAGATTGGGCTAAGCATTTTCTTTTCACAACCAACCCAGGAAATATATATCATCACCCACTTCTTTCTTTTTTTTAATTTTATTTATTTATTTATTTATTTATGGCTGTGTTGGGTCTTCGTTTCTGTGCGAGGGCTTTCTCTAGTTGCGGCAAGTGGGGGCCACTCTTCATCGCGGTGCGCGGGCCTCTCAGTATCGCGGCCTCTCTTGTTGCGGAGCACAGGCTGCAGACGCGCAGGCTCAGTAATTGTGGCTCACGGGCCTAGTTGCTCCGCGGCATGTGGGATCCTCCCAGACCAGGGCTCGAACCCGTGTCCCCTGCATTGGCAGGCGGACTCTCAACCACTGTGCCACGGGGGAAGCCCTCACCCACTTTTTAAAGCTGAGAAAAGTGAGGCTTAGAAAGGACTCTAACCCTAACCCTAAGCAACTTGTTCAAGGTCACAAGCTAATAGATTCAAATCCAGTCCTCTTTGACATTGAAATCCATTCTCTCTCACCACATCAGGTGATGGCTTCCCTGAGGAGGTCAGCGGATAGTTCAAAGAGAAAAGATGATCACCGAAAACACCTTGTCTCTTACTTTTCTCCTTGTTTTTCCACATCTAAAGCCCCAAAGCGGAAACGTGGCTGGAAATCTGTCCTAAAGGCAGGAATTTATCCTGTATATGGGGGAAGCAAATCCAAAAGCAACAGTACTTGGAATGTTAGAAAAGTCTTAGGCTGTTTCTAGTCCAGCCACAAATAAACAGAGGTTTATATGTGTGGAGTAATTTACTATCATTCATTAGTGTATTTTATACTTCGCTGAACTTAGATAGGCAAATTATATAAACACTTTATATATAAGCCGAACATGTCAGATGTCAGGACTCAAAATATGTGTTCAATTAAAAAAATACATCTCTTAAAACTAAAGCCCTAAATACATATTAAGCGATACCCTAATCTGAAGGTAAATGAGATATGCCACCTAACAGATATTAAGTGACCTACATTCAGTACAACCTCCATTAATGAGGCAAATGCATTCCAATGGCACACTTTAGTGTCAGAAACTTCATTATTCAATGAGGCAATAACACAGAAATCATAAGGACCCCTCCAAGGAGGACAGAGAAGAAGTGGGTACAGTTTAAAATTATTAAATATGAACCCAAAGAATATAAATAGGTTGCCCGAAAACAAGACTCTGGAAGCTCTAAATTAGAGAGAGGCGATTAGAGGGAATGGGACCCTCAGGGCTAATCTGTGCTCCTCCAGAGAAGTGGGGAAAAGGTTTGGAGGAGAAGCCTACGGGAGTGGCCTGGATTGGAGCAGAATGGACCCCACCTGACTTGGTCACTCCAGCAACCCCAGACCAGGCCTGGAGGGGCTGGAACTGAGCCTGGCCAGACAAGCCTCTGAAAGGACACGGCTATCCAGAGCAGAGAGACAGCACCTCTGATGCCACAGGGGCCCCCAAACCCACCAAGGGCATGCTCAGCGTTGGAGTTACACGATTTCATTGCATCCCATCCATCTGCAAGTCCTTTCACAAGGGGGACGTCTGTCATTATTCCATTAGAATGAAAAGACCGAGTCCATTTACCGGGTGGAGGTTCCACATTGACTAAAACTCTCTTACACTCGAGCGTTGCTCGCTGACCAATCTGACAATCAATCAGTACATGACAGTGACCCCGATGACACCCTTCTCTTCCTGAACAAAAGCAAGGAAGTGGGGAAGTGGGTTGACACAGGGCAGCAGAAGGAACAGAGGAGGCAGCCAAAGGGTTATGAGACTCAAGAGGCCGGGGAACCCCTGCATTTTTGCTGATTTCGTATTTATACCGTAAACCATGCAGGACAAACATGCTCTATTCACCGAGGTATTTTTGTCCCGTGCAGCTGTGTGGCTTAGCAGGAGCTTTGCTGCCGAGCCATATGACTCATGCCAACGCTGGCGCATATGATTTATGAAGACTTAAAGAAAAAGAAAACAGTCAGCTTCATTATGGAGGAGCTTCGCTTTCAGAGGATTTGTTCATCGAGGATTAAGGTGCCATTTCTTGCTCTCTGGGCGAAACAGTGGGGCTGCCTCAGTCAGCAACGGGCTGGAGGACAGCTTCCAGCTTCACCCCTCCCCCTCCCCCCGCCCTAGCCCCAGCTAAATGAGGATGCCTCTAGTGTAAGAAGAGAACAGAGTTGTAGCCTGAGGATGTGTGGCCAAACCGCCCTATCAGAGGTGTTGCATACACCCGGAGCTGCTTCCCTCCCAGACAGGGTCTGCAGCCCAGGACATGGGAGTAGGTTGAAAAGGGACCAGGTTTTACTGGTACCCAGGCTGGCAGCATCTGTCAGACTGTCTCCCTGCCTCACTGATCTGGAGAGAGACGCTTCAACAGGACTCCTTTCCCCAGTCCTACCCACACTCCCCACTGCGGGTCAGAAAGAAAGGGCTGGGATCTCTTGCTCGAATACATTTCTAACTCCTACCCTCTAGAACTTTCCAAACTGGATTGACAAGCCTTGGCTCTTTCCTACTCTCCCTCCCTGTTTCAGCTTTCACTTTCAATCAAGGCCAGGTCCACAGTTACTCCTTGAAAAATGGGAAAATCAGGCCAGTTGGTAGCCCAGGTTTGTGGCTATAATACCTCACAGCTGCTTTGTGACAAAGTAGCTTGGACTAAGAAAGCGACTTTGGTAATATCCTGTTTATCTGCTTCCAGGAACGCGCTGTCACCCACCCATACCCTCACCACAATGGAGCAGAATAAAAGTTCATGAGAATTTGTGAATAATAACATGGTCATGGAGCCTGCACCTTGGACACTTCTACCTTCAATTAAATTGGGGGAGACTCAGGATAAAGTCTGTGTTCATGCTGTCTGACTTGTTCATCAGATGCTACGTGTATCATTCCTATGCAAGATGAGAAGAAAACAGATTGGGAAATTTTGCAAAACAAGAACTGAAATGACAGATTTTTAAATATTAAAAGGATTTACCAGTGCCAACAAGGTTCTATTCTAAGTCAGAAAATAAATAAATAAAAGTTTGGGTGGAATTTTTAATCTTCCAGCAAAAGTGTTCAATTAAATAGCTTATCCTTTGTTTCCTTTGGTTGCAGTTAGTTTGGGGAGAGTGCTTCCAGTGTAGCTTTCAGTTTATTTGTTTACTTTTTGTGTGGTCCAGTCCCTACCCCCACCTACACACACACAAAGGACCTGAACAACCAGTTACAGGTAGTTGCCATAATCTCTCCCCCTGGAAGCTTTGAAGGTGCTTCCAGCTGCATCAAAGTGCTTCATTGCTCTGTGCATCTCCGCCCACTTCAAAGCCCACTGCCAGGAGCTTGTCGTGTGGTCTACCTTGTAGTTCTAAAGGAGCTATACTCTCTATTTATTGTGCAAATTTTTATGGAGATGCCCTGGTATCTTTCTTGACTCACAGCTTAGCCTCGTAGTAGCTTCTTCTAGCTGGGATTAGGACTGTCTAGGAAAATTATCTACAGGAATACGTAAGGGTCAGGACTGCCTGAGACTAATCCTGCTGACTTGAGGTCCTTTCAATGTCTACAATGCCACACCCTGTTCAACTATTTGACAAGGTTCTATCAGCACAGTAGTTGGGGAACTTTCCCTCAGGAACCTAAAGGGACTTCATTAGTTTTGATTTAAGTTGTTGTTAAAGAAAAAAAAAACAGTTTCACCTTTGTAAAAATTATTGGTAGAGGATTGTGAAAGGAACAGGAGTCCTAAGATACAAGAGAAAATAGATGCTCCAGGACAGGCTGCCTGATAGACCTTTCTGCAATGATGGAAATGTTTTGTAACTCCGTGCTGTCCAATACAGTAGCTCCCAGCCCCATGTGGCTGCAGAGCACTTGAAATATTCCTAGAATGACTGAAGAACTGAATTTTCTATTTAATTTTAATTAATTTAAATTGCCGTCAATGGCTAGCGGCTACTGAATTGACTGGCATGGCTCTAGGAATTAACAGTGTGTGTGTGTGTGTGTGTTTAGAAAATGTAGAACCTCATGTGGAAGAAAGAGAAGGAAAAGGAAGAAAAAATATTGCCTACTTGGATTCTACTAGAAAAATTCTTTCCACCCGTCACCATAATACCTCCACCCAGGCAATAAGGAGATTCTAGCAATCAGGCCCAAAGAGAATAGTGTCATCGTGCATTTCCATTACTCATGTGGGAACAAGACCGCAATGCCCACACACAGGCTGGCACTTCTCTGCATTCACACCTCCTGATTGATAGCATTTCCAGCCATCGTGTGCAAGGCAATGGACAAGGGGGAAAGGTAATGAAATGGCCTCCTCATTGACCAGCCCAAGCCAATCATGTGTCATTGCGTGGCGCTGTCACTTTTATACATCAAGGGTGCCCGTTACCAGGTAAGACACCTGCCCTTTTAAAGCGACTTAAATCAGGAGCTGTACGAGCGGAGAGGGGTCATCAAGAGGCCACAGGAATCTCAGGCCTGTCCGCTGGTCTGATGTGGGTCTTGAAATTGTTCCCTGAGCTGGCAAAAACCGGATTCTGAGTACTTTGCTGGGGACTCCAAGCCGTGTGGATGCTGTAGGCAACCTCCCGACGGACCGGAGGAAGGAAGTGCAGAGGGACATGGGTGGGAGTGTCTGTATGTGTGACGGGAGGTCCTTGCTGATGTGAGGCTGGGCTCCAGACACAGCGGCAGGAAGGCAGTCCTCCACCCCTGTGTCCCACCCCGTCCCCTATGTTCATTTTCCAGCTACGTTCTAATTAGGAAACACTGAAGAAATCTTGGAAAGTATAAAGAACCAGACATTAGCAAGTTTTTCTCCATCTAGGAGGGAAAAAAGAAAAACCAACTTGTTCATTAACCCACATTTCACTTCTGTAAAGTTGTCCTTTTTTCTTTCCCGCCTGATGTCCACATCTGGGCACAGCGTTTAGCCTGGTACCGAAAGGTTTTAACTGCTGCTGTGGCTGCCATACTTTCTAGCCAGGAGAGATTTGCCTTCTTGAATCATGAATTCTTTGGTTTTTCCCTGTGGCCAGCTGCTACAAAGATACAGTCAGTTTAGCTTAAACAGGATGAGGAGTGCTATCTGACATGTCAGCCAGGCACACTTCTCGAAATCCAGCGCTCAGCAGGTACAGCTTTCAAAAAAAAAAAAAGTCTGGGGGCTGCTTCCAGAGGGGCACAGACTTTGGTTGCAAGTCTGGGAATAAGAGCAGGGCTCCTCGGAGCGCAGACACGGGTTTCTCCAGATTCAGCCCCGGCAGCGGTGGGAACAGCTTGCGCCATTTCTTTCTGCCTGTCTTCGCCCTCGTCCTGCTCCTCCCCTTCCCTTGCTGCCACCGGCCTCTATCTCTATTGTTCCCTTAAGCCCAGCAGCCAGTGTGCGGCCAGGCCCAACACGCGCTCCCGCTCCCGCAGCCAGCAACTTCCTCTGAAGCTGCAATGCATAATTACAACCAGCTGCTACGGGCTGCTGGCCGGCCAGCTCTGCAAACAAGCATCCTGATACCCCGAGTTCCAGGGAGGCAACAGCCCGCTCTTGGCAGCAGCAAATCCTCCAGAGGAAGTGCCCACACCCTTGGAAGACGAGAGAGAGCAGCCCTTGTCCCTCTTGTCGCTCCTGGAGGCCAGCTGTATCCTCTCTCCTCCATGTCCAGAGAGGGTCATTTTTACTGTTCATAGGAAGGTAAGCACCTTCCTTCTGTCACCTGAGGCTGCCCTTGCCCTGATGGCCTATTGTCTGTGCCGGTGTCACCTCGAAGCAAGATGTTGTGTCCTAGGCCTAACTCAGGGGGGGAAGTTGCACAAGGGACCCTGGCTTCCAATGAGCACGTCAGCCGAGGCGAACATGGACGGCGAGATGGGGGTGGGAAGTGCGCACTGCCCTCAGCTAGCAAGAGGCAAAGAGACAACTGATGTTGCTTTAAAAAAAACATTAAATTAAAACACATCAAAAATGTTTTACATTTAAAGTGAGAATCCAAACAAGCCTGACTCAGCCTCTCGAACTAAGGAGAGCAGCAAGTGGGCACGAGAGCTGAGGATTCGCCCAGGACCCACCTCAGAGCTGTGGGTTCATTTGGGGGCCTCGGCGATCTTTCAGGCTTGGCTACAAGTATGACTCTGATCCAAAATTAGGTTTTGAATGTGTAACACGAGGCTCCCTGCCCCACCACCGCCTCTCTCTGCCCTCCGCCCGGTTCTTCAGAGCCTGGCTCCGGGCCAGATCTGGCCCTCTGGCTCCTGGGGGATGGGCCGGCCGCAGTGTTCTGTTTTGTTCTGTTTCCAGGCAGGGTTTCAGGATGGGTGAAGGTGCACGGGCTATTCAGGAAGAAGAGGGGAAACTGATAACGCTTGGGAAGGGCATCCAACCCTCAAATCACTCACCCCATCAACCCAAAGCTGGAGGAGACCGTGCAGGTAGGAGGGCAGGCGTGCCACCCGGGGCTGCCCATGTGGCTTCTGCCCACCTGTGCTTTCCAGCTTGGGCTCCCAATAGGTCTTCAGCAGCGAAAGGCGAGCCAGGCTGGGCCGGCTGCTCTGTCACGTCCAACGGCAGCCACGGAGGTGGGGAGCTGCTGGGAGGCTGCTGTCGAAAAGGAGCTGCTCACTTTACAGGGCTGTTTCCCGGGGATGCTGGCCCTGGCAGGAGCAGCTCAGGCGGGGCAGACAGGAGCACCTTCAAGAGGGCTCGTCCTCTCTGTCTGAGCTTCGGCAGCCGGACCATGGGCGGCCACAGCGGGCTAGCTGGCTGTCATGTTGGGGTTCCCGTTCGCAGCCTTCTTTGTCTCACTGTTTAAAACCCTCAGTAGAACTTTTTTGCAGAGTGGTACCGGGCAGGGGGTGCTTCCTTGGAAGGAATTTCAAAGCAACCTGGATTGGCAAAGGGCATGCAGAGAGCTAGTCACTCTTGAATGTGAGTAAACAATGGGGTTAGTGCCTCATCCGCTGTGGCTTTTCTGTGTTTCTTCATCAGTCTCTGATCATCTTTGCAATTGAATTCCCCACAGGAAGAAAAAAATACCATTTAAAGTGATCTTTTGGTGTTTAACCCACGCTTTCCCTTTGGATTTTTAAGTCAGGATACACTTTAGAAGCACATACAAAGCAAACGCGTGTCTGTGAGAGCATCACGACGCGGCTATTTCAGCCTGATTATGACTTGGTGCAGCTTGACTGGCTCCCCTACTGAGAGCAGCTGAGAGGTCCCAGGGACTGGGTAATGTGATTTGGGGCAGGTTTTTCTTCGGGCTGGCGATGAGGAACAAGCTTAACAAGCAGTCATGTCTGAGCTCTCACTTTACCGCAAACCTTGCTTGAGGACATCAGGCTTTAAAGGGCTCCGCTCCCAGAGAAGAAGCATGAGAAGGCACCTACAGCCCTGTTATATCAATGAGTGGAGAACAAAAGATGTGCAAGAACAGGAAGAGAAAAAAGTTCAGTCTTCAGAATTATCAAAAATGAGATTGAGAGGGATAAGCGCCAGATTTTGAGACAGGAGACTTAGATTATTTTCCTAACTTTGCCCCTACTTATTCGTGTGGAATTGGCCATCTATTTACTTCTCCTGGTTTAAGTTTTCTCATCTATAAAATGGGGGTGATGATACCATCTCGCTGCTAATCTACCATGGTTGTGTGTGTGTGTGTGTGTGTGTGTGTGTGTGTGTATGGTGAAAACAAGCACACTAAGAATGTTAAAAGTAGTTGAAATGCATTTTGTAGTAGGAAAGTAAACTAGTATAAATATTAGCAGCCGTATGTGCATCTTGTACATGCTTAGGCTTATTTGTTTATTATTTAAACAAACATTTAGGCCCTGTCATTGAAGTGGGTTTCATGGTACGCCACCCACTGATAAAGAAATGCAAGTACTTTTTCAGGTATAAGATCATCTGCTTATTTAAAAAATATACGTGGTCTGTAATTTTTCGCCCATCAGATGGGATTTTACTTGACCAAGTAAAGGGAAGCATGAAGTCTTTCAGGGCCCTTAGAGCATCTCCCAGTGCTTTACAAAGATGTTCCTGACACTCTGAGAGCCAGGTATCGTGTATCACTCTTTCCACCAACAGATGGAGAAACTGAAGCATGAAGAGGTGAAGCGAGGTCATCGAGGGAGCAGGTGATGGACTGGCTTCTGGTCTCTTGCTCCAAGCCCTCCTCCACTTTGTCTCTCTCATAAACAGCCATCAATAAGTTCATCTCCAGGCCCAACACTGCAAACCAGGACCCACAGTGTACAAAGCATCTAAGTGCAAACGGGATCTCCACCAACCTGGGCAGAGCCAGGGTCTGAGCAGAAACGAAGGAAAGACAAGTGTTACCCCCGGGGGCAGAAACTCACAGTGATGTGCCAGGAACAAGGAAGTGATGAGTGAAAGCTCCCCCTGATTGGTCCATCCAGCACTAACAGATCAAGATCATATCAACCTAATGGCAAGACCTCCTCAATGTTTACTTTATTTAATAACCGATTTTTCATTAGAGAAATGCAAATCAAAACTACAATGAGGTATCATCTCACACCGGTCAGAATGGCCATCATCAAAAAATCTAGAAACAATAAATGCTGGAGAGGGTGTGGAGAAAAGGGAACACTCTTGCACTGTTGGTGGGAATGTAAATTGATACAGCCACTATGGAGAACAGTATGGAGGTTCCTTAAAAAACTAAAAATAGAACTACCGTACGACCCAGCAATCCCACTCCTGGGCATATACCCTGAGAAAACCATAATTCAAAAAGAGTCATGTACCACAATGTTCATTGCAGCACTATTTACAATAGCCAGGACATGGAAGCAACCTAAGTGTCCATCATCGGATGAATGGATAAAGAAGATGTGGCACATATATACAATGGAATATTACTCAGCCATAAAAAGAAATGAAATGGAGGTGTTTGTAATGAGGTGGATGGAGTTAGAGTCTGTCATACAGAGTGAAGTAAGTCAGAAAGAGAAAAACAAATACAGTATGCTAACACATATATATGGAATCTAAGGAAAAAAAAAAAAGGTCATGAAGAACCTAGTGGCAAGACGGGAATAAAGACACAGACCTACTAGAGAATGGACTTGAGGATATGGGGAGGGGGAGGGGTGAGATGTGACAGGGTGAGAGAGTGTCATGGACATATATACACTATCAAATGTACAATAGATAGCTAGTGGGAAGCAGCCGCATAGCACAGGGAGATCAGCTCGGTGCTTTGTGACCACCTAGAGGGGTGGGATAGGGAGGGTGGGAGGGAGGGAGATGCAAGAGGGAAGAGATATGGGAACATATGTATATGTATAACTGATTCACTTTGTTATAAAGCAGAAACTAACACACCATTGTAAAGCAATTATACTTCAATAAAGATGTTTAAAAAAAAAAATAACCGATTTTTGACACTATACCTAAAGATTTTCCTTCCTTAATATCATAACTGTGCAGAAAAATAGGCTGATGACAAAATAATTAAAATTTCATGTGAGTGTTCATATGTTGTGATAATGCATATCATGTATAAGTCAACCAAATCTTAGGCTGACTGAACATTTCTACTTAAAAGTTAAGGTTGTGACCCATTTTCCTTTTACATATTGTGTACCCAAATACATACCTTATCTCTGTAGGTTTTCAGCCTGGCTCCACCACTTTGTGACCTCAGAGCAAAAGCTCTGAGCCTCAAATTTCTCCCCTATAAATGGGGTAATCAGACCTATCTCAGATTTTTTTTTTGCTAAGACTAATTGACTTCATGTTTATAAAAGTATCAAACACAACCCTTGGTACATAGACAGTGCTTATAGTAAATGCTATTTCCTTCTTCCCCATCTTTGAATATATTCTTCATAAAGCGCTTTAACTGTTGGAAGTACTTTCATGTATACTGTGTGCAATTCAATAAGGTAGCTGAGGGGCGTGTAATTATCCCTTCCAAATATATGAGAAAACTCTGTCCCTGAGAGGTTAAGTAATGTGCTCAGAGTCACGCAGCAAACTGGTGCAAAACTGGAAGCCTGGCACCTAGTCCTGTGATTCTCTGGACCTGTGATCCTTTCAGAAACTTCCATCCATGGCCACCATTGCCTCTACCTGAATAGAAGCCCCTCATTTG
Organism: Eubalaena glacialis; assembly: GCF_028564815.1. NCBI lineage: Eukaryota > Metazoa > Chordata > Mammalia > Artiodactyla > Balaenidae > Eubalaena > Eubalaena glacialis. The sequence goes on along the minus strand of NC_083720.1, from coordinate 125,353,682 downwards.
CCATCTACCCCAAACCAATTCCAATTCTCAGGAGACGGCTCCTTGGTGCCTCTTTCTGGTCTTCCCTGCACTGCCCCAGCTTCAGTCCCATCCCATTCCTCAGGAAATTCCCTCTACCTCCACCCGGAGCTGGATGGTCAGGGACTAATCCATGTGGCATATAAATCAAAACGAATTGGGAAGGAATGTTCTTTTAAACAAAAGAAGTTGAATTAGATACCACCATACACATTATGTTGTTCAATATCTACAGCGTGATAAAATCATCCCAAATGTCACCAAACCCTGGGGTACTTTATTAATAATTAAGTATTTTTAGTTCACTTAGGAATTCAGATTCCATTTAACAAGAGAATATACACCAAATACGTCCGTTGTACTGCAGCTTGCAACAGAATACGTTAGAGATCTCAGCTGGGTTTCTCCAGGACAGATGACAAAGTTAATGCAGGTGTCAGTCTTTCCTAAAGGCAGCATAGGAGCCAAAAGTAGCATCCTGGATTTGTGTTTATTAGGAGTGTTTATTAGAATGACTAATAATGGAAGACAGACAACTTGGCAAGAGAGCTGAGAGAAGCCGAAAGGAAATGGGATGATCTCGCAGTATATAGGGCAGAGCAGAGACCCAGTGTCTGAGGTAGAGTAAATCATTTGTCCTCACACTAATTTTTAAGGTTTTTAAAGACTGAAATAGGTAAAGAAGGCCATGTTCTATGTTTCTCTTAATGCAAAGGCCCCTCACATTTTTAATTAGCTTACTCCAAAATGATACATGGCCCTGGACACACACACACACACACACACACACACACACACCCCCCACATACTTTTCTTTAAAAAAGCAGTTTTCTTTATTTGCTTTGTTTTGTTTAAAATGTTATCTGATTCTCCTTCCTTCTTCTCCATTTCCTGGGCAAAGTCAGAATACTGAATATCTTGAAAGAAAGAAAGGAAAGCTAGCAGACAGATTGCCAATCTTCTTTATGTCTTTCAGAGATTTACTGTTTTTTCCTAGGCCCACCAAAGAAGATTCCTTTTGAAGATGATCAAGGAGAGAGAGAGAGAAAGAGAGAGAGAGAGAGAGGGGTAAGACCTGGGGAAATCAGTTGACCCCATCCTCGGCCCTGGGGCTCTCCTAACTAGCTTTGTAACGTGTGATCTTTCGGGCCTGTTATTTAACCTTTCTCTCTCTAGGCCCCCTCCCCTACCAGTAAAAGTTTTCATGATCTAGAAATCCCTTCTAGCCTTAAGGTACCAGAAATCTAGGCTTGAAGCAGGGAGAAGTTTTCTTCTCAACGGTGGCTGAAGAATTTTGCAAGCTTTTAGCAGAAAATGACCGTGGATAAATTCTTCCACTTCCTTGTTTCCTGAACTATGTGCAAATCAGGCCACTTCTTTCCTCCCTCACTTAAACCACCTGCCAACCTAATAAAAGAGCCATAAATTTGGTCATAATGGCCCCAACAAAGGAGAAGGATCCTCTCCTAACCAGGGAGGTTGGTGGGACAAGCTGTCACCAGGAAGCAGAAACTGCAGGGAAGATTGTTCTTGTGTCTACTGTAACCAACCTGGGTGCCAGAGGACTCTGCAAAGCCATGAAGCAGCAGGACTTACTACGGAAAGTGGACTTGGTTTGCTTTACAGCCGATTCACTTTCATCCTGATATTATTAGGGGTCAAGGTCCAGCTAGTACTGCCTCCAGGGACTTCTGGTCTGAGAAAGGTGTGTGTGTGTGTGTGTGTTTGTGTGTGTGTGTGTGTGTATAGGAATCACTCCCTAAGTGTCTCTAAAACCAGTACTTCTTGCTGTTAGACACAGGGTCCAGACAAGTGGACTTGAGTAGAGATTCCCACCCTTCTCTCAGGAAAGAATCGACATGGCTAGAGAGGAATGTGAGAAGAAATGGTGGATGGGGGAGGGGGAGAGAGCAGGGAGAGCTATTTATCACACAGCAGCCTTGGGAGAGGAGCAGAGGAGGAGGGGCCGAGTTTCAAAACAACCTGTGGACTTAGAGACTATAAGTATGATGGAGGAAAGATGATTTAAAGTCACATAGATTAATAAACCCAATTATCCTGGATGGCTTTCTTTAACCGCTGGTTTTCCTGTTCTGAATGTCACTGTTGTTTTTTTCCTGCTAATGCCAGCTCATCCAAGGTGACAACTGTGTGTATTCTATTTCACCATTTTTGGAAGCAGGTGGTGAGGTTTCTCACTTTGCCTTCACAGACACACACACAACCACCACTGCCCTGAAAGTTTGAGGAATTACTGTCTCTTAAAAAAAAAAACTAGACCACTCTTTGGGTATTGTCAAGGCTAATCAGTTGGAACTATGCTTATAACCAAGTGGGATCCTGTCACCTATTGTTCACAAGTAGATGCTTCAGATAGACACTGAGAAGTTATGCCACAGGGCATGGCCTTGTACTTCAGCAGATTAAAATTATGTGTATGTGTGTGAGTTGGGGGAAGGGGTTGTTATCTGGCTTAGCTGCTGTAATTTCTCATGCTTTTGGCTCCTGGTAAAGAAAAGCATCTCTGAGATTTCTAGGGCTCTGAGCATAAACATAGATTTTCCCCACGTGTAGGAGTAGGGTGCAACCAATTCACTGCACCGATGATTAAATTGTGGCCCAGAGAAGTGAGCCAGATTAAGTGTGGCCGCCCAGCTGGTTAGCCACAGAGCCAGAGAAGGAAAATGGGTCTCCAGTTTCCTTGTTCTGAGCTCCTTCTACCCAGGTGGATTCTAGGAGATCTGTTTCGCAGAACTTCCTTTCCAGTTTGTATTCAGCTGGAGACAAGAAATCATATTATGGGTTTATATATCCAAAGTGTTTACCAGTCAGACATTCCCCAGCACTCTCCACTCTCACCCACACTGTTGGAAGGCTGTGTATCTGCAAAAAGATATGGCAGGAGCACATATAGGTACAGGACAAATGTTCTTTTTTAATCAAAGTCCTTCTTCTTTGCCCCAAGGTTAATTTCCCTTTGGCCTCGACTTCTTTTTTATCTCTGCCTATTCACTTATATTAGTTTGTATGCTAACACTTAAATACCCCACCTTTAAATCTGGGAGACACTAAACACAGCTAAATGCGACCCATAGCACCTAAAGAATAATCTAAGTTTCTGTGATATTTCTTACGTTCACCCCTTGGTGATCACATGATGGGTGGGAGCTTTGAAGTCATGTCAGTATCAACTCTCTCCTTCTGAAGATGAGGTTAAGTGACTTGCCCAAGAATAACAGGCAGAGCTGGACTGAGATGGTCCCCATAGACCCACTGACTTTTCTTCTTTCTATTATGCCACACTACCGACCTGCCAAAGTCGGGTTTTGTATCCTCTCTTCATTCTTGTCCAACCCTGGTACAGATAGATACTGATGGGCAACAAGACGGACATGATATGGGCACAGACAGGAGGAGCATATGGGGAGGACAGAATGAGGCCTGAACCACCCAGCCTGCACTGCTCAATACACTAGCCACAAGCCATATGTGGATATTTAAAAAATTAATTACAATTAAATAAAATTAGAAGTTTAGTTCGTCAGTTCTTCACCTTTCAAGTGCTCAACAGCCGCAAGTGGCTCGTGGCTGCCATATTGGGCAACACGCATATGGAGCATTTCTCCCATCACAGAAGCTTCTACAGCGCAGCTCTGCTCTACCAGACCATCAGGACCTAATAAGAATAACCATCGTTTATGGAGCCTCACCAGCATACAGGCCTTACTGTTGGTGTTTTATGCCTATTATTTCATTAATCTTCATAAAACCCATGAAGTAGTATTAGTTGCATTTGACAGAGCAAGGAACTGATATTAAAAATTCTTAGTAATTTGACCTTTAGGTTTAGTAGTAAATGGCAGAAACACGAATAGCAAACTATAATATGAGCTCTAGTTTCCTGTGAGGAGCCATAAAGACTGATAATGTAACTAACATTTATTGAGCACAGACTATGCGCCAGGCACTGTTCTAACAGGTAACACATACAATCATTGAATCCTCTATAAGGTAGGCATGATCATTATTCCTATAAAGAAATGAACTTAGAGAGGTTAAGAAACTGTCCTAATGTCAACCAGCTAGTAAATGATGGAGTGAGGATTTAAACTCAGGCAGTCTGAGCCTTGAAGCTGGGTGCCAAACCACTACACCATACTGATGACCAACTGGCTGCTGCTTCTTTGTTTGTTGTATAAAAGGCAAGGACCAACCTGTGGCTTATGAGTCCAATTCTTGTTCACAAGGGTCAGTCACTCTTTCCAGATGGCCTCTTTCATGGAGCCAGCTGTCATATGCCTCTGCTCAGAAGGATCGGCTCCATTTCTCCTTGCTTCTGGCCAGCAAGGTCTGTTGCTCTCTCTGCCACGGCTAGAAGTCATCACAGAAGTCACGCTTGAGCAGTTCTTGAAAGCAGTCCTTTGGCTTACTCCTTGGAGGTGTCCCACCTTAGCTCACCACAGGACATCTTCACGAGCATCCTGTTGACATTCCTTCTTGACATTTGGTCAGCCCAGCTGACATCCCTTCAGTCCTGGTTGACTGGCTGTGTTCCAGGCATGTTGGTGAATCTGTCTTACACTTTAAATTAAATTTCTAGTAGTAGACAATCCTCATGAGCTGACTCAAGAAGTTGGCTGTGATATTTATGGCACTGGTCTGTAGATTTTTATTTACTCTGGTCTAGAACCAGGTGCCAAATGGGTACCATACTCCACCTGCCAGTCTCATCAAGATATCCTGATTGCTTTTCGCTTAATTTTTCTATTGCTTTGATACTTTTAGAGCATTACTGCTATCTGAGAAGAAAAATTCAATGGAGGATCTTTTCTTGTATTTCGGTAGTGAACTTCTTTTGGCTACTAATGGGATTTTCATTGCATGGGTTAGCATTTAATCATGGTCAACTTTTTGACTTCTCACACCTTTAGCAGTATTATAACTTTGCAAGATGGTCCAAAATCGTTTGGAGGCTGTTTCAAGTAGGGTGGCTTAGTAGTCACCATATAACAGCTCATAAATGGCTTTAACAGAGAATGGCCTGTGGGTTGTGAACTTGGAAGCACCTCCCTAAGACCTTGGAACTTAGGTTTCTTGATGTACTTTGGAACAAATAAATACTCAAGCCAGTCTCAAACTGTCAGTGGTGTGAACTGGCTGTGGGGAACACCAGTAAATACCTGGCAGAATCTTCACGGAATCCCATTGAGCTTCTTTAGTCAAGTCAATAACAGATCTTGTGTAAGTCAACTTGCATTATCAAAGACCTTTGTAAAATTGGTGGATACACTGCACTTCCTCTACTTGATGTACCACAAATACCACAGGCAAGTCACTCCCACCTCACCACTGCAGCCCAAATACACGGCTGTCTTTCAAGGGTACAACTGACCTTATTGTGCAATCATTGGTTTGCCAGGATGCTGACATGAATTTTGCTACAATAGAAAAACTGTTGGAAGTTTGTGAGAGCTATTTGAACATTCTCATATATTTTTCTTCTCAAAAAAGTGATGAGCATGAAATCCTGCTGTGTGTTCTTGGCACTCTACATAACAAAGAATGGTAAATACAGCGATCTAAGTAGCTTCCTCCATTTCAACTTGAAAATTTCCTCAGATGCACGTCCGTGATCATAATTCATGATTCCAGCTTCCTGGTTGGAACAAATTCATATTTTTAAACTAAACCAGCATGGGTGCTTCAAGAGGTAGAACATTCCTTCTTGTGAAGAGACTCAAGCACAAGGTGATTGGGGCATCCCTGGCGGTCCAGTGGTTAAGACTCTTCCAATGCAGGAGACACAGGTTTGATCCCTGGTCAGGGAACTAAGATCCTAAGATCCCACATGCCACGTGGTGTGGCCAAAAAGTGAAAAAAAAAAAAAAAAAAGGCAATTGGCTATTCAGAGGGTGAATCGTGAAGGGGATTTACGAACTGGTCGGGCGGCCAGACTAAATTACCCAATCAAACCCTGACAGGCTATGATTTAGCATGTTTTCCAGTCTGCAAAGTTCTATATTCACAACGTTCTACTCTTTGAACACATCACACTTTTTTCTTCTTAGGGTCATTGCCCACCTGGTATTTTTTCCCTGGAATGTCAACACATGGCTAAGGTTGACCTTTTCTATTGTTCAGATGTTGATTTAAATTTTTTCTTCTTAGGCCATTTCTAATGCCTCTATCTGTAGAAGTAGAGTATGTTATTTTCTATCACTGAATCCATTTAATTTCCCCCCCAGATGTATGCAGTTTGTGGGCATATCTACATTTGTTTGTGGGTTGGTTGTCTGTAGACTGTAAGGGGGGATACATTTGTTTTATCCATTAATGTTACGTCTATACTCAGCACATAACAGGCATTAAGTAATTATTGAGGGACTTCCCTGGTGGTCTAGTGGTAAAGAATCTGCCTTCCAATGCAGGGGATGAGGGTTCGATCCCTGGTTGGGGAACTAAGATCCCACATGCCGTGGGGCAACTAAGCCCATCTGCCACAACTACTGAGCCCTAGTGCCTCAACTATAGAGCCCGCGTGCAGCAAACCACAGAGCCCACATACCACAACTACAGAGCCCACGCGCTCTGGAGCCTGCACGACACAACTAGAGAGAGAAAAACCCGCATGCCAAAACTAGACAGAAGCCCACGCGATGCAATGAAGAGCCCACGCGCCTCAACCAAAAGATCCCACATGCCACAACGAAGACCCGACGCAACCAAAAATGAAAACAAATAAATAATTGTTGAATGACTGAATGAATGAATATTAAAATCAGATTAAAGGCATTTATAGAATCCAAGCTGTAGGACTTTTGAGATGGAAGACATGTTCAGAGACAATCTATGCCATTGTTTACCAGTGACGTATAAATATCCTCAGTTTCTTCTTTCCTACAAGGTTCATGGTTGAGCTATGAAAATTTCTAAGCACTATATAGCTATCTTTGATTAGATTGCACGTTGGAACTTGTGTACTGTACCATCAGAAATCCCAGCAATAGGAAAAAAAAAGGGTTTTTGTTTCGTTTGTTTTTTAAACAATATCCCGGGCTTGGATGTATCTGGATGGTCCATCAGTTCCTTCCCAGATGGTTTGGAATCACCTGATCGTCCTTCAGCCTCCACATATCTGCAGCTTGTCTGAATGCAGTGGGGGTGTCCTTGAGGTCTTCCTCTGGTCCCGTGGGTGGGCAGTAACCCTGCCCGTGGGACTCGTGGTCACCATGGTGAACTCTCCAGGTGGGGACAGGTCACACTGACTATGATAGGACCAAAGTAGAAGGCACCAATGACCAGATGCATTAGGAACAAAGAGGGAGGGAAGCAGGGTCCTGAAAATAGAAATCACATCAAAAAATGGATGACGAGTTGATAATGCCTTGAGGCCTTTGTTCAGGAACACTCTGGTACTATAGAGGGAAAAATGACAGTGTCATATTCTTCTGTGAAGTGTGAGTCGGTTTTTCTTCAAGAGTTGTTCCCAAAGAAGGCCTTGTGGGTTGTGGCTAACTCCATTTTCCATTTTTATCGAGATTTGTTCTTTAATGCAAAATGTTATTCTCTTGCCAAGGATTGCTGTATCATCACATTAACAATAAGATAAACAAACTTGACAAAAATTCACTGAAAACAATAAGTGTGGTAATTGCATATTCTTGTCCTAGGTATTCCCTTTTTGTTCTCAGTTAAAAAGCAGGCCCAGCAGTTGTGTATGCTGTATCATTTGTTCACCTTAAATAAATACTTTTGAATCTAAAAATATAGCAGAAATAAAACTTTCTGAAAAAAATAAAAAACTGAAAGTCAGAATCACATCAAAAATAAGAAATGGATTTTTAGGGGATCAGGATGGTCTTTAAAAGGTTGAGGTTTCCTGACAAGCCAACTCTGTTATGACCCTAGATCCATGGGGATCTAAGGGTCTATACAAAACAGGCAGCCCCAGACATCTAGCTGAATGGTACAGACGCCCAGGAGAATATTTTGGATTTGCTTAGACTTAATAGAACTATGAGTTGACTACACTCATTGGCAGATATTTCAGGAAAGAACAGGATTTCAAGTAGCATTTGGTCAGTTCAAGACTATTATCTACTAATTCATTTTAATTAACTCTGCTTGAATTCAACACACGATTCTTGCCTGTGACTAGCAGTGAACACGTGTGAGAACCCTACTAGAGGTGGTGTACAAGTGTGAGTTTGCTACTTTTAGGGGCATGGGCTCAGCTGCATGCTTTTCTCTCCAGATCACCAATGAAAATGACCAGGAAAACTTCAGGAAGAAGACCACTCTGGCTTCCACATCTGATCCGTGGAGTAGCCCGGCTCTGACCCCTTCAGGACATGGTAACCTGTCTCCACCCACCTGACCTACAGGCTTTTCAGCAGCCAGCTCCTAACATGAAGAGGGAAAGATCTGACACAGCCTCCTTTGCTGTCCTCACACTTCCACCATGACGTGCTCAAACCAGCATATCAGAACAGACACACTCATAATAAGACCAAAAAGCAGTGACAGCGCTGGCAATTTTATACCTGGGCCAAGTGCCAGAACTGGCTCGGGGGGGAGGTACAGGGAGGGGAGGAATGCCCTGCTCTCAACCCTTGGCGAAAACAAAGGTTAGGGCTACTATTAACTCAGTGCTGCTGGCAGACCGTAGCTTAAAGTTTTTCCCAGAACCTTTGGAGGTGGGGCCTTCAACTGAGGTCAAAAGGGGGGCTTTCAGACCCCAGACATGTATTGGTATATGGAGCCAGCAGAACTGACCAGGGGAAGGGGCAGGACCCTCACTACCAGCCCCACTTTGGCCATTGGAAGCCCCTGGCTCTTTTGAGTGTTGCTAAATTAGTCATCTACACAACATCTGTACACCTAAAACAGGCCTGAATGTTTTTTATCTCACAGTTTTTCTGTGAGTCAGGAATTCAGGGATGGCTTAAGGGTGTGTTTCTGGTTCAGGGTCTCTCGTGAGGTCAAGATGTCAGGCTGGGCTGTAGTCATCTGAAGGTATGACTGGGGTTAGAGGACCCATGTCATCCAAGATGGCTCACACACAGGGCTGGGAAGCCGGTGCTGGCTGATGGCAGAGGCCTCAGTTCCTTGATATGTGGACCACTCCATACAGCTGCTTGAGTATTTTCACAGCATTGGTGGCCAGCATTCTCCACGGTGAGTGATAGGGGAGACAGCAAAATGGAAGTCACAATGTCTTTTATGTACTGGCCTTGGAAGTCACACACTGTGATTCTGTAATATACACTTGGTTACACAGGTCATCCCTGCTTAACAGGGAGGGGACTACACTAGGACATGAATATCGGGAGGCAAGGGTCATTGGGGGCCATCTTGGAGGCTGGCTACCAAGACTGTCTAGTGGCCCAACTGCTGCCCAAGGGACATGGTCTTCTCCCAAGAGCTATACAAATCCCTGAGCTCCTCCCAAGAGCTATACAAATCTGATGCTCGTGGAAATGCCCAAGTGTCCTTCTGGAGAAGGGGCAACAGTTCCTGACCTCCTGCCTGCCTCAGGTAGGGGGTGGGTCAGTGTCACTCCCCAGCCACACCTCTGCTTGGGCAGCAGCACATGTGATGAATGCTGAGAGTCACCAAGTCACTGACTATCCAGGCACACACCATGGCTTAGAATGCAATTTAAAGCAAGGCTCACCCCCAGAGAAACTTCCAGATGGAGTACTGCTCTAAAATGGGCATTTGGTGGCCCATTTTAATAAGCCTATTTAAGTGTCTGAGTTATACCCGTGAGGCTCTGGGGAGAATGTGCCCTCACTGGATTTCTGCTCTTTTCCTGGAGGGGAAATAAAGCTTGCCGACTCAGAAGGGAGTAGAGAAACTCACTGTTAGTAGTTTTTGGGGTTCAGCTTTGGTGGGTGTCTGCAGAAACTCCAGTGATTGTTCATTATCTTTTGCAAGATTATCTAACCTAATTTCAACCGTAAACTTAAAAATTTACTGAACAGATAGTATTGGGTTGGCCACAAAGTTCGTTGGGGTTTTTCTGTAACAGCTTCAGAAAAACCCGAATGAATTTTTTGGCCAACCCAACACACGCCTAGCAGCTTAGAAACGTTATCTCCTTTAATCTTCACAGGAACTCTTAGGTAGGTATCGTGACCACCATTTCATAAAGCAGCAAACTGAAGCTCCACCCAGCTAGCAAATGCGGAAGTCAGAATTCCAACCTGAGTGTGTCTGACTCCAAAGCCCGTGTCATACACTGTCTGTCTCAGAACTTTCCACCTGAGGAGGGTGAATGTATATCCAAGGGAGAGGAAGGAGAGGAGCAGGGCCTAACAGCCGCAGACCAGCCTCGGGGCAGGAAGAGGGACAGCATATGAGGGCTGCAGAGCGACAGACAGATGGCATCTTCTGTTGGGAGTGACCAGTCTGAGGATGTGCCTCGGCTCTCCTCTTGGCCCCCTTCTCCTCAGTCTAGGCAACAGTGATGCCAGATTTGTTTCAAGGGCAGCAAACTGTGTATCTCCCTCCCCCTCCGAGGAGAGTCAGGTCGTTAATACTAACAGTTACTCTAGCCTGGCCTCCTGCTAAGTTAAGCACCGCTTTTGAAAAATCCTCACAACATTCTTATGAGGTATTACTGCCGCTTTTAATAGCTGGGGAGATGGAGGATTGGGGAGTTCAGGAACATCCCCAAGGTTACAAAGCCCCAGGTGTCAATGCTCACGTTTCAACTCAGGCTTCTGACTTTAGGGCCATCAAGCATCGTTAACACCATGTTCTACTAGACAAGAGGTTGGGGGTCGGACGACCGCGTGGCCCGTTCATCGTCAACTGACAGCGCCAGCCCGCGACACGGAAGGGTCAGGATCGGTCAGACTCCTCCTGGAAGGAGGCTTGCTGATGGCGCCAGCCGGGCCCAGGCAGCCACATGGGACTCTGCTGCTCTGGGGCTCACCGGACCCTGCTGCTTGCGGACCTGAACCGCCGCCGATCCTGTCCCTGGCCTTGGCCTTGCCCGAGTCGGAAGGCAGCCCTGCACTCGGCTGGACAGCATTTGGGGTGGCCTTGGGCTCCGATGCCTGGGATGGGTGAGCTGGAGAGGGAGGGAGGTGTCCGGGCTTAGGCGGGCGCCAAGGACCGGGGCGTGGGGCTCTGCACCCAGATCACCAACCCCACCGGGCCCCCCACCCCCCATTCCCGCTGCCAGTGGCCTGTGTGCTCCTCTGGCCGGAGCCCTGGCCGGGCGCGGCAAGGCGGTGAAGGGTGACGGGGCGGAAGAGGGGGGCGCCCTGCTCCCTGCTCCCTGCTCCCGGGCCGCCGAGACCCCGGAGGCTTTGTGCGTTCGGAACCGGATTCCCCACCTCCCTTCCCCGCCTCCCATTCCCGCTTTCTTTCCCCCTAACCGAAGTCCCAGTAGAGTATCCAGCAATTAGCACGCGAGGGGGGGTGGAAGGCGGCGGCGGGCGGGCGTGTGGGCGACGAGAACCACCCCCCGCGCCGGGACCGGTCCCGTGCTCCCGCCTGCGCTGCCTTCGTGCGCCACCTACCGGCTGCTCGAGGCCGCTGCGAGCCTGCCAGCGCTGTTCCTAGGCAGATCTTGATCTCCGTGGACAATAGACAATGGGGTTTTTTTTTTTTAAACAATGATTTATTTTGGGGGGTGGGGATAAGGAGAAAGGAGGGAGGGAGGAAGCGGCAGTGTGTTTGTCATCGCTTTAGAAAAAAATCTCTGTTCTATCATTGTTTCTGCATATCCATTATATTGAGGACAAAAGAATCCCGTTCTGGAACAACAAAGCCAAGGGAAATGTTTTCTGTGGCTGACATTTCATTGTGTGCGCAAGGTGCTATATTATCATGGGGAGAGATTGTAAAGAGGATAGGGCAGAGCTTCGGTTCAAAAGCCTGACTTTTCTGCGTTAAGGTGTGGGCTTTCTTGTATGAGCCCCGTTTTATACGGCCTCATAGATCTCCAGAACACACAATTCCATGTTTCTGTATAGTTGCCCAGCCCACCACAAGGATTCCTTGTGGATTATTTTCGCACCACCTCCAAGGTCTATTCTCTTACAGCCAACAGGGATAATGACGCTTCAGTTTCCCAACCTCCCTACACATCCCTTACCAAAAGTGTCCTAATTTTTAGGAGCTGTTAGAGCCCTGGAGAACACTTAGTCCAACACCACCACCTACACACGCCCCCTGCCGGCTGTACACGTGAAGGAGGTAGAACGCCTTGTCCAAAGTCACACAAATAATTAGAGATGGAGCCAGGACCAGACCCTTGTGTCCGGAGAGCCCTGGTTTCTATTAATGACCTGCTGTTTGAGGTCCTGATGCCCAGCACCCCATGACTCACTCACCCTCATGGCCTCCTTTCCGGCTGGAGAAACCCCTGCACGGTGAGCTGTGTGCACAAAGATGGGCCATAACTCTGGATGGGGGTGGGCTGACATGTAAGCTGCCTTGATTGGCGGCAGCCCTTTCATTCCCTTTTCACCCCTTCCCCTCTGTACAGAGCGAGAAGCAGGGGGCTGGTGGGGGGCTACAATATGGACGTCATCTTCATTAATTTTTATTATTTTGCTGTGATACGTTAATATGTGAAACCTATGCAGTTATCCACAACTCTCCAGAAAATGCTTCTCCTGAGATGCAGGGCTTGAGCAACCCCCCCATCCTGCCTCCCCACCCCAGTGCTAACCCAGCTGCTGGGAACACAGAAGGCGTGTCCTCCATCTTTGGAAATTGTTTTCAGTGGTCTCTTGACAAAGATGGTTTGCCCTTGGGAACTTGACTAAGATTTCCTACTTAGGTTCATGAAAAATCCTTGGGGAGATGCAGATAGCTGATCATATTGTAGAACAGAGACATTTTTCTTCTGCCACCTTCCAAAACGTGCTACAACAGACTGTGCTCCCCTTTCAACTCTTAACTGTGTCATAATAACTGAGACAGAAGGATTTTCAAGTCTTAGATGAGAAATTCAGTGAGCATCTTTGCACATCCAAAATAAGTCAACCCGTCATAGAAGTCTGCTTATTTTAAAGGTTGTTCAGTCTGTTTAAAGCAAATAGACCAATCTCACAATCTGCAGACAAATAGACAACAAGCCAAGGAGGTTTCAAAACAAAAGGCCAGAACATTCCCTAACTCTCTTTAAACTGTCTTCTAAAAGCATAGAGAAGAAGAAAACACACTTGGATTGCAAGCAATTCCTAAACCTTTCTGCTGAGTTTTGGCACTTCATGAGCTTTGGTTTATACAGGGGCCATGTGACATGTTAACAGGGAGTTTAGATCTCTAAATCTAGTTTTCATCCGTGCCTTTTCTCCTACCCGGCAGTGATTCATCCTGTCTCTACAAAAAGACCCCCAGTTCAATGATATTTTGATATGACAACCACACACCTACAAACAGCTTGCCTCAAGGATTTTATGAGAATCAAATGTGATCAAATGAGATGATGTAGGTGAAAGTGCTTATAAAAACCTAAAGTACTCTTCCGATGTGAGGAATTATTCCCATGTATTTGAAGTTTTGAAAGTACTGAAATCATTCATTGGAGCTGTGCCATAACTCTTCGGTAAAGTTGTGATTCAACCCATTTTTCAGACAGGAGCTTAAGGTTACACGTCAGGGGTAAGGTTTAATGTAAATTTTAGAATATCCAAATCTCATCTTAAAGAATACCCTCACATCATCTTGGAACCTGGTAGATGCTAAAACACTGGTGACTCACTGCTTCCCCAATGTCCTTATTTGGTCGTATGCAAATAAAAATGATTATTTTCAGATTTAGGTTTTCTCAAATCGTGGTGCAAGCAGCTATTTTTGCTTTTGCTTTAGTCACCATTCTCTGTAGTAGAAAGTGTACTTAGAGTTGTAAAAACTGTTTTTTCATTTGCAGCCTAAATTTAGATATGGAATGCAGCAATTAAAGTACTCTCTTGGTCAGATACAGGAGTCACCATAATTCAATCCAGTATCTCTGGCACATGGCCCTCATCTCTACACATGGAAGGACTCCACATCGCTAACTTCACAAGTTCATGCTTCATAACGCTATCTACATAGCGCCTATTCACATAGTATCTCTCTTCAGGACACCTCAAGTGACCGGCAGATGTTCTGCAGCTGTTTCCCTTAATAACCGTATTGGAGAGATACAGATCCACTGAGATGACACTCAATTTGCGGAAAGTGAAAGCTCCCCCAGTCGGCTGGCTTCTGTATGACAGGCCCGTGAGGTGTAGGGCCCTGTACTGGTTCCTCAAGAAGCAATGACTGATGTTACCAAAGGACGAACGAATCTCAGAACCCCAATTTCCCCAGTAGTTGTCCTAGCTTACTAAGACCGATCCTGCTATCAAGTTTCTCCAGAGGTCAATGCCTAAATACCTCTTGCCCATGAGGTTGGCTGCTGGGTCAGGGAAGTTTTGGACCCATTACCTGATTTAACCCCAGGCCTTTACAAAACCTGCATCCCGGACCTGACTCAGCAGACTCAGCCGTGACTAACTTCCTGTGACTGGACCTTCAGATGTGAATGTTGACGATGTCCCTTCCAGGATAACCAGTCTAGACTGGCCAGCTGCAAGAATGATTCCAAAGTGGTTTCAGTTAAACCACATTCTGGTGTCTATTTCCTTTCTCTTTTGTAAAGCTTCCCATGGTTCCTTGGGGCCAAGTTGGTGGCTCTAACTTCTCGGAAGCTTCTGTTTATGGGGCTTTGTGTTTATGAGGCAGGCAGATGAGTGTCAGCTGGCTCTCTTTGTGCCCCCTTGACTGTCTTGTCCTTTCAGGATAGAGATTTTGTGGCAGATCTGAATCTGACACCAAATCCTGATGAAACATGGGACAGGGTATTGCCACTGTAGCTGCCCTAAGAGCAGGTGGCTGGACCAGGAGATAAAGAGGATGCTGGCAGGTGTGGTGCCTTAAGTGACCGGGTGTGCCCTCCATGCCTAAAGCCACCTGCCCTACATCCACCTCAGACCGGGGCTTGGTCAGTGCAGCTTCTCTCTCCCCTCCAGCTCTACCATCTGTACTGTGGACTTCTGCCCCTATACATTCTTGCCGTGTAGGGAATGCCCAGCGGAAATGCAAAAATAATAATGTCATCCTTCACACATTTATGGTATTTTGGCAATGTTTCTAATAGCCACTAAGGGGCAAGAGTTTATCTTTCTATCTTACATCTCATAAATCTTTTCCTTTTTTGTTCATCACTAGCATAAATTGTGCTTAGTCCAATAACAAGGTTAAAATTATAGTGTTCTTCATCATTACACAGATGCTCTTGCCTCTGATGGGGACGATGGCTACATTGGAAGCTTAGCAAATTTACTTTTTCCCTTTGCCTGCATCAGGGGGTCATCTGGAAGATAAGCAAAGGTTTTCACTTAGCTGCGCACAGGCATTGTTCAAGGCCTCTGTGAGTGTAAACATTTACGGGAGAGGTCTGTAGCCTAGGGGACAGTTAATTATGCCTCTGCTATTCCTTTGAGTTTGTTTTTCAGACAAATAAAGGGAGAGGTGTCTGAGGTATCTCGCAGTGTTGAGGAGCCCAGGCTGTGTAAATACAGACAAGTTATTAAACTTCTCTGTGCCTCAGTCTCCTCATTTGGGTATAATAATAAGGTCTCATCAGTTTATTGGGAGGGTTTAAAGCAATAGAAAGTGTAAAGAGCTTCTTAGTATAGTGGCTGGCACATAACAAGCTCTCAGTGTCTGCCGGCATCATCCTCCTCACTGTTTCCATCCTCCTGTTTCCATGTGAGAGCCTTCTGCCCTGGCAGGTCCCTAGTGCTGCCAGAAGAATCCATGTACCTCTGGCTATGGTGCTGGGACTCCCCATATTAACCTCTGCTCCTTGGGCAGGGGACATGCCCAGCCAGAAGTGGTGACAAGCTGGTGAAAACTCGCACCGCAGGCGGGAATGGCGTCCCGGGGTCCTGGGACAGCACTGCCTCTCCTTTCTACTGCTGGTGGCCACTGGTCCTCCTGCAGGTGGTCATGGGGCTCTCAGCCTTCCAGACCCACACCACACAGGGGCTTTCACCCAGGCAGACTGCGGAGACGCTCTTTCTCTACCCTCTGCCGAGCACTCCGCCAGCTCTGTAGATTCTTTCCCGCTGCCCACACAGCTCCGGAAGGCCCAGATGTGGAAATTACCCCCATTTTCTGGCTGCGGTGTTTATTAACAATTTCTCCCCAGCTTCTACTCATATCTGAACTGAGGTTTCATCTTGTCCCTTTTTCCGGAGTTACAGCCTCATTGACCACTTTTTGCGGTATTCTGTGCAAATTCCTCCATCCCCATGTCCATCAAACATCTAGTTTTTGATTGAGGGTTAGGTTAGGACATTTTCTGCCTCTCTCCGGATAAGACACAGTCCATATAATCAGGCTGTTCTCACCTGAGGCATTGGCCCTTCTCTCTGGAATAGCAGGCCTGTGCCATGCAAGCCTCTCTCATTTACTCTCATTATTTCAAGTTCCTTATTTACAGACTTGGTCAGACACTCATTCATTGTAGAAGCAAAAGATCCCCTTTCGATGGTTTGTGAGTTGGAGCACAGCTCTCCCTCAGGGGATTCCGGGTCTGCTTTCTCTTCTCTTTCTGAGCTATTAAGTAAGCCCCAAGAATAGCTTGCACCTTCTTCTCTTAGGAGCCAAACCCACTGTGGAAACTAGAGTTCAGCTTCAGTTTTTTGAAATGCTGGCACATCATATGGGCTGACCATTTCCTCCTAATGATAATTCTTTTGTCTATCATCTATCTATCTACCTATCTATCTATCTATCTATCTATCATCGTCTATGGTTTTTTGCTAGTTACTTCCTTATATCTGACCCAGTGTACTTTCACTGAAAGGCAGATATGCCAAGATATGACTGATCACTGATACAATGACCTGGTTTTTGTCAGACTCTCAGTTTGCTCTCAACAAGTGGAACTGGTAACATCTCACATTGGAATGCAATAGAGAAATGCCTGGAAATGCACACAGACAGGATTATTACTGAAGCTGATATAAGTCAATGGAAAAACGCATTGGCAAGGCTCAGACACAGAGGAAACATCCTTGCCTACGAAAGGTTGACCAGTGACCAATACTTATCCAATGAAAAAGGATGTCCATTTTGATTCCTCTTTCTCCTATGCAGCCCCGTCTCCCATTGGTCACTGAGTTCTGTTGTCCTTTCTTACTTCACAATATCTCTCAAAATCATTTCTTTCTTTTCATTCCTACCACACTCTAATCTTGGTTAAAGTCTTCTGACCTTGTGTCTGGTCCATTACAACAGCATTCCAGCTGGTCTATCTACTTCACATCTTTTCTCTTTAAATATCATCTTAAAACTGCCATCTGATTAATCTTTGTAAAATACTACTTTCTCCAAACTGCATGACCCACAATCCTTCAGTTTCCCTACAGAAAAATGTCCAAAATACTGATGCTATGGCATTAGAAACCCCCATACACACAAAGCCACTCTCCAACCTAGTCATCTATTTCCCACCTTTATTAAACCTCCACCCCTATCAAATGATTTTTACCCCTTCTCATCCAAAATGTGCTCATGTCATTCCAGTTCCTGGATACACCCTTCCCTTTTCCTTCCTGCCTTTCCAAATGTTCTCCCACTCATAGAGATTGGGTTCAAAAGCACTTTCAGCTTGAAATGATTGCTCTCCTCGGAACCCTCTGAGGCGTTATCATTTACAGTATATGATTAATTTCACGTACTCAACAAACACTAACTCATGACCTTTCTTATAGTGTTTTGAGTTGCTCTCTAACTTTCATATGCTTATCTCTTCTCTCATGTCCTGGGTGGTGAGTTCCTTACAGATGGTTGATTCATATTCTAAGTTTCATTGGAAGTATCTTGCCCAAACCTTGCACTAAGTAGTCACTGAGGAACGTTGGACTGAGTTAGCAGACGAAAAAGCAACTGAAAAAGAAAACGAACCAGTCAAGCCATTTTCATCACCAACGCAGAATGACAGGTCCAGAGTTTTGTTCCTGTACATGTTAAATTTGGGGGGATGATAGAGAATGTGTTTTTCATAGTGTTACATATCTAGGAAGGATCCTGTGAGGCCATCTTGTCCAATTTCCTGGCTCTAAGCCATCTAAGACAAAATGAGATCTGTCATATGCTTAAAGAACTCAGAAATAGAATTCCTTGGATCTTTTGGATAACTGAGTTTCAGAGTTGCGTCAACTTTCCCCTTAAATCCATGACAGTCCTCTCACTGGTCACTCTAGGTCAATGTCCTGAAATTTTAGTTTACCTTGGGAACTCCTATAGTGCGTGTTTAAAATGTAAGTTCCCAGGCTCACCCCAAAGAATAACATTTAGTCATTCTGGGGTGCGGGCACATGAATCTGATCTATATATATATAATGTATATGTACATATAATACATCACCAGTAATTATGATACAAGTGGTCTAGAGGACACACTGTGAGAGTAAAAACTGTTCTGATTTAATACGTAAAAAAATGTTAGTTCAGGCGTATTGATCTAGGACCAATTTTTGTGAATATTAACAAACAGCTGATTAATAGTTTTTCTTAGTAATTATGTGTCCTTGCATGAGCATTTTTAACCCATCTTTATGAAGCTCTAAGAAACATTTGGTCTTCCACACATACTTGTTGAGCACCAATGTGCCGGGGGTCAGAGTTATAAAGATGAATGAATTAAATACTAAGGTAGATAGATCCTCAATTTTAGGAAGCTCACAGCAGAGCAGGCAAATGAAAAACTATGATGATGACGGTGCTGACCTATAACCTTTCATCTGAAGTTTGTAGACATTATGTAAGTTCGTGGCAGTCCAGCAGGGGCAGGGACTTGGGGTCCGTGGCTCATGACACTAGGTAGAAAGCGGGTATAACGTGTCCCCCTAACTTTGTGCCTGTGGAGATAGTGAAAAGAAAATGCCATCTCCTCATCGCTCCAACAGCCTTGCAGAAGAGATGAGCGTAGTCAGTCGGTCAGTCATGCCTCATTGAACATTTGGGATGACTAGTAGTCGGTAAGGCATTTGGAGAGGACATTGTGCCCCCTTCCCCCTGCCCTAGACTTTGCCATAACAGTGTTACACTCCTTCCCCATTCGTCTGGGTCCCTTTGATTTCACTGCAACCAATGCTCAAGGCTGAGTACCCTCTTCATTCATGAAATAAACAGTGAGTAGTCCAACGCGCAAGGCACCTGCTAAATGATGTGATGAATCTAAAGATGAATCAGGTACAGGTCCTACTCTTAGGGAACTTACATCTAGTGTAGAGATACATCTTGTATATAAATACCTTGTCACAAAGTCAAATACACGCAAATACACAGTGGCCTTACTTTCAGCCAGGGTTGGGGTCAAGGGGGCTGGAAGTATGGGAGGGGTGAGGAGTGAGAGAGTGGTGCCTATGGGGGGGCAAGTTCAGGTGTGTCAAGGTGAAGGTGTTGAGGACCTCCTGGTGAAGACGGCCAAGCAGCAGTTAGAAAATGTGTGACCAGAGCTTGGAAAGCGGTAAAGGCAAGAGACACCAATGACATATGAAGCTGCAAGACTAGGTTTTATTGTCAAAAGAATCTAGCTGGCAGGAAAAGGGAAATTGACACTCAGGAGAGGTGACTCAGACATACAAGATTTTCTTCTTCGGCAGCACTGTAGTGACTGAGAGATGGAACTTGTAAAGTCTGAAAGATGAGTTAAAATCTTTTATTTATGAATATAACTAATACAGTACATTTTATTTGTTCCCTTTGCTTTTTTTAGGAGAGGAGCTTAAAATGTTTCCATGTAGCCTGACCAATGTCTCTCTAGACCTGTGAGAGAGAGACGTTTTAGTATCAGATGAATCCCTCTGTGTTTGTTTCATTCAGGAGGAAGTGGAGGAAGGAGAGACAGAAGAAAGGAAAGAAGAGAAAGAGAACGGGATCTCTTTTTCATGGTGCCTACATTTGTTGACACTGAGGAAAACACATAGTCCTTCCTCTCTCCTCGTTTCTGAAAGAGTGTTGGATTCAATGATTTGGGCTGCTTGCATAGGAGCGGAGAAAGCGGGGAAGAAGAAATAGCCATAAGAGAATAACATCAAAGTGTTGATTTGAAAATTCCATTAGAGTAACCGTTAGAGGCACGTGCAAATTAAAATCATGGGCATAATCCTGTTCCAATGCATTTATGTCTCTTGAAAAATCACATGCAGCTGGATGCTGTCCTTGGAGGAGGGCCTAGTGGAGATTCCTGCCAGAGTAACTACAGTTGACCCTTGAACATGGGGTTCAGAAGTGCCAAAGGCTGCAGCATCGAAAATCCCCATGTAACTTTTGACTCCCCCAAAACGTAACTATCTGGGTTCCGTCCCTGGTCGGGGAACTAGGATCTCGCATGCCACACGGCGCAGCCAAAAAAAAAAAAAAGTAAGCTAGAGAAAAGAAAAACTGATAAAGAAAATCATAAGAGAAAATATATTTACAGTACATATATACATTTATTGAAAAAAATCCACGTATAAGTGGACCCGCACAGTTCAAACCTGTGTTGTTCAAAGGTCAAGTGAAGTAGATTTTCGAAGACCTAGTGACTTATGTTTACTTACTTGACATCAAGTTCCCTGGAGGAAATTGAGACCTTGTCTTCCACGACTTCATTCTGGACCATCAGTGTTGCAGAGCCTATAACCCACCTGCACAGAGGCCAACGAGAACGTGCTAACACACAGCTGATGGAGGGGCTGGCAGCGAGCAGGCCCTCTGCCTTCCAGAGCTGCTCTCAGAAGCTCTTGCTGAGCCGCCCTGGGTGAGAGGTGAGCTAATTGCCTCTGAAACAGCCCATTTGGGAAGCGGCCTTTGTTTGAGTGTCTCCGGGAATAAGAGCAGGTTATCATTGCTATACCCAGTGGTCTGACAGAGCAAACGGAAGAGCTCCGTGAGGTGAGGCGAGGTGAGGAGAAGATTAGTGAGGCTCAAATGGGATCGCTGGAAAAGCAGAGGGAAGGCAGCAAATTAGGCCTCTTTTTTTTCCTTGGGTTGGTTATCATATCGCAAGAATGGATGAAATAGGTCAGCGACCCAGTGCTGAAAAAGCAAGATGAGGGGGGTCCGGGGGGTGAGCTGAGGACTGAGGCATGTCTGAGAGCGAGCTGAGATGCTGCTGCGAGGGTCCCGCTTAGAAAGAGAAACAGGACGGAGTAAGTAAACAGCTCCCTGTGATTATCTGGAGGTCATACTATCAGAGCCTAGACCTGCCAGCAGGGAACCGGTTGGGGAAAAAAAGTCTCATGAATGGAGATGCAAATAAAGAAAGACACAGACCTACTAGAGATTGGACTTGAGGAGATGGGGAGGGGGAAGGGTTAGCTGGGATGAAGTGAGAGAGTGGCATGGACATATATACACTACCAAATATAAAATAGATAGCTAGTGGGAAGCAGCCACATAGCACAGGGAGATCAGCTCAGTGCTTTGTGACCACCTAGAGGGGTGGGATAGGGAGGGTGGGAGGGAGACGCAAGAGGGAGGAGATATGGGGATATATGTATATGTATAGCTGATTCACTTTGTTATACAGCAGCAACTAACACAACATTGTAAAGCAATTATACTCCAATAAAGATGTTAAAAATAAATAAAGAAAGAAAGAAAGAAAGAGAGTGGTAATGGTTCCTGCGGTTCTGGATTGCTTAATGTCTGACTTCCACGCTGACTGCCTTCTAGTTCTGTGACCTTGGGAAGTTACTTAGCCTTTGTGTGCCTCTGTTTCCTCACGTGTGAGAAGGAAATAATAATTGTACTAATAATTTCATACATGTAAAGCTCTTAGAACTGTTGCTAACACTTAGAAAACACTCATAAAGGCTAGCTTTAACAATTTAGAACATACTTTTCAACGCCCCTGCAATTTCTCTGTAGTATGCAGTGCCATTTGAGAGCATTTTACTCACGGTAGAACTTCTTACAAAACTGGAGTCAGTCCTGGACCTTCCCTGGTGGTCCAGAGGTTAGGACTCCGCATTTCCACTGCAGGGGGCACGGGTTCGATCCCTGATTGGAACTAAGATCCCAACCGCCTGCCGCGTGGTGTTGCCAAAAAACAAAAAAACAAAAAAATGGAGACAGTCCTCTCAAACCCTACCATTGCTTTAGCAACTAAGTTTATGTCATATTCTAAATCTTGTGTTGTCATCCCAACGATCTTCATAGCATCTCCACCCAGAGTAGATTCCATCTCAAAAAAACAATTCCTCATTTGTTAAAATTGTCTCATGAGATTGCAGCAATTCAGGCATCTGCAGGCTCCACCTCTAATTCTACTTCTCTTGCTATTTCCACCATTTCTGCAGTTCCTTCCTTCACTGACACCTTGAACCCCTCAAAGTCATCCATGAGGGGTAGAATCAACTTCTTCCAAACTCCTGTTACCACTGATATTTTGACCTCTTCCCAAGAATCACAAAAGTTCTTAATGGCATCTAGAATGGTGAATTCTTTCCAGAAGCTTTTCAATTTACTTTGTCCAGATCCATCAGAGGAATCACTGTCTATGGCAGCTATAGCCTTACAAAATGTATTTCTTAAATAATAAAACTTGAAAATTGAAATGACTCCTTGATCCATGGGCTGCAGAATAGATGCTGTGTTAGCAGGCATGAAAACAACATTAATCTTGCTGTAAATACATCTTCATGAGAGCTCTTGGGTGACCAGGTGCACCATCAGTGAGCAGTAATATTTTGAAAGGAATCTTTTTTTTTTTCTGAGCTGTAGGTCTCAACAGTGGGCTTAAAATATTCAGTAAACCATGCTGTAAACAGACGTGCTGTCATCCAGGCTTTGTTGCTCCATTTATAGAGCACAGACATATTTCTTAAGAGCCCTAGGATTTTTGGTAAATGAGTACTGGCTTCAATTTAAAGTCACCAGCTACATTAGCACCTAATGAGAGAGTCAGTCCTTTGTCCTTTGAAGTTCTGAAGCCAGGCACTGACTTCTCCTCTCTAGCTATGAAAATCCTAGATGACATCATCTTCCAATAGGAGGCTTTTTGTCTATATTGAAAATCTGTTGTTTAGTGTAGCTACCTTCATTAATTATCTCAGCTAGATCTTCTGGATTACTTGCTGCAGCTTCTACATCAGCACTTGCTGCTTCACCTTGCACTTGGATGTTATGGAGGTGGCTTCATTCCTTAGACCTCACGAACCAACCTCTGCTAGCTTCAGACTTTTCTTCTGCAGCTTCCTCTCCACTCTTGCCTTCATAGAATTGAAGAGAGTTAGGACATTGCTCTGGATGAGGCTTTGGCTTAAGGGAATGTTGTGGCTGGTTTGATCTTCCATCCAGACCACTAAAATTTTCTCCATTTCAGCAATAGGGCTGTTTCACTTTCTTATCATTTGTATGTTCAGTGGAGTAGCACTTTTAATTTCTTTCAAGAACTTTTCCTTTGCATTCACAATTTGGCTGTCTGGTGCAAGAGGCCTAGCTTTCAGCCTATCTCAGCTTTCACCATACCTTCCTCACTAAGCTTAATCATTTCTAGCTTTTGATTTAAAGTGAGAGACATGTGATGCTTCCTATCATTTGAACACTTGGAGGCCACTGTAGGGTTATTAATTGGCCTAATTTCAATACTGTTGTGTCCCAGGGAATAGGGCAGCCCAAAGAGAGGGAGAGAAATGGGGCAACGGCTGGTCGGTGGAACAGTCAGAACACACACATTTATCGATTTAGTTCCCTGTCTTACATGGGCACAATTCATGGCACCCCAAAACAATTACAATAGTAACATCAAAGATCACTGGTCACAGATCATCATGACAAATATAATAATAATGAAAAAGTCTGAAATATTGCGAGAATTACCAAAATGTGGCACAGAGACATGAAGTGAGCAAATGCTATTGGAAAAATGGCCCTGTTAGACTTTCTTGATGCAGGGTTGCTACAAGCCTTCAATTTGTGAAAAATGCAATATCCGCAAAGCACAATGAAGCAAAGTGCAATAAAACAAGGTGCCCTGTATTGTCAAGAGTCATTCACCATTTCAGAAAATCACATCACGGATGGCAAAACAACCACCTGCATGGGCTGCATTGTGACTATTATGTTCCTGGGGGTCTCTCCAGAGCGGGGAAACCTCAGGACGTCACTGTGAATTCTAGGGTCACAATGCACAGTCCCTGAGCATTTACATATTGAAATGACAATTATTTTATTATAAATAATATGTCTTTATATCAGTTAAGGTATGGTGTTGATTTCTTTTTGAAATGTGTGAAGATGTTACATTTATTAATTTCATCAGGATTAAAGGGACATTGCAAAACACTTGTTATAACAGCTTAGTTAGCTCTCATAGGTTTGAAAACCACAGGTTTTTAGAGCCAAGCTCAGCACAATCATAACCGTTGTAGTTCCCAGATGTTGCCCCTGAGACAGGGGAATCAGAACCCAAAGAGAGAGTGTTTCATTTGGTCTAAATTAGCTTCTGTCCTCTCTTTGTTAGGTATTTAAATGCTTGTTTGCTGGTCAGGGCATTTTGGTGTATAGCCTGCACCTGCCCTCAAGGATCTTGACGTCTAGTTCATGATTAAGACAGAGTGATCTGACAAGTTTCTATAGAATACTTAACTTCAAGAGGAAAGACCATCTTTTCTTTTCCTCACGTGATTGCTTCTCTCTCTCCCCATGGGAGCTAGATCACCCCAGGAAAACCTCTTCCTGTCCTCCTTCCCTGTGAAAAGACCAAGGCACGCAGGCAGGAAGGACAGGAGGACCCCCTTTCACTGGTGGAGAGCTATCTCCTCACCAGAACTGCAGTCTGGGGGCACCCGCTCCCAGCTGGGTAGATACGGCAGAATTAATTCTGAGGCCCCATCTCCAGCTTGATCGCTGTAAGTCCTTTCATAAGGGGATCTGTTTACCCCCTGACATGGGTAAAGAAAAAATAGGAACAGTTGCAGAGAAATGCTGTGGTTGAGAAGGTCTTATACACCTAGACAATGGCTATGTCGCCTGACAGTCGTGGGGAAGTTAGCAAGCGGAGTCAGTTTTCTGGGGGTAGGTCCTGATTTCAGTTCCTTCCTATTAGTATATTAGAATAAGTTAATAGTGAAGATGTTAGAGCCTAGTCTGGCAAAATCAAGAAACAGTAAGGAACCATTAAATCTTAATCTAGGATTAAGCTGTATGCAGAGATGTACTGTTTCCCAAAGATTAAGTCTTACTGTCTCCAGGAATTATAAGAAAATAAAAAGGAAGGGAGGAAGGGAGGGAGGGAGGGAGAGACAGAAGGTGGGAGAATAGTTGGAGAAAAACTACTCATTAAGATTGAGGAGATCTATAAAGTTTCTGCCAGGGACTCATTGTATTTTCAAACTTAGTCACAACAATATTTCCCATCCCACAAGCTCTCCTGCAAAGAAGTGGGGTCCAACTCCCTCCCCCCTTGAAGGAGACCCATCATGAGAGCAGAATACCACCTTCTGCTGGACAAGAGAAAACGTGAGGATATTTCTATGGATGATTTGATACCAAACCCAGGCCATGTCTGTCGGAGCTGAGGATCAGCTTACAAAAATGGATCACTGCCAAAGCCACGTTGGTAAAGAGCTGGCGAGTCAGTGAGAGTCAGTGAGCTAGAAAGCAGCGAGCGGAGAAGAGGCAGGAAGAAGAGGTCCCGGCTGGGAGGCAGGAGAAGCAGGTTGGCCAAAGCTGGAGATGCGACCAGGGTGGAGCCTTAACAAGAAAGACTGTTATTGGACAAGGTCACATCAGTGTAGTCAGAATAAATGCCATTGGCTGAGACCTTTGAGCAGCTGACAGTGACCTTGGGCTGAAGTATAGATGTGTGCAGGATCCTGGCTTCATGGGGTTACTGCAGTGCACGCCCTGGCTGTTGCCCCTGGGTCTGTTTCTCGCCCTTTCTCCACCCTGTTCTGAATCAAAGGGTCTGACCCTTGTCGGTTGCTTTTCCCAGACTGGAGGATGGGAGGCACTGATGGGTGAATGGAGGGTGGGGTAGGGAGGAAGAAGCAGGTACCTCTTTCCCTCCTCTGCAGCTGCGAAAGCTCCCTGGCTCCAGTGGTTGCCAGGCAGGTCTGTCCACTGTGGTTCCAGCCTGCATCTGGTGACAAGGCCCCCCGAGCTCTGGAATCCCCTACCCTCTGTCCTCTGCCCTGCAGCAGTGTCAGCTTCCGACATTTGCAGTCTCTGGATGCCTCCCTGCCCCCCGGCTGGACTCTGGGCTCTTCCATCCCCTGTGTAATCAATCTCTGTAGTCAAGATCTCTGTTTCAAATTATCTGGTGGTTTCTTGTTTCCTGGTTAGATCCTGACTGATATCCTGCTCTGGTCTCAGGAGCGGGTCAGCTCTGATGCAGGGGGAAAGCTGCTAAGGACCAGCAAGGGAACACCTTGCGGGGACAGATTTATTGGAAAGCACAAGGTCTTTGGGACAGCTGGGTGTGTGCTTGCCTACTCCCATTCTCTCCAGAACCACAGCAGCTGTGGCCTTAATGGAGGGACTTTAACACAGAAATAAGCAGAAGAGGACACTAGCTAAAGAATTCACTAAAACAGTGCCACCAAGGACCCCAGAGACAGGATACAGCTTATATCAACTCGGTTTAGAAATAACCAAGGTACTCTGGTCGGGGTTCATGAGTCACTGAATTATCTTGGTCCCATGGAATATTTGTAGCCTGTGTCTGGTTTCGAATAGAACAGAGAATAGTGTTGAGTGCCTCTAATTTAGTATTCCAATAATATTTCTACCACATCAAACTCCCACTAGGGCAAATGTATACAAATGAATCATTATCATTTTTTCCCTTTACCCCAGCCAAGCCGCTCGGGCCTCTGCTAAGAAATGTTGATAAAAGTGATGAAAACAAAACAAAGCATACATTATAATGTCATTTAAAAAAATAAAAGATTTCCAGGAGATCCTTTGTTGTACTGGAGCACAAGCTTCATGCTTAAATGACTTTTTGTTTTCCCTTTTGGATAATCACAGAGAGTAATGCAACCAGAGTAATCCTTGGCTGCTGGTGAGCTCATCGTTGAGCTCCTGCTGATGTGTGGGATCGGTCAGAAAGTGCAGGATCTCAGAGGGAGCACCGCCCTGGAGACATGAGAGGGGGTGTCACTCAGGCCTCCCGTGCTTCCATTCAGAGACAACGGGAGCATCACGTTTGAACTGGCTGAACACGACGCCATCGCCTCGCTTGGGGACAGCAGACCTGTCTCACGGGCACTGTAGACTACAATGGGAGAGAGAAATACCATCTGGGATTGTGTCCTTGGGGGATGTGATTTTTCATGCTGGGTAATGAACTTGCAACAGGGAAGGGCACTTCACTGTGGGTTTTACTGCACGAGGCGACTCTGACAGGTATATGGACACTTATTCCCACTCCCAGTCATAAGATGAAAACAATAGTGGGGAAGCTGCTTGGCTTGCAATGATATATTTGGGGAGAGGATTTAACATCAGAAATTCAGAACAGAGAATAACAGAATAAAATTAGAAAGTCTGAGGGTCGTCTGCTTATTTGTTCCACTCCCTTCACTAGCAAAAGAGCTGCAACCAAACATGTGGTAGTTTAAAAACACAGCCAACAAGTTCTGTGACACTCCTCCCCTTAAAATGCGGGATCCTTATCTCCTACCCTTCAGTCAGGGAGGCTGCTTGTAAGTGCTTTGACCAATTGTGTACAACAGAAGCCACAAAATGCAACTTCTGGGGCTGGGTCATAAAAGGCCATGTAACTTTCACCCTGTTAGCTGGAACGCTTCCTTAGAGCCTTAAGCTGCCATGCAAGGCGTCTGTTTACCCTGAGGTGGCCACATGGAGAGGCCACATAAAGGAATTCTAGTGCACAGTTCCAGTGGCACCTAGCCTTCAAGCCATCTGCAAGGTACCAGAAATGTGAAGGAATCAGCCTGTCAGCCAGGTAAATATCTTTGAGTAGCTTCCGTCAGTGCCTCATGAAACAGAAGATCAGCCAGCTAAGCCCTTCCCAAATTCCTGACCCACAAAATCATGAGATATAGTAAAATGATTGTTATTTTAAGCCATTAGATTTGGGGGTAACTTGTTATGCAGCAATAGCTAACTAGAAGATATTCCTAACTAGACAAATCTTTAAATCTACTCCCAAGTGTATCTTAGTAAGTAGAGCTTGCCACATTGTAATGTTTCGAAGTCAAATAGCCATCAGCATCTTTTACTGAATGCCTGTTTGTAAACCCCAGTGCTGTGTGGGATTCGAGGTGTATGGTTCAGTCTCTGACCTAAAGGATCTGATACAATAATAATTATGGGATATCATTTATTAAATGATGGCTATGAATTAGGCTAATGGCTCTCAAAGTTGGTGCTGAAACAGCAGTGTCAGCTTCACCTTGGAATTTGTTAGAAATGCAAATCCTCAGGTTAACTTACTGAATTAAAAACTCTGAGGGTGGGCCCAGCAATATGCACTTTAATAAGCCCAACAGGTAATTCTAACACACTCTGTAGTCTGAGGATGACAAGCACTTTACTTACTTCACCTCACTGAATCCTCCCTGTAACCCTGGGTTTCTTGATTGACATTTTGGGTGAGATAATTCTTGCGGCGGGTGACTGTCCTGTGCATTGTAGGATGTTTAGTAGCATCCCTGGTCTCTACCCACTAGATGACAGTAGCACCTCTTTCCCCAGCTGTGACAACTAAAAATGTCACCAGACATTGCCAAATGTTTCCTGGGAGTTAAAAATCATCTCCTGTCGAGAACCACTACATTTACCATATGAGGTAGTGTTTTAAAATATACCCAGGATTAGTTTTAATCAGGTATGGAAAGATGCAGACATGGAAATGACTGTCATAAAGGAAGAAGATTTTACTCACGTTTCCCTAGAAACAGTAGTGGCATGCCAAGGGGAGGCCATCTGGGTAAGCACCAGGGTCAGTCAGGAGGCAGAGGGAGCAGGGGAAATCGTGGGCAAGAACATTTATCATGGCTCCTGTGGGAAGAAATGGGCAAAGTAGGGTAAACAGGCATAGGATTGGCTGGTTTGAATAATTTTAGTGGGTTCTGGGGCCTATGGCCTGTCTCTAGTTGCCCTGGGGTAATTAGGGCAGGGTATTCATGGTCCAAATAAATGTGAGGGTCCATAAAGGAGGTTGTTGGAGCTATGGAATCTGGATTGGTTGGTTGGTATAGGAAAGGCATGTCTGCAGGCCCAGTCCCTTGCCAATTTTAGGAACTGGCTAGCCCTGGGAGGGATGTTCTCTCCAGAGTCAGCAAGGCCCCAGATGTCAAAGCATCAGAATAAAAAAAAACATGCTTAATGCAGGTAGACAGAATCACCTCTTTACAGATGGCAAAGCTGAAGTCCAGAGAGGAAACCTGCTGTAAGTCACATCTCCACCAAGGGGAGGACCCAGATTGAAACCTAGGTCTACTGGACCCCTCCAGCCATGCTCTGACCCACTTGCCATACTGCTATTCATCTAGCTAATTAAGTGTGGGAGCATCTATAACTATATAAAAAGATAATTGACAGACAAAGGAGGAAGATGATTTCTATATAAAATAATTACACTAAGCGATGGGGAGATCAATTGTAGTGGTCAAAAAACGCTCTGTGGGAAAAAAATTTTATTCGGATTTCTGGTATCTCCACTCAGAGACGACAGGGCCATCAAGCTGGCTGGGTGGGTCTTGAAAGTTGGACAGAATGAGACCAGGCAAAATGGAGGAGGGAGACTATTCTGAAAAGATGGGAAGTGATGTGATCACAAGGCTCAAAGGCAGTAATGTGCCAGGTCTGATGAAAACCCCAAGTGTTAATAGGCTGCTTTGGTTACTTGAAAGTCAATTAGAAGGAAAGAGAAAAGGGAGCTGCAGCTGGATGCCACGCACTTTAATAAGCTAAATCCATCAGAAGCAGTGCCTGGATGTACAAAACATTCAGCGTGATGGACGAAACAGCAACAATACATCCCCCATCTAAAACTAGTGCCATCATTTAAATGCCTGGGCAACAGGAAATGGAGAGTCAGAATCAAGCTGGAAATTTCCACTTTGACATCTCGCAAGACAGTAAGTTAGGCTGGGAATCTCTGACCAACAGGGAGAACACAGACAAAGAAAGTTCTTTCTACTTGGACTGAACAGAGTGTTAAAGTTTTGGCAAGCGGAATTGACAGCCGTTCGTTCACGTGGATGTTTCTGGGTGCTCATGCTGGGCCAGGCACTGTGCTAGGTGATAGGGAGTTATAAATCGTTAGCCATGTTCATAAAACAGGATCTCTGCTGTAGAGGGACTAACAAAGCACTGGCCTCACAGTCTCCGCAACACCAGACAGAGCAGAGAAGGCTTCTGTGCAGCCCAGCCTTGGAAAGGTGTAATGAATGGGCACCTGTCCATATGCTGAAATTCCAAGAGGCACCTGCAGAGACGCGGGCAGCACAAGTCTCTCACCATCTCTGGGCGGGGAGTCTCACCTTGCGTCATCACCAATGGGTCCAAATCACTGGGGGCGGGCAGACGGCAGTTAACAATGCACACTCTCACTGGGTCCCACCCCCAGAGATGCTGATTCCCTCGGTGATAAAAGAAGCACTACCATAAACCCTTGATAACTCTGTCAATCCCTTTGTTAACAGTTAATATTTCAGCAGCTGGAATTGGCAAGCATTTAACTAGAAAGTAAGCTCCAGAAGGGCAGAGATGTCTGTTTTGTTCACTGCTCTATCCACACTGTACTTACTAGCTCTTTCTTGAATGAAGCAATTGGATACATAGGCTTGGCAGAGGCAGGGGAAGGGAAGAAGTCACATCAAGAAAGAACAAGAGGGCTTCCCTGGTGGCGCAGTGGTTGAGAATCTGCCTGCCAATGCAGGGGACACGGGTTCGAGCCCTGGTCTGGGAAGATCCCACATGCCGCGGAGCAACTAGGCCCGTGCGCCACAACTACTGAGCCTGTGCGTCTGGAGCCTGTGCTCCGCAACAAGAGAGGCCGCGATAGTGAGAGGCCCGCGCACCGCGATGAAGAGTGGCCCCCTCTTGCCGCAACTAGAGAAAGCCCTTGCACAGAAACGAAGACCTAACACAGCCAAAAATAAATAAATAAATAAATAAATAATAAAAAAAAGGAATTCCTTTAAAAAAAAAAAAAAGAAAGAACAAGAAAAACGGGGTGGGGGGAGGGATAGTCAGGGAGTCTGGGATCGACATGTACACACCGCTATATTTAAGATGGATAACCAACGAGGACCTACTGTACAGCACAGGGAACTCTGCTCAATGTTATGTAGCAGCCTGGATGGGAGGGGAGTTTGGGGGAGAATGGATACATGCATTTGTATGGCTGAGTCGCTTTGCCGTGCACCTGAAACTATCACAACATTGTTAATCGGCTATACTCCAATATAAAATTAAAAGTTAAAAAAAAAGAAAAAACAAGAAGAAAGGGTACCTCTGAATAAGGGAGGTGGAAGGGGATTGTGTGAACTTGGCTTTTACCAAAGTTCTGCTGTCAGGGGAGAAAGCCACAGGTCTTCACTCCGCTGAACTATTGATAGAATTACAAGTTAAATGGCACCTCTTAAACCATTGTTCTAAGAAACTCTGTGCTTAGGGAACAATAACCGTTCAGTACCTCTCCAACCCTGTAAAGGCTCCTCTATCTTACTGTTTCTAACCCTCAGCCCAGGCCATGTTCAGAGAGCACAAATACCAACATTTCCAAGCTACAGGAATTCTCTCTCAGGGCCCCATGTGCTTATACGGTTCAGTGTGAACTCTGGTCCTGCAGTGGCCCCGGAATGCCCTGCCTCTTCCCACCTTCTCCCTGGGGAGAAGGGCATGCCCGCCTGAAAGTGCAGTGTGACAGGAACAGTCTTGGAAAGGATGGAAGAGAAAAGTCAGGACATCTCACCAAGTTAGGCAAACACCTAATCAAACGTCTGGACTGAACGATTGTGTTTCAGGTTTTTAAAAAATTCTTTTCAAAGGGAAATGCTGTTTTAGTCAATATCTATCAGGCGTGAGGTTTTCAACCCTGTTTTTTTCCCCTGAAATCCTTATGTCCTTGAAAGAAATTCTCAGTTCTGGTTTTGAATCTAATTCACTCTTCTATTGACACATCTTCTTGGGAAAGATACTCTTTTCTTATCCATTTTCCCCCTTCATTTCTTGCTCATCATTTCTGTATATTTGGCCTAGCTCTCCTTTTGCTTTGGGCCAGCAATGGGTGAGCCTCCAGAGGTAGGCAGGAAGGTAGCTGGTCTTTTGAACAGAACCAGGCAGATCACAAAATGTCTGTCAAATGAACATGTCGGCCTCAAGCTTCCCACTCTGATGGGGCTCAGTGCTGAGCTCTGATTTGCTCTAGTTAAAAAAAAAATTCCCCTAATTTCACTGTCAAGATTTTGAGAAGCATTCTCATGGTTTTAAAGAGATTATTGCATAATTTGTTCATGTTTAAAGAATTATATTGTTAAATAAATTTAGCTCTCCAGATTCTAAATGACAAAAACAAGTGAAGTTACATCATTTGAATTATGAAGTGATAATGTCTTCCAATTCTGCCCCAATCAAAAGTGTAACAGTTTAAAGCTTATAATAATCATGTTCAAACATATTCAGATTATAATTACTTTTCTTCTGATAATGATAGCCCGTCTGATTGGATGATTACCTATTTGACTTTGATAAGTCTCAGAGGTCAAAAAAGGGATAATTGCAGACATCTGTTTTCTATGGAAAATATAATCTCAGAAAATAGTGTTTAAAGTGACATCTGCAAATATGTGTTTTAGAAAGAAACTGGCTGCACGTTTAGAATCATAAGGAAAAGAAGCAATTCCTAAGCTACTCTGTATCACTCTGTCTTTGTAAATAGAAGAACAAGTTTAACGTACTAGTATTCATGTATGCGTAAGTAATTACAAGCAGGCATGATTATATTTTGTACAGGTAGAATTAGAAATGGAAATAGACTGTGAGAAAGGAATTTGAAGGAGTCTGTGATAGAAAATGACACAGAGGCTTTTTCTCTTTACTTTTGCTTAATTCAGTCTAGACATACATAGGTGTAACCATTTTCCTGGTTGGTTTTTATTTTGAAATTGGAGCTGGAAGGTCTTGTGCCCTTGATTTCTCCTTGTAGGTGACCTTCTCCACTTGTGAGATGGCTCTTAGTGGAGAAAGAGGCTCCCTCCTGGCTGCCATGATTCTTTCTGTACAGGAGGGGCCAGTTCCTCTCTCTGCAGGTGCATCAACATCCCAGCCCCCTTAAGGAGATGCCAAGAACCCCTCCCTCCCTCCAGCCAGCAGCTGCATTCTGCAGTAAAAAGGGAGAACTTTTAAAAATATTCCCCTCCACACATAGTAAAACTCCCTTGGTTTTAATTCATTAACTCAGAGTCTTTTTTAATTCATGCAAGACCTGGGTTATCACTTTTTCCAGATTAAGTTTCTTAAACTATAACTTTCACCAAGCACTTTCCTTTTCAAAAGCCTTCAATGGCTCTCCAGTGTCTATAGAAGGAATTCCAAACTTCTCAGCAATTCTTGATCCTTCATCATCTGACTTTAGCGGGACTTTAGTTCCCCGACCAGGGATCGAACCCGCACCCCCTGCATTGGGAGCGCAGAGCCTTAACCACTGGACCTCCAGGGAAGTCGCTTTATACAATTTTAAAGGTTATTTTCCATTTATAGTTTTTACAAAATATTGGCTATATTCCCCGTGTTGTGCAATAAATCTTTGAGCCTTACTTACACACAATAGTTTGTATCTCCCACTCCCCCGCCCCTGTATTCCCCCTGCCACTGGTAACCGCTAGTTTGTTCTCTATATCTGTGAGTCTGCTTCTTTTATGTTATATTCACTAGTTTGTTGTATTTTTTAGATTACACATGTGAGCGATATCATATAGTATTTATCTTTCTCTGTCTGACTTATTTCACTTAGCATAATGCCCTCCAAGTCCATCCATGTTGCTGCAAATGGCAAATTTTCATTCTTTTTTACGGCAGAGTGGTATTCCACATATTACAATGTACAACTATGATACATATAAGTACACATTAAAATTTGACCCAAGTCTACCTTAAATCCTATCTTTTCAATAAGCTCTTCATCTGAACATGTAGGGGTGATGACCCCGCTAAGAGGGCTCTTTCTCTCCTTTGAACTATTACAGTATTTATTAGCTAGAGTCTAGACCACCGCTTGCATGAAACATACTGCATGCTGCCTGGTGTCATGGTTGTGTCTGCACACGTCTGCAGCCACAGTTAGCTGTATCCTGCTATGGAGTACATGCCCAGGCCTTCGTCCCAGCTCTGTAACAGCCTTTACCAAATTGTGTTGTATCTTACTGTGTCTGTTTTCCCCCAAAAAGAGTAAGTTTCTTGAGGCCAGACTCTGTATCTCATCCATCTTTGCATCCCAAGTGCCAACCACAGTGCCTGACGAATAATGTTTAGCAAGCAGTCATTGAATATTTCAGGGAAATTAGATTATAAACTCCTGGGAAACAGTGAAGGAGCCACAGAATTTCAGGCAAGGGATGGACATGACTTATTTTCTCACAGCGCCTAGCAAAGTTCTGAGCAGATATAAGTACTCAATACTTACTGATCGATTGATGCTTAAACTTTTTCAGAAGAGGAATAAACCACATATATTAGGGACGGTGGCCAACTTATCTCAATTTTCTCCTAACTGTTCCAGTTTTAAAACAAAAACTTCTGTGTCCAGGAGTTACCCTGGGTCCCTGGCAAACCAGAATGGTCAGTCCACCTAAAGTTCTCATGCACATACCAACAACAGAAATGCTAATATTATTCTCCCTCCTAGTTAAAGGTTTTTAAGGACCTCTTTTGCAATCTTCACTTGAGTTTCTGTATTTTTTTTTTGCAAGTCTATACGATTTTATTAGAACTTGACCTGTAC
This sequence comes from Eubalaena glacialis, assembly GCF_028564815.1. Lineage (NCBI taxonomy): Eukaryota > Metazoa > Chordata > Mammalia > Artiodactyla > Balaenidae > Eubalaena > Eubalaena glacialis. The sequence goes on along the minus strand of NC_083720.1, from coordinate 125,318,686 downwards.
TTTGCATTTATATAGCATTATTTTACCAATTTTTCAACCTAATCTCATTGACTTGATTGTTGATAAGCGGTAGAATTATTCTCACATTTAGCTGAATGAAGTGATGCAGAAAAGTTTTAAAATTTGGATGACATTAAATTTTAAACATCACAAAAGATGTTTAAACATCAGAAAAGAAATTAGGATTTTTGACAGTATGGTGACCTCATGAAATCTACAGGCTCCCTTCTTTTTTTTTTTGAATTTTTGAATTTTATTTTATTTATTTTTTATACAGCAGGTTCTTATTAGTTATCTATTTTATACATATTAGTGTGTACATGTCAATCCCAATCTCCCAATTCATCACACCACCACCACCCCTCCCGCCACTTTCCCCCCTTGGTGTCCATACGTTTGTTCTCTACGTCTATGTCTCAATTTCTGCCCTGCAAACCGGTTCATCTGTACCATTTTTCTAGGTTCCACATATATGCATTAATATGCGATATTTGTTTTTCTCACTTGAGTTTCTGTATTTTTGAAAGTGACTTTTAAAAAAGTTTCTTGAAGATTAGTCTAAAATCCAGGACAAATTTTATAATTTTAAACTCTAAAAATGTATTGTTATCCCCCTAGTTTAAATTAGTAAGATTTGGAAAGGCAACTAGGAGACTTCCTTTCTCAGAGTGGGCTTTCTCTTTTAGGAGCTGAAAGAGACAGAGCTCAACACAGACTCCAGCCTGTGACTTTTTGACCACTCAGTAATTGGTGCTCCTTCCTTCCAGTGGAGGCCACACCCCTCCAGGCTGCAAGCCCCTCCCACTGCGGGGAGGCAGCTGCTGTGAGTCACCAAGTCCCTTTTGTGTAAGACCAGCCTCCTTGGATCCTCTCGGAAATCTTTTATTAAATCTAAGAATTTTCATATTCTCCACACTGTTCCATTTTTATTCCATTCCATATCCACTGTTATTGAGGGAATATTTACTTGCTATTGAAGGGAATCTTATGGGATGTACAGTCAATAATTTCATCAAGGAATAACTTATCTTTGCGCTTTTGGTGAAAGGGAGGGGAATAGTTTCACTCAAGGAGCTTATGAGCTTTTGAAGAATATTTACAAGGAGATATTTTTAGACAGACAAAGAGATTATTATTTTCCCATTTTAGTAGAAAAGCAGCATAAAAACATACAGGGGCTGAAACAAAACAAAACAGTAGAGACATATCCAGAGGATGTGATGGCCATTGATTTCTGTATTAGTCACTTAACAAATTTCCACAGGGGATGTGTGTTTATTTCTAGTGAAAGGCTCAAATCATTATCCTGGATGTAACTTACATGACTGAGATTTGTTGGCTCTCTAAGGAGAGGAAGAAGGTAAAACAAACACAAAAATTTACCACAAAACTTTTTATTTTGTCAAAGGTGACAAAACTTCTAGCAAAAGCAAATTTTTACTATAGTGGATTCTGGAACTTTGGCACACTTGCAATTCATACCATTTACGTAATTTTGTGGTTTCATTTTTTGCCTCTTTTGAGATATCTATGTGAACTACATCTGATTGGCTAAGGATGTGATTCCCTCTTATGCCAGGAAATTAACTTCCAGCTAACAACCATCTCCATTCCCTGACATAACTCTGGTCCTAATGGTCCTCATTTTGTACCTAGGCAACTGTAATATTTTCCCTGCATTCACTCTGCACCCCACCCCATCTGTTTGTCACAATACACAGAGTCAGTGTTCAGTTTGTGTATATAAGCATATCATCCTCCCCTCTCTCCCCATTCTCTGCTTAAATCCTTCCTTGGGTATGAAGTACTCTGAGGTTGAAGACCAAGTTCCTTAACATGGTCCTCAAGATCCTTTGCAATTTGGCTCGACCATTTTTCTGTCTCACCATGTACCGCTCTCTCCCTGTCTGTCTGCACTTCAGCCAAGCCTTCATCCAGTTCCTCACCCGGCCATGCTTCCTCTCACCACAGGGCCTTTGTACACACTGTTGCTTCCACCTGGAACATTCTCTCTCTCCCATTCTCCACTTGGTTAAATCCTTTTATACCTCTGAGTGCAGCTCAAGCACATGTCCTTAGGAAAACCTTCCCAGGAACTCTTATTTAGGTCAGATTCCTTTGTGATATGTTTCCTGAAGTCCATGTTCCTTCCCTTAAGCAAACTAGTGTGAGTACATAATTACACACTCATTTTTGTGATAAAGTAACCTCAATCACCAACTATATGGACCATGAAAGCAGGGACCTTGTTTTTGATCGATATTCCATCCCCAGTGCTCAACAAAGTGATTGGCACATGGCAGCTGCTGGTCAACTGCTTGGAATTCCTTGGAAGGATTTGCTTTAAGGACTATCCTGTATACCTGACACGCTAAGTAAAGCAAGTACTGGACTTGGAAATATCAGAGGAAAATTCTAGCTCTGATTCTATTCTTCTGGCTTGCTAGAAGATATAATTGATTTGCCTTGCTTTCATGCCTATAACATCAGAATAAAACTTCCTGCTGCCACTGGGCTCATAACATCGAAAGTGCCATTTTCCAATGAGTCAGTATCTCTGCATATTGTATTAGCTCAAACTTTAGACGCTGGTTTGGCTGCTGTAACAAAGAGTCCTAAAAGTACAGAGCTTAAACAAGATAGAAGTCTATTTCTCTCCCACAGAAAAACCCAGGTAAGCATTCCAGGGCTGGTGTGTTGGCACAATGGTGTCAGCCACCCAGCCTTCTTTTTTTAGGCCGTGACACTCAAGGCTTGTGGGATCTTAGCTCACCGACCAGGGGTTGAACTTGGGCCATGGCAGTGACAGCGCCAAGTCCTAACCACTGGACTGCCGGGGAAGTCCCCCTACCCCCAGGCTTCTTACATCTTCTTTCTCTGTCATCTCAACTTATAGCTTCCATCCTGAAGTACACGATGGAGGCTCCAGCTTTCCCCATCACAGCCATATTCTAAAAAAGGGAGAAAATGGAAGGGGGGCTCTTCTTTCTTCCTTTTGGGGACATGAACTGAAGGTTGCACATACCACGTCCAATTTCACTCCCTTGCCAAGAGCTGAATGATATGGCCACACCAAATGCAAGGTACATTGTACTGTGAAATTTTACATAGCATTGTGTTTTTCCCATTAGACTTTGGGTTTGTTGAGGCTAAGAATATTATCTTGTCCTCCTTTGTGTCCCTCCTTAGTGCCTAAATGAGAGCCTGCCATATAACAGTCCCTCAGTAATTGCTTATTTAATTAGTGAAATAAGTCAGACTTGATGTGGGTCAAGAATAGCTGAATGTTGGTATGGCAGACGTTTGCCAAATACCAGTGCTTTTATACACTCCTAGAAAGAGCGTATTCAATCTTTCTGGCTTGCTCATACATCAACTTTTATAATTCATCATGAAGATGAATCAGCGTTGTTTCAACTGGTGTTTAAGCCTACATATTGGGTTTGTAGAACTCATTTTTCTGGGGAGAGGGTCCATGAGATTTTCAAACTGGATGTAACCTGAGAATGTTTGAGAACCCCTGGTATGAATGTGGGATTTGAGGGGTCCCAATACATCTGCTGGAATTCAGAACCAATTGAGAAATAAGGCAAAAGACTAAGGCAGATGGAGGCCAAACTTTTCACCTGTATTACTACAAAAGCTGATATTCAAGAATGTGGCATAGTTATTTACAATAGCCAAGACATGGAAGCAACCTAAATGTCCATCGACAGATGAATGGATAAAGAAGATGTGGTACATATGTACAATGGAATACTACTCGGCCATAAAAAAGAACAAAATAATGCCCATTTGTGGCAATATGGGTGGACCTAGAGATTATCATACTAAGTGAAGTAAGTTAGATGGAGAAAGGCAAATATCATATGATATCACTTATATGTGGAATCTAAAAAAATGATACAAATGAACTTATTACAAGACAGAAACAGACTCACTGACATAGAAAACAAACTTATGGTTACCAAAGGGGAAAGGGTGGGAAGGTTAAATTAGGAGTTTGGAATTGACAGATACACACTACTGTATAAAAAATAGATAAACAGCAAGGACCTACTGTATAGCACAGGAAACTATATTCAATATCTTTTAATAACCTACAATAGAAAAGAATCTGAAAAATTATATATTACATGTATAGTATATGAGTCACTTTACTGTATACCTGAAACTAGCAAGATATTGTAAATCAACTATACTTCAATTAAAAAAAAAGAATGTGGCATATCTGTTTTGGAAGACAAGTGGTCTTCCAAATACTGAACACTAGACTTAAGCAAACTTACTCTACAGCCCTGTACCTGAGCAGACCATCTTTTCCCCTCCCTACCAAGTGAGCACCTCCCCTGAAAGAGGCGAGGAGAACAGGCTTCCAGTGGACAACTTATTCCCAAGAAAGAAGAAGAAGAGGCCAGGTGGAACAATCTCTTCCAAAAGTCCCCATCCTATTAAGTCACCCTTTCTTCCCCGGGGTAAGGAGTGGGGGGAAGGCCAGGGGTTTTATGCTAATGAGTCTCCTTCCACGGGTATGGGGAAGAAGTGTTCTCCCATAGCAACCATGGTTGAAAAAATATTTCTGCTCACGAGTCCCTCTTTCTTCACTGGTTGAATGAACTGGTTAGACTAGGTACGCTCCAAAGCCTTTCCCAGCCCCCAAAATATGTGAAACAATTCCAACTATATAATCATGGCTTCAATTTTTGGTGATTTGGGTTATGTGGGAAGCTTCCACAGGCAGTGATGTTTTTCCCGCCTTTTAGTCCCAGTCTTTGTCACTTGGGTCCCAGAGAACTTACCTCTACCTTGCAAGTCCCTCATCCAGCTACAGGGCTGGGGAGAGGGTGGTCCTCCTGTATCTCCAGTTTATAGGACCACTTAAGGCACAGGGAATATGCGGAGCTTTGTTTGAACACTCTCCCTACTCCCCTAATCAGCTTACTTAGGAAAAGCAGAAGAAATGGGAAATGGGAGAGTTGGAAATGAAGCCCCTTGAGCCACTGGAGAGTCTGGGAAATTGGGGGTCTTGGCATCTTGGTCTCTGACCTTGATTATCCCAGTTTAGAGCTGAACAATGCATTTTCCTATTTCAGGTGCTCTCTAGAATGAATCCCTTGCAAGTGGTAAGGAAATTGAGTGTCCTATATGCATGTAAATAGCATCCTTAATCATCATCAACCAATGCGCTACACTTTCCTTGTAATGTTTCAAGAAAGCAACCCAGGTGTTCCCATGGCCTTTAGAGGGATTTTCCTTGATTCTGTAAAGCCTTGAGCAACATTGAAGCTCTGTAATAATACCGAGCTACTTTTGCATTTATTCTAGTCTTAGATTTGAACACTATAATATTAGTTGTTTAAATTTTCATAGATTCCAAGGTTCAGAAGAGTCCTGGGGAAGTCATTTAAATTCATCCCCCTGCAGGTCTCTAGGTAGGTATGCAACTTGGCTAACAAAGACAAATGGTTTTCTGTCTGATTCGGAAAGGTCTCCAGGGGAAAGATTCTGTAACCAACCACAGTAATCACAAGTTAATAACGTGAGTGTGTCCCCACTTTAAGAAAGCCTGACTTGTGAGTCTTAGGAGGCAGGATAATTTATGGAGATTCTAACCTGTGCTTTGTATTCCTTAATTTGCCTCCCCTCCCTCTGCCTCCCCCCATCCCTTCCCTATGAAGGTGGCCAGTCCTCCTTCCCTTCTCTGGGAGGTGATAGGATTTACTTGTGCTGTGTTCTTATTGCTTTAGTAGACAGAGGCACAGGGAAATGGAGTGCATGTGCCCGTGTGCTAACTCTAAAGTCAGAATCCTTTTATTTTTAATTTTTAAAAAACTTTTTGTTGGAGTATAGTTGCTTTACAATGTTGTGTTAGTTTCTACTGTACAGCAAAGTGAATCAGCTATACGTATACATGTATACATATATCCCCTCTTTTTTGGATTTCCTTCCCATTTAGATCACCAAAGAGCATTGAGTAGAGTTCCCTGTTCTATACAGTAGGTTCTCATTAGTTATCTGTTTTATACATCGTAGCAATGGTGTATATATGTCAATCCCCATCTCCCAATTCATCCCACCACCACCCTTTCCCCCTTGGTGTCCATACATTTGTTCTCTATGTCTGTGTCTTTATTTCTGCTTTTCAAAAAAAATAAAATAAAATAAATAAAGTCAGAAGCCAACTCCTCAAGGAACTATGGAAGGAGACAGGCTGCTAAGAGGGCCCAGCACTGCCCTGGGAGACAGGAGCTGGAGCTACGTGTTCTTAGAAATGGTCTTTATCTCTTTGACCTCTGTTTGATCATCTGTAAAATGAAAAGTTGATTTAGTGACATTTAGGTACCACCCCGCTTTTGATTCTGTGGGATTATCCATCTCTTTAGCTCTGACTCCCCAGGACAGCTGTGGAGAATTTGCTCAAAGGCTTTTGGTGTAGGGTGGCCAGCTTGAGCAAAGGAAAAAAGATATGCAATACTTGGAACAAACTTATACTAAAAATTATTTGTTGTTTATCTGAAGTTTGCATTTAACTGGGCATCCTATATTTTATCTGATAATCCTATCTGGGGGCACCTGTGTTTTGGGAGGCGGGAGGCTGAGGGTGGAAGAAGTTGGCTTCTGTTCACGCCCGTCGAGACTGCACCCACTGTTAAGGAAGCAGACTCGTCTATTTCCTTTCCCAGTAAGTATATGCCTATTTTATTTTTAAGCTTAGAGAATGGGCATCTTGGAATGAAAACTCTGCCAGGACACTTTCTTAAAATCTTCAAAATAAATATTTAACAGGAAAAATAAAAATGGAGTCTACCCACTTTATTCAAGGTCAAAAATTCTAAACTTTGTAGAAATTAGAGACCAGACCAATGAATCCTACAACAAGGAGAAACCAGCTGTTCAACTGATCAAAATGATAGAAGTTCTTCTATATCAGCTCTCCCAGGAAGGACGTGACAGGTGTTATCAGCTGGAGTTATATTTTTCTCCTGTCCTCAAAGTTTCTATGACACAGGAAAGCAAATGGAGTCAAGGTTCCCATCACCTTTTCTATAACACTATAGGTTTTTTTTTCTTTTTATAAATGTCCCTTTGAACTCTACATTCCTTATTTTGGAATTGCATTTAATATCACTCTATGATTTAAGGAGATCATCTGCAAATCAAGTCAACCAGATGACACAAGTTGGGCTCCCTGTGATTTCTTGACACAAAACAGGTCAGGATCTACAACTGAACGTGGAAAGAAAAACGATTTATATTTTGTCCAATTAGTGCATATATGACCTTCATGTAAAAGGAACATGGCTTTGGGTGAAAGGACTCTCACTGATTTATCCCATTTTTAATCCAAGTAAGGTACCAACACATGTAGGACGCAGTAACTCACAGTCTCAAGATTGAATGCTGTTAAAATTTGCAACAAATTTAGTGTCAAATATGTCTTCACCCATAACAAGGAGGTCACTCTATTAGTGAGTAGGTCTGGGCTCCAAACTGGAAGTTCACTGTCCAGTTTTAATACTTTAGTGGAATCTAAATCTCTGTGAATGTGAATGACTGACTCAGTGCTGTCAGCACATCTGTGTTTGAATTGAGATTAACATAAGGATGCTGTGCAAGAAATAGGTACCCTTTAAGGATGAGTGAGTGTGTGTGTGTGTGTGTGTGTGCAAGAGAGAAAGAATCTGAGAGACTGAGTGAAAGCAATTCATTTATCAATGTTCAATTTTCCTCAATGTTAACCTGATTGCTCTCTCCTTTCGTACTTTATGATCTAGAAATAGGTTTGCTTTGAGTGGCAGGAAGTGCCAAAAATCCATCTATTACTCTGAATTTGTTGTGTCAAGAGATTTTTCTTGCCTTGCATTTATAGGAAGGGTAAGTGGAAAGCATTTTGGGACCATGAGAGAATGCCAGTGCGATTCGGTTGGGAAATACCAGCCAGGGAGGGGCGTGGCCTGGATTCAGGACCCTGCTTCTGAAGTGCATTTGAAATAACTTAACGTGCGTGCTCAAGCGTTTTCTGAGGGGCAGGACTGTCCTGCAGAAGAGATAAAATGGTCCAACTTCAAGTAGGTAGGCAACTGTTTCAAAGAAAAATTGGGGGATGATTAGCCTTGGCAGTGTTCTGATGCTAAGCAGGGGTGGAGAGTCTAGTGCAGGGCTGAGCCCGGAGAGCACGGGCTGGGTTGAAGGGGAGAATTGCATCAGATGTGATGTTGCTCAATCAAGGTTAAAGCCTTAGCCTGTTACCAGGGTGAGCAAGAGCCAGTGAATCTGACAACAAAATTGCTATTTATCTCTCTCTAAAAAAGAAGGGCTGGGAAAGGTGGGAGGAAGGAGGGAGGGACGAGCTTGGACTCTCTGTAGGTTATTTCTGAATAATGGAAATATTTTAAATTCTTGTTGTAATTAATCAAATCTATGTTCTTTCAGAGAAGAAAACTAAACGGCTGCATCATTAATGGCTTACTGTAAAAGTACAATCATGCAAATTTCACCTAGTCTCCTATTCATTCCAACTGAAAACTCTAATGATAATAGTGAACATCCTGAACTTTTCCCAGGGGCCAGACATCACGCTCAGAGCTTTGCACACATTATTCTCCTCACACCACAGATGAGGAAACTGAGGCTTAGAGGATCCAAGCGAATCGCCACATCTCAAAGTTTGTACGCTCTGTAAACGGGGTTTGAACCTCTGAGGTCTAACTCTAAAAGTTGTGTTCATAGCCATTACATTATACGTCTTCTCCTGCCTCTGTGCAACAGACACACCCTTGCAATCAGGAGCAGGTTTTCTTAAGGAACCAAAGGAGAGAAGAGCCAATTTAGCAGATAGGAGGAAAATTCTTTGTTCTTCAAAGAAACAGGTCTTTGAAGATCCCAGGTGGCTGAACAGCATAAACGGAGAGAGTGAGCTTATTTGATGCGGGGCCTGGTCTCCTGCCCTAGCGGATCAGCAGTGGGCCAGGGGCCAGTCCCTCGAAGACACAGACTGAGGACAAAGCCCGCAGGAAAGGAGCTCTTGGTCATTGCATTCTTAGTTGGGGTCGTGAAAAGCTGGGGCATTTGTAGGTGTCTCTAGATTTTAATGTTTGTCTTTGGGCAGATTGGGGATGCCAAGAGAAATAATATGGAAATACGCTTTTCCAAATTTCTGGAGAAATTTGATGAGAATGCAGTATTCCCCTTGTAACAAAGGTTAGGTAGGGAAAAACCCTCTTCCTTTTTCCAGTGGACCCAGATAACGCTGAGCACTAACTACCGTGTGGGTGGGCCCACCTGTAAGTGGGAAGGGCCAGACAGACTGGCTTCCCACCCATGCTCCTCCACGCAGGCAGGCCCCTTAAGCCCCCAGACTCAATTTCCTTATTGATTCCGCGGGATGAGAATGCTGACCTTCCTGGGTTGCCGTGAGGATCGGAGATCATGTAAGATTGTACCTGGCACAGAGTAGGTACTTGATAAATGGTAGTTACTACAGGTGCAAAGTTTTTACTGGGTGGGTAGGAGACGGCTAAACTAAGAGAGGAAAACATTTTAAAAGGCTGAAAAAAAAAAAAAGAGGGAGGGATGGGACCGTGGCATCTGGTCTGTGAGCCCTGCTGCCGCCCCTCCCTAACTCTGTCCTTTCAACAAGCCATGTGTAGCTTGCGATGGATGAGACCCGGTGTCTGCAAAGACAAACCCGAGCCAGGAGGTGATGTAGCACGGAATTACAGCCCGCGTCTCCCTCTCATGAGCCAGCCTGCTCGTTAAGGACGCACTGATGTCAGGGGCCCAGATGGGGTGGTGTGTGCAGTTGTGCCCCTCGCCCCCCTCACATGCAGGCGGGTGGTTGGAGCACACGAGCATGACTGCCGATATCACGGCTGGTTAGTTCCCGGCCCAGCACTGGGCGGGGCGGTGTGATGTATGCAGGAGGAGGTTGTCAAGGACGACCACGGGAGTCACGCAGCCTTCACGCTACCTGGGAAATGGACTCTTGCCAGCCAAGAATGCTCTCGAGAGTTCTCTGAGTGGCGGTGCTCTGGGAGTAAGAGCGGCTGGTCCCCCAAAGGGCTTGCCGCTCAGCTGGAAGACCACACACATACGCAAATACACGCATGCACTCTGCACACATGGCACACATATGCATGCCACACGCAGACCACACATACATATCATGCATCACACGTGTGTACACACACCACACACACCTAACACAAACACCCTCTATGTATACCACATACATGTACACAATCACATGTACACAATCACACACATACCTACCACAGACAGGCCACAGACACATATACACACGTATCACACAAATTTACATGTGCCACGTGCACCACACATCACACGTTTATATACCACATGCACCAGACTCATGAACACACCACACTACACATACCACATGCATGCAGCACACATACATATCCATATATATCACACACGTATACACACATCAACCCCACAGTCCTCACGCATCTATACCACACAGACACTGCACATGTACACAAACTGCCCCGCATCATACCCCCAACATGTACACATCTGTGCTACTCCCCACAATTCCCTACATACTACATACACACCACATCAATACATATCACACATATACACACGCATATATACTCCATACCATACACACACTCCACACTCACAGTACAGACTTGAATACACGTACACACACCACATAAACACCCCCCACAAAATGCACAGATGTATTCACACCACACACATGAAAACACATTTCCATACACTACACATATACCCACACACTATACACACACACCATGCATACCTGTCTTCCAAACTTACCTCACACATGTACAGAGATCCTCCCACACCCCACATACATCACACACACATTCACATACAAACATGAACACATATGCATCATCCAATCCACCCACACATCACTCACACACACACATACCACACGTGTGTATATACATACATAACACATCCAGCCGTACACAGCACACACGTCCATACACACATTCAAACAACTCCACTCCACATCACACACAGCCCTACCACATACACACACCACACAAAATACACATGCCGCATACCACGCGGTAGAAAAATTAGGGTGAGGGTCCCCAGAAACCAACTCTTAACTTAGATTTCTCTTATTCAGTCATAACTTTCTACCACTCTGGTTAAGTTGGGGAGAAGTTAAAGAAGACCCTTAAAGGTCCAAAGAACCTAAAAATAGAGACAGCTGTAACTAGAGCCTAAAACCCACACTGGCCAGTGTGGTAACTACCATGGCTTCCAAAGCACCACGTAATGTTGAGGTTGGCCATCTCAGGCACATATTCCAGATGTGTCAGGCCAGGTCACCCCGCTTGGAATGCCCATCTCCCTCCAACTTGCAGGTGCCTCTTTCCATCTATGAGTAGGAAAATAAGGCAGTGTCAATGCCAAGGAAAGGTATTGAGGAGGCGGCAGTAACCTGCCAAACAAGTCTCAGTTTACCTCCCATGGAAGCCCTTGATGCCACCATGAAGACTAAGCGATCCCTGATTTAAGATATTATTGCTTCCGTGTGGGCTTAAGCATAAAATTTCCCTGCCCGCGTGAATGCAATTCTCTGTTTAATACCCAATTATCCTGCCCATTGCCAGGCAGGAACTTGGACCCTGGGGAGTTCATCTGGATGCATGTTAATTGGCTGACCAACTGACTGAATTCTCTTGTTCAAAAACTTGGAAGAAATGACTCCAAATTCTAAAAGCAGGAAATTTTAGTGGCTATGTTCTGTTTCTGGGGCTAGTGGAGACTTTATTAAGAGTCACTCTCATTTCTAGACCTACGTCTGACCACTGGGTTTGCAGTTCTAAGTTCACGGAATTTCAAAGTTAGAAGGGACCATACATACCGTCCCAATGCAAACCCCGCCCATGACGTGAAAAGTTGGCGAGACTCTGATGTAGATGTACAGGCCTCGTGATGTCATCCATGTCAACTCTGCTGTCACATTTGCCTCCCTTTCTGCTGTTGTGGACACAGCTAGAAGTAGCTCCTGGCCCACATTCTGGCTCTTACAGTTATTTGTTGTCCAAGGTTTTCTGTGTCCAAATGTCTGGGCCCTGTGACTTGAGAGCTTGAGCACTTCCATACTGTGCATAAATGTAGTTATCATAATAAATCTGAAGTCAAATCCCATACTAACTTCCCCTAGGCACCCCACATACTCCCATCTCACCATGCAATCAGCTGGCATATGGCTTAGGAAATATCAGCCACATACCAGTAAAAACAAGGCACAGTTAGGAAGCATATCTGCTGTCAAGAAACCATGCAATTAATTTCAAAGTAAAAAAGAATTGGATTATCTGTGCCATGGCTTTCTTCATTAGCACAGACAATTGGGAGAGTTTAGTAGTATATTTCCTTCCTTCTTGAAGAAAGTGCTCATAATGTAATGATGGGGATCCCTCCCCTTGACATTTACCCCGGGTGGAAGTTTGTAGGAGCTTATGTCTGGTACCTTTAGTTGACAGGTAAGGAGCAAAGTACTAGAAAAAAGTAAACTTGGTGGCCTAGACCATGCACAAAAAATCGCTGAAGCCCTAACTATTGCCGCTCACCACCACCCCATGTGAACATGACATCTGCCACTCACAGCCACACTGGGGTTGAAGTCACACAGACGCTGGCTCTCCAGGAGTCAGTGGTCAGAGTCGGGCTGGCCAAGTGCAATCTGGCAGTGGAATTAACAGAATCAAGCCAGGCAGGAAGGAAACTGCAGGCAAGGGCTGAGAGTCAGCAAGAACAGCACGGAGGGGAGGTGATACCCTAGATGAAAAGAGACACTGCCCTGTCCTCCAAGTTGTCCTGCCTGCTGGCTGGGCTTGGCTCAAACTGGGGTCATAAGACCACCCGAAGGGAAATCACCCGAGGAGCTAACAAAGATGAAGATTCCAGGGTCCCTGCCACAGATCTGTTTAATCAGCATCTCTGGGATCCAGGCCCAGGAATATATATATATATATATATATATATATATATATATATATATATATATATATTAACAAGTTCTCTGGGTGATTCTTATACAATGAAATTCCAGACTCGCTGCTCTGGGCACATTGGGCAAACTCTGGCAGGGGACGTCCACCTGCCTATGAGGTGTGAATCCGCATCTGATGGCGGCAGGTTCCTCGTGGTGGGGGGATGGGCATGTCTTCACAAGCCCCACTGGCCCCCATATTCACCAGGATCAAATCCAAAATGGGTGTTAATGAGCATGTGCTTTTTGAGAAATGCCGTTTCAAAATCCCAAGCAGGCGATGGGCGATCTCTTAAGGCCGAAAATAAGCAACAATTTATTTCCTCAGAACTAGTAAGGGTGGAGCGGCTGTCTTTTCTAGCTGGATGTGCTGAATTAGAACCTTGCAAAGCAAATGCAGTTCCCCGGGGGCCCTGCGCATGATTTATTTCCGGATTTAATGAACGGCCACGTGCCTGGGTTAGTGGAAAATAACCCGCAGACCGGCTCATCCCTGAAGTGCAGCGGAAAAGCCTCTCTTGCTGAGGCCACTGAAGGATGCTGACCCATTTCCACAGCCTAATCTCCCCGCAAAGCAGGTGACACGGAGGTGGACCAGGTACACAGGCTGCCGCCTTTGCCTCTGAGAACACAGTTTCTCGAAATCCTTCGAAATGTCTATCGATCGGAGCGTGTAGCCGATGTCAACACTGATTGTCGGAAGGGACGCTACTCAACATCACAAGGTCACGATGAGGAAAAAACCTTATAATTCACTATCCTGGTACACAAAGCACCGGGCATTGCTTTCTTCCTTCTTAATAGTATCTTTCCGCGGCTGCCCAGCGACTCTCTCTCCCTGTCACTGGCCTTGCCGTGGGATTTAGGTCTTACATTCGCTGTTATTTACCTGCTTCTCCCCTGGCTTAACTTTTCAGATTCATGTCACAGCCAACACCTGCTTTATATGCTCTGGCCCTGCTGCAGCCTCGTCGCACAAAAGACTGATTTAACTCCTCAAGAGAAAGCCACTATTTTATCAGCCCTGGGACTTTTCTGAATCGTCTTTTCTGCCTGTTCGGAGCACCATCTCTATACTGAAATAATGTTTATCGGTGCTTAATTGATTTAATAGGCACCTGCCTTGCAGATGTCCTGTCGGGCTTAATGAATTCATTAGTCTGTAAGGTTCTGTGAGATTCAAGGAGGGAATGAGGTCTGGTGGGCGCTGCTGCCCTAGCCCACACAGCACTTAGAGACAAATCACACAAAGCGCCCCACCTACCCTCCTCCCCCCAAATCCCCAACCCCCCTTCAGGAAGGGCAGCCACCTTGATGGGAAGCAGGACAATTTTTAACAACACAGAATTATCTCCATCCATATGGCTGCTCCTACCCCAAATTACAACATAGGCCAAATTCATATCCAGAGGTACCACTCTCTTATTCTTTTTGCATATATTCGCCCCTTGATTCATTCATTCTCTCCTGTCCTCCCACGTCCCTCCTTTCTCCCCATCCCTCACCCTCTGTCTCCCTCCTTCTCTAGGGAACGTTCCTTGCTTGCACCCTGATGTCAGAGAAACATCGGATAAACTGATTCACATTAAGGAATAAGCGACTAATAACATTAACATCCCTCAACAGCATGTGTCTTTTAAGAGGAAAATCTTAAATCAAAGGGCAAAACAGATGATAATGGTGGAAATTCACACACCAGCAAAGAGGTCAGGGAAAGTGGGGTTTTCATTGTTCTGAAGTCACAATACTAGTTAACATCCTTCTGCCTTTTCATTAAGGTTAATGGAAACCCGTTTCTTGGATCACACCTAACAGGTATCAGTTTCATTCCATATATTCAGGAGTGTCAGAGATGCAATTCTTTGCTTTCCTTTTTTCTTTTTGAGCCTCCATTCCTCTGAGGATTGCAGAAATTGAATTTCAATTAATTTGGCTTTTCTGCTCCCAGCGTTCCCTGGGTTGCATCTAAATTTTGGAGCCTTCCATAGTGCCAGGTATTGGGAGGGGACATCTGGTCCTCAGGATCATTCTCCATCCATGCTGGCCTCCCCCGAGGTGTCTAACTCGCCATCTGGTCTTCAGTTATTGGTTCACCAGGGGGCTGCTGAGTCATCCCTTGTTCCTGACCACGGGACACCTTCACAGCCAGCCCTCTCTCAGCTCTTTCCAGGACATCTTGGGCACGTAGGTGTTAACTGCTTCTGCCACCCAAGTCTGGGCCTCAGAAGAGGCTGTCCAAAACCTTGCCCCATTTCTTCGCCACTCACATGAATCCGAGCAGTGCCCCACACCACGGAGGGGCATGAGAATAGCATTATCTTGTGGGATCACGTTGATTCCCGGGCCTTAGTTGGGAACCTGGATGCAGGTCCCTTCCTTCTCTAGGCAGAACCAACCAAGGTGTGTTAGGAGGGCGTCTGTCTTTCCTCCTCAATCCTGCATGGCTGGACCCCTGGAATGTTTCTCAGGGACCCAACAGCCTTTAAGTGCTTGGAGCTTTCTTCCGACTCCCTTCCTCCCCATGGCTAATTAGTTACTCCTCTTTTCTCTAATTTTTGCTGTGTCATCCTTTTCTTGAGGTTAAAAATGCAAAATGGGGCTTTCCTGGTGGCGCAGTGGTCGAGAATCTGCCTGCCAATGCAGGGGACATGGGTTCGAGCCCTGGTCTGGGAAGATCCCGCATGCCGTGGAGCAGCTGGGCCCGTGAGCCACAATTACTGAGCTTGCGCATCTGGAGCCTGTACAACAGAGGCCGCGATAGTGAGAGGCCCGCGCACCGCGATGAAGAGTGGCCCCCGCTTGCCACAACTGAAGAAAGCCCTCGCACAGAAACGAAGACCCAACACAGCCATAAATAAATAAATAAATAACAATTAAAAAAAAAAAAACCCATTCATTAAAAAAAAAAGAAAATGCAAAATGACTGAAAAGAGGGACGATCCAAGGGATGCAAGTAAAAGGTGGGCAAAGAAGGATTTTATTCTAAACTATCCAGCAAACTATAAAATGCTGTGCTAGCCATTGGGAGGGTTATAAAGTATTACAGAGCGTAGGTCTATCTGCAAGAAGCCTACACAAATAAATGTAATGCTAAATACCAATTCAGGAGTCAAATGAATTGATAAGGAAAAAAGAAGTCAGTTCGTAATTGCCCCCTCTCCTTTTCCTTTTCTTTTCCTTTTCTTCATTTTTCCCTTTCAAGGAATTAGGACTCTTCAGCTGCCAGTGGCAATTTCTTAAAGTTAGAAGCCAAATAGGATACGGGTCAGACTCTATATCAACAAAGATGACTATAGCTCACATTTGTGATTATACTCGAAATAACAAAGCTTTACCATGGAATTTACTTACTTCGAGCCGTACTGGATACAAATGAATTCTAAGACTAAAGGACTTGAACAGCCCCCTTTAGAATTGTAATGTCATTTGCCTCTTTAAAGATCTATGAGTTTGGAGCCTTTATTGTTAATATTTTAAAAATTTAGAGCAGCAGCCACACAATTTGGGGACTGGGGTGAAAGGAGATGGTTGTATTAGTCAGGGTAAGTAAGCCTAGCTCCTATAACAACAACCCCAAAGTCTCTGTGCCTGAACACAGTGAAGGTTACTTTTCACCCACCTTTGCAGTCCATTGTTCCCCAGAGTCATCTGGGGACCTAACCTCTGCCTTTAATGCGTGGCTCCCAAGTTCACCCTGGGCGTCGACATTGAGCCAAATAATGGGGTTGAGAGAGCGCGCAAGTCATGCCGGATGTCCTATGGGCCTGCCTCAGAGGTAATGACATCACTTCTGCTCATCTTTCACTGGCCAGAACTGTCACATGGCTCCATCTAATCAAAGAAGGCTGGGAAATGTCATCTAGCTGTGGACCCAGGAGAGAAAGGCAACAGGTTTGGTGAGCACATTGCAGCTTCTCTGCCATATTTGTAAGCAAAATTCTCTGATGGCACAAAGCTCCCAGTGACGAATGCTTTGTTAGCAAAGAAGCAGAATTGTTTCATACATGAAGAGAGCTGGAGTGTCAGAGAAGCATGATGCTTCCGTGTGACCTCCCTTCCTTCTTCCCGCTCCCCCTTCCTCATCTCAGTCCGCCCTCCTTGGGAGGATAGATAGGCAAGGCTAGAGCCTGCATCTTTACATTTGCTGGCACCTTATAGGTTTCTTTAGAAGGCAGAGGCGCTAGCAGTCAGAGCCCAGCATCTCCTGCAGATGTTCCTCAGTGCCTGACCCCAGATCAGAAAGCACAGCATATGAATCATCAGCACTAATGAATGTCAGCCTCATCACTGGATGTTGGCAGAAGCTCAGAATAGCCCTGGAGAGAAAGCCGGGTAGCTATGCTGGGCAAGAGGGGTGGGGAAGGACCTAAAACCTACTGAGCATGTGGATGGAAGCCAGCCTGTGTCAGGAGGGTTCTCAGGGGAGGTATTTTGGTCTTTCTTGTGCTGTTCAAGCCAAGCTCAGACTCCGTAAATCACTCATTTTGTTGATTGAAAGGGAATCGTTCTGAGGCAGGAAATGTCAACAGCGCTAGTAGGAATTCTGCTTTTGCTCTTTAGCATCTAAGTGGCTTCAAGGAAATGGATTAACTTGGTGTTTTCAGATGAAATAGTCTTCAGCTCCTGTCCGCAAACACGTCATGTGTACAGGCAAGGCAGCCTTCTTCTGGAATGAGCCACCACCTCAGGACAGAGGGCTGGCACCTCCTTAATGGCAGTGACATTTTAGATCAATAGATCAAGCTTGAGGGGCTGGTGGGCTTGGGCAGCCATCTTCTTACATTACACACGCCTCAAGAAACCGGGGCCCGAGGAAAGGGACATTTGCCACTATGCGCCAAGCTTACAAAAAAGCAGAGAGGATATTTAGGTCATGGTCCAGGGAGAAAGGCAGTCGTCACCCTAGAGTGGGCACTGCGGATGGAAAATGGTGGAGAACTAACCTGGGCTTTTCTCCCAGCTTCAAGATGGGGGCATATTTGAAGTTGTAGGTGAGGAGCATACATATATCTGATGGGGAACTTACAGCAGAAAAGGCTCTGTTGTTCTTTCCTCCATACTTCCAGTAAGTTCTAAAAGAGTAAGGTTTTGAATGTTCCTTCCTAGGGCCTTTTAGCTAAAAAATAATTCATCTTCAATTCATCTCTGCAGAATCAGGAGGGATGGAGTATACAAAATTTGAAAGTATCTTCCTTCTGATACTTCTGTACTTGTGGGCTTCACAAATATTCAGTCCAGCGAACTCTTTGGTGCTAGATACAATCTCATACCTTTTGTTTACTACCGAGGGTCAAGCTCTTAATCACAGCTTTCCTCAGAGATGGCAATTGTACCGGCTGTTGGCTCCACAGAGTTTCATGCTAAGCCTCTCCTAGAACTCTGTCACCAACACCGTTTTCTACTGGAGTGAGGTCGGGGTCCTGAGGGCTTTTTTTCTGGTAGGATGGATCCTTGCCCAATCCTGCCTAGCTAAGAAAATAAAATGAGAGCCTCAGTTGTGAAGTTGTGAAGTTGGGTCTCAGTTGTGAAGTTACAGACAGTTACAGTTGAACGTTGATAAACGCAAAGTACACATTTTCCCGTAACAGTCAACCTGCCATGGAATTACATAATCACTCTTTTCCTGAGAATTTGTGTTTCTATAAAGAATCCTAACTGTCAAAAGCACATGGAACATGTTTTTGATTTCTCTAGTCATGGATTGGATCAGCCGGGTTTTGTTTTTTTTGGGTTTTTTTTCAGATTACAAAACTAGAGACGAGGTCCCGTAACCACAGAAGGTCAAGGGGTTCTTTGTCATTTTATTTTTTTCATTCTTTCTATCATGCCCTCATCAATAACTTATTGTTAGAGACTTGCTATGGACCAGGGGGTAAGTTATACAGGAGAGGAGAACCTAGTTGACAAAAGGTATTAAAGAGATAATGGTGCTTTGAGATTCTTGCCTTTAAAGAATTAGAGAAATTGAAGGAATAATCAGGAATCATGGATTTGATTTCTGGCATGGGCCCTGAACCAATCAATGTAAGACTGTGCAGAGTCAGTCACCTATCTAAAGGTTTTCATTTCCCTATTCATATGAAAAATCCTTAGATGAAATGCACTAAAAATAAGCCAGATAGTATTTCTAGTCCTGAAGTCATCCTAACTGGTCTCTCCAGAATGGATATTGTCCTCAATGATAATCAGGTGATTTGCTAAGATTAGAAGGGGAAATAAATCAGCTAAGTAATGCTTATGTCATTCACAAGAAACCAAAGTGAATATCAAGAGACATTATCAAGGTAGGTGTTCCTATACATGTATAGTGTTGGAAGCCAGTAATGAAAGTAGATTGTAGATGCAGTTACCCACTAGAATATTTAAATGTGTCCTTATTTGACTGTGCAATCACATAGCCAAATATATTCAAGGGCGGTTTCCTTTATAAGAAAAAGAAAGTAAATGAAATGCTCAAAGATGACATTAGCTCACTTTTATGTTTGAAAACTTAATTGCACCCAAGTGAGAAAATACAAAATTAAAGTTCTCACTGCAACAATTGAACCTTACAGCACCTTGTAACAAGGAGAGATTTTGCCACACATGTTGGAACTCAGTGTGATGTGGGCACTAAAACCTGGACTGGGGAACTGCCTGCAAATCTATTATTGCACCTTTCCTAGAGCTTGAAGGAAAGCTTTCTTTAGAGATTATGCAAAGAGCCTTTATCTTGAGAGTTACACCCAGGAGTGCATCTTGGATTGCACCGATTGCAGGGGGTGACAGAAAGAAATTACCGTTTACTGAGTGTCCTACTCCTGGCTAGACATGTGCATGAATTTTATCTAACAATAATTTTGCCTTTCTCTGTCCCCTACACCTTGTCTACCAAGACAACCCCATTGATTCAGAAAGATGAGACAAAGCCCGTGTGAGTGTGTGGAAGTGAAGCCTCAGGCCCCGTGGTCCTGCCATCAGCCTTGCTAGGTTATTGGAGCCCATGAAGGACTAGAAAGGCACTTTACAGTGCTGTAGTTGGGGTCCTGATCTGGTTCTTTCCTTTGCAGCCTCCTGGAGTCTTGAGAATGTCTGGGATAGCTTCTCCACACTCAAACCAGCCCAGAAGAGCCCAGGTTCCTCTCCCCTTTCTCCAGGATTGTCTCCTGAGCTCCTCAGTTCAGCTGGGGCTATGGACCAACACCTTGGACTCTTAAATCTTTGTGAAACACCTACAAGAATCCGGAGAAGAGGAAGTAGAACTCAGTCTAGTGAAAGTGTTCAGAGATTTTTCACCTAAATTCCTCTTAATTCCTTTCCACTCTCCTCTAGGGCACACTTTAGGGGTAGAAGCGATAAAGAAAACAAACATGGCCTGTGCCACCTCCACTGCCTGCTTGAACATCATTCACTCATTTATTCAACAAATGCTAATTGAAAGTCTGCTAGCGTGTTGTGCTAGTCTCTTCGGGATATTCCAAGATGATCGGACATGGTCCATACCCTAAACTCATTGTGTAGTTTGAGAGATGACACACGCACAAACATCCGTAACATCAGCGTGAATGCGACGAGTGCAGTGGGAGAGACCCAAGTACCATGGGGGCTCGGACTCGAGCGGAGGCTTCAGGGAGGGAAAGACATGTGAGCTGGGCCTTGAAAGGGAAGAGCATGATGCTCTGGCATGGCGAACCACAAGATGTCAGTGCCACTGACAGGATGACAGTAGATAAAGAGGGAAAACAGGGATTCATTTTTGGCGGGGGGCGATGGACAGTAAGGTAGCAGGTAGGAGGTGGGGAGAGAGAGGGAGATAATGCGACTGACTCTGGACATGTTGAGTGTGAAATTCCATTTGGACCTCCCAGTGGAGCTTTCCAGCAGACAAAAAGAGCAGAGTCTTGAGAAAGTTCAGACTTGGGATCATATGTGCACACAGAGGCCTGTTGTGCTATTGGATGTTGCCTAGAAACTGGAGCTAAGCGATACAGAGAAGCAATTAACACTCTAAGCAACAGATACTAATGTCTTCATTACTTGCAGGCAGGCCCTACACCAACACGCAGGGAGAAATTCAGCTTTCTGTCTGTGGAGCTTCTGGAAAAGCTTAGAAACACGGGGAGACTCTTTGCTAGATCAGTGCAGTAAGGTTGGTCTTGGTAAGTGGCTACTGTTGGGGGCATTTTGGTGCAGTGATCCCTGTGACTAAAAACTGACTTGTCTCTTTAAACGAAAAAAAAAGTGCTGCACTTTCCTCCTCATTTAAGCTGTTTTGAGGTTGACGTCATGAGTACTTCCTTTTTTTCCCTCTTGATATCTGGTAGACCCTGTCTTCTCAGAATGATGTAGACATGCATTCAAGCCCTTCTGTGATTTGACCAGTGCTGTACTATTATAAGCATTATTGATCACACAATCCATTAGGGCACCGTTCACCATAAATAATTTATCTCTTCAGGCATGAGCTCGTCTCTGCCACAGATGCCATCAGCAAGAATCCCCTTCAGGAGGTCTGTGCTGGGGAAAAAAACAAACAAACAAACAAACAAAAAACCAACGACTGCATTGCAAATGTAGTGTGAACACACAAGGCCCAGGGAGGGTTAAAAATAATGACTGAGCAAACCTCATGCCTGGAGACTGCATTCTACTGGGGGTGACCTGTCAGAGAAAGAACAGATCTGAGGTTTTTCAGACCAGCGTTGCTCCCACAGAAAGCACGCCGTCCTGACAAATAGATACAAGCCTATCTTCCTAGCTGAGGGAATCCATTTACGCAGTATATCAGTATTTGTTGAACACACTAGAGCAGTGCTAGATGTTACCATTGCCGGGACCGGAGGGGCCGAGGGAGGGGTAGGAACGGGGAGCAAAAGAAATCGTAGACATGCTCGCATTGCTGTATAGACCTTAGAATTCTATTGGTCAAATAGGAAAGTATGTATGATTAAAACTCTAAGATCTCTGGCAAAAACCAACAAAAGAGTGCAAGAGCATTGGAGCTCAGATTGCATCTATAACTTGCTAAGGCCATACACCCATAACGGAATGCTCAGGTTTTAGGCTTTAAGTAGGGTTGCAAAGGAGGAAGAGTCATACAGACAGAGAGGTGAGTAGGAAAGATACTGTCGCAGGGGAGGAGGATGGGTGTGCAAAAGTCTGCAGTTGGGAGCTCACAAATCATGGGTACCAGCAAACAGATGTCAGCAGGGGCAAAGATTCCACGGTGTAAAGCCAGAGAGTGACAAGTCAGGATGCTGGCAGGGGGCTGCTGGGTTATGGCCTTCCTACACAACATTAGAGTCAGAGGGGCCTGTCGTAGGGTAGACAAGACCTGGGGGAAAATCTTCATCGTTTTTCCCTTTTGGGTCCTTATTTCTTGAGCTTCCCAAGCCTTCCCTGCTACTGTAGGTCTTGCTGAGAAAAAATTATCATTAGGCTTACTTATAATATGTTTATATATAACCCTTTGAATAAGCCAGAGTTGAGACAAGAAAACAGAGCTCAAGTCACATAGTTCAATAAAGGGAATGAACAGGGGACCTAGATACAAATAGATGGAAGAGCTGAAGAGCTTATAGGAGATGGTGAGGCAGAGACGCATAACAGCTAGAGCTGGAGGTATCAAGGAAGAGGAGCCTGGACTGTCCAGAGGACACTGGAGCCATGGCCAAGCTGCCTGGTGAGAGCTTGGACCTCAAGGAAACACGGACACCGCGAGAGATGCCGCCCAGGCAGAGAGAGAGGGATGGAAATACCCCAACTTCTCCCCTTCCTGTTAGGGCCTCCCTTTGGCCTCACCTGTCTGGAAGCCACGTGGTACGGAAACCTAGGAAATGCAGTTTGTACATTTGTAGGTATCTGTAGGGAAAGTGTGGGAAATGACTGGCATTCCCTTGTTCAGTATCTGCAGATGACTCTCAAAGAAAAGCAGTGCCTGTCTCTTGCAAATGGATTCATAATTGGTGGAATCAGGCATCAAGGGAGGCACTATCTGTGGGCAAGATGTTCTTAGTGACTCTGCAATGAACACTACTCAGTCCACTGCCTGTCCTACAGCAGAGTAGCTGAAATCAGAATCGTTGCGTAGGTCTCTCCCAAGGGGTCTGTGATTCCTTCCACCATGACTGCCCTAAGGTTTGCTCTGGAGTGTCTGACCCAGGAAGGAACGGGCTGCAGGCTCAGTGAAAGCAGAGTAGGAGCTGATCAAAGTCTGTGGTTTCTGCTTCTCTGACTCAATCCCAGAGGCGAAGTCTGTGGTCCAGAAGTGTCTGCAGTCTTTCTTTCCTTGAAAAGCTCCTCTGCTATCATTTCTGAGCCTCTCCTGCTCCCCAGAGACCTCACGCACCCCAGAGGAGCACTCCTGACCTGTCTGAGTCTCCTAGGCTTGACTTGAGTAACAGATTAAACCAGATACAAGTTTTGCCAAGCATTCCAAGGCCCTATGGACACTCCTGGACACAGGGTCTCCCATAGAAATCCTGTCCCCAAGGAGATGTTACTTAGTAACCTGTAGGGGTTGTATGCCTTTACATTAAATAGCTCGAACTTATTTCCAGTGATGGTCATCACTAGGGATGCCAATAAGAGGACAGAGGGGCTCTGTTGTGTTTTATCCTGAGGAGTTAACGTTGATGTGTATATCACACTGATTTAATACAGTTCACTTAATGTGGAGTGATCAACCACAGGGCAGATGGCCCTATAGAGACATGATCCCTGCCCTTATGTCAATTTAGTCGGGGCCAAGAAGAGGGTGTCAGGTACTTGCTGGTGGCAGGAGCTGCTACAAGCCCAGGACTCTGTAGGCAGAGCACTGATTTTTCGAGAGTAGGATGTGATCACTGCGCTGTTCATCTGTTTGGTGCTAACGCTGCAATTTGCTGGTTCTTAAACAGAGCTTGACAAAATAGGCTTGTTGTGAAGCCAGGCAGCTAATTGTGCTGGTAATTAAAAATTGGCAGTACTGAGTTTGGCCCACGTTCCCTACCTCAAAACCTTCCAAATCAGCGTTTGCCTTTCATGAGGAGAAAAAACACCTGCTCTGTTTCCCCCACTCATTTCTTAGGACTTTCAAATGCCACTTAGCTGCTGCTTTCACAGAGCCTGGAAGGATTTCTGGTATTTCATTCAGAAAGATCGCATGTGCACTGCAGTCAGCAGGGCTATATATAGGCAGGGCGGAGCAGAGGGCGACCTCCGAGAATGCTCGGAGGAGCCAAGGGCAGGACCGCGCCCGCGGCCTCGTCTCACCCTCCTGCCAGGCTTCTTTGATGAAGGCACATTACGTTCAGATTTTCTGGCTCTGGGAAGCTCGAGTGTCGATTCCTGGAGGTTGGGGACCACGTGGCAGTCTGCAGCTCCCGGGCTTGTTAGCACACGCACACGCACACGCACTCAGTGATGGTGTCATCCTCCTATATTTATCCAGTTGCTGTTTCAGTGGCTCTGAGAAGTGTCTGGAAAACAACAGAGCTGCCTTCTCCTGCTAGGCAAGCTGTCTGAACTCCAGAGACAGGCTCTAACATCTCGTTTGCGTGTATGTGTTTGTGTGTGCGCACACGCGTGTGCTCCCACACTCCCATGGGTGCACGCAGGCAGGGGCCGTGCTTCCCAGAGCTCCTGGGTCACTGGGCGATGCCCTCCCTCTCCCCCAGCCAGCCTAGTGTTTACTATTCAGAAGCCTGCTGCTTTCATGCTCTAGCCAGGGCCCCCTGTCTTTGCTCACTCCCGGGTAGGTCTGACTGGGAAGGGCACCACGTGCGCAGTGGGGAAGGGGAGTTGGCCAGGCCTCTGGAGCAGGACCAGTTGGCGCCAATAGCTACAGAAAAAAGGAGAACCTGGAAAGGTATCAGTGAGTGTTAGAGCTGAAAGCCATCCTTAATGTCATCTTCCCAAGACTGTTGTTTGGCAGGTGAGGAAGCTGAGGCTGAGATAAGCAGCACCAGCTCTGGTCTTGAAGGCCTGCACTACTGAATCCCAGAGCAGTGACTTTCCACCACCCTGTACCCAGCAGCTGGAACCTTGCTTCACCAGTGGGCCATTCTTCATCAAACATCCTTCAGAATGGAAGGCCCAAAGACAACGTGCTAAAGGCTGTTCACAAGTCTTAGTCAGGGAAGCCCACTGGTAGGTGACCCGAAGTGTGTTGGTGAGGAGTGCCTGGAGAGGTGATTGTACCTCAGGTCTCTGGCTTCTGCTGAGGGCCACCTTCTAACGTACCCTGTCACCGCTCTGTGCTTGAGCCACCGTCACACCCTGCCGTGCCCTCTGGCCACCTCCTGGGCACACCCTTTTACAATCACCACTTTACACGGTGTGGACAAGCTCGGCACCCGTACCCACAGGGTGGTTCATTCTAGAAAGGTCCAAATAGATAGCTGCAAATAAATCTGGGCTTCTTTGCCATTCCTTAAAGCCTAACCCCTCATAATAACTTATCCAAGAGAAAAATAAATCCCATCCCCAAATCTTGAAGAGTGATGAAGATCTTTATTAAAGCTTTCCTTGATAGAAGTAAGAGTGACTCAGAAGTACCCGTGACAAACTTGCTGCAAATCCCCTTCTCCATCCCTCTCTCCCCCAAGTCCCACAGCGCATGGCAGCTACTCAAACTTCTCTCTTCCAAAATCTCCAGCCCAGGTTGCCTCTCCTGTCACTCTCGCTTTCCCTCTCTCTTGCTATCCTTCTTGGGTCCTGAACATTTTTGGTTTTGGTTTTGGTTTTTGCTTCCTTCGGTGGGTCTATGTCTTTTCCTGTGTAGATCAAACTACTTCTCTTCATTTTCTCCAATTGCCCTTTCTACCCATTTTCCTGACCAACACACCAGAGACATAGGAACTGAGCAACTGAGATAACAATCATCCTTCAAATGTGGGGAGAGGAATGGTTGTAAATTCTCATACATGGATTTTTTTTTTTTATCTTTGCCACATGGAAAATCAAGTCAAATTGATCTTCAACTAGTTATTCTTGGTTGGGTTGCTCCATTATTGAATTCCTAAACTGCTGGAAGTAATACAGTATTAATTAAATAAATCTAAATCTAAATCTGATGCTTCATTATTTCAAATAGTCTGCTCCTGCCTCTCAGACACAGAAAATAGCCAGTTTCTCCCCTTGACAACCATGTTCTTAGGATGCCAGGGTGGGTGTGTTCCCAGCTACCTAACTGCTGCCAGCTGGATTCGTATCTCCTTTTTCATAGGTTATGGTCAAATCTTAAATAAATTGCAAAGAACAATAGACTTTTCAGTTACCTTCACTCCATGTGCAATGGATCTGCATCCCTGTTTTATACGAATAAGAACTCATCAAAGAAGCAGCAACCAACATGCTCAGAGCACTCGACACAACTCCTGGCATTTGAGGGACTCTTTCTTCTCCCTCATAGGGTTCTGGTCTTGGACTATATGTTAGGAACTTTTGCCCTTTTGAAAGCATTGGGAAGCAGCTTCAGCCCCTCTCTCACCCTGTTTACTCTTCCCTGGGGGCCAAGTCATACCTTGTCTGCTTGGTGACTTTGGAAGGACTGAGCATGAGAAACTCAGCCCTTTCTTCCCCTTTCTTTTTAAATCTCCCCATCTGAGGATGGGTGTGCTTTGCTCACCTCCTGCCTCATGAATGGCAGTCATGAGGGGTGCAGGGCCATCTGCTGCTACGGCCAGGTCTAAAGACCTAGCTCTCACTTTGCTTCAGTGGTGGGACACAGGAGAGGCAGCTGATGCAGCTGTTTTGCTCTTATGTATGTTCTGCGGGGCCAACCCTTCTCTGGGTGAGTTGTACCAATTTCAGGTTTGGGGAAAAAGCATTAGGGAGTCTGACTATGGCCACAATGAAGACTTGCTTTTCAATCCAGCTTTATCATTAGTAAAACATATTTTACAAATCATCTGTCTGATTTCTGCAACTGTTTCTCAGTAGCACTTGGGAAACCATAATATCTGCATTCAGTTCAATTAAACTACCAATTCTGTAAATACCCCAAGGGAGGGAGCACGATAACTCATATCCTTGTAATGAGTGAATCTGTATCAGGCAATTAACATTTCCCAAGTGTTCACCATGGGAGAGTGTAAAGCCAAGAGAAACCGTAGGGCCATCTTAGATTAAGTTCCTAGAATGATATCAAGGGTGATGGTGGAGACCTCAAGCCCACCATCCAACTTACAGTAGATTTTTATCTCAATGGCTGGTAGACTATGAAACTGCCCCTCTCCTCCTGGTGAGCCTGGGGTGCTTTGGTAGCAACACAGTGGTGTGGTAAGGTGGACCTCGGGACCAGTGCTTGAGTTCATCCTTTCTTCACCCCAACAATAAGACCTTGGGCTGGTCACTTACACGCTTTTTCCCTTAGATTCCTTATTTGGGAAATTGGGACAATACCTCTTAGGATCATTGTGGAGAACCAAATGAGAGAATGATGTAAAGATCTTAGAACAATACCTGGCAGGTAGTAAGAGCTCAATAAACGTTAGTGATTATTAGTCGCAGCAATAAAATATTTTTCTGTCACCAAAAATATCCCAGGAGGATGCATCTTTAGAATATGCCAATGGGAAAATGTGCTTTGCATTTAAAATAATTTTGTTTTGCAAATATTTTAGGAGGAACACTGTTAAGTGAGAAACAGCTACACAGCTTTCTAGCAAATACAAATTGGAGTTTACTTGTTAAAAAATAGAAATCCCATTTTTATTGCTTTCTCCACCCACACCATCTCAAGGAACATTTCTTAGCTGCTTTTACCCAGAGACATATGTCAGACCTAAGATCTAGTGACAACTGCCTCCTGAAAGTCTTGATGTGGGGTCCTAAGTCGGGGCATTTCTAATTTTGAAATGAGCTGTGTGGTTCAAAAGCTCCACGCTTTCCAACAAGTAGATGATTGATAAGACTTTCTCGTTCACTGATCAAGCTTGGTAAAAAAGGAAAAACAGGAACTAAAAATACCCTTTGTGCTTGAACCAGGGGCACTGAAAGTAAAAAGAGACCCAGATTTACATATGTGATTACATAATTATATATTTAATTTGTAGTTTAGAGTAAAATTATCTTTTCAATCTAGGGATTTCTGTTGTCTCATCTCATAAACATGTAGCTGTTACTGCAACAGAGCAGAATGCCTCTTTGCCACTTTTTTTTTTTAAAAGTACTGTTCACTATATCAGCTAGGAATTTTACAACCTATAGAACTACCAAGAAAAAAAAAATTATTTGAAGGTCACATCCGCCTTCACATGAGTTTTCTGTAAAATTGAGATGACATTTTACACGTTAACTAAATAAAGGTGACATAATAAATGATGGTTGATTAGGCTCTATTCCTACCCTCCAATTGGAATGTCCAGGTGAGAGACCCCTCAGGTTACCTCTCCCTGAGTCATGCTCCATCTTTTCACGCCAGGGGATCTTCAGGTCATTTGATGCATTGTCATTCATTGTTGTACTTCTACTTGAACAAATTAAACAGTCACTAAGCTGAAGTTTACTCCGCAAGCAAAAAGTATCAAACTGGAAAAGTGGATTTTAAACTGAGCATATGAGCTAGTGTGGAGAGTAATAAGAGCAAAACATTTCTCTCTTTTATCGCAAATCTTCCCTTGGCACCTAAGAGATAGGAGTCTCAGATCTGAGAGCCTAAGCTAGTATCCTGGGGGAGGTGGCCGTTAAATTCAAGACTCTCTTTGCTAATTGACAAATTAAAGCCAAGGGTAAAGGCAGGAAGTCATCATTTCATGAAAGAATGGGGTCCTAATCTTTATGTCCTTTTGGGATTTCAGGGCTTCCTGTGAGTGAGAACTCAGCGCCATATCAGGCGTCCTACACATTGGAGGAAAACAAAATATGCCAGGCCAATTCTTTCTCCTGCATACGAATCTCAAGGAGGCAGGGAAGCAAGAGCAGCAGATACAGAAGTTGGCAGAGACGCTGGCTAGGTGTTCGGTGGAGACACTAGTCTCAGGAGCAGTGAGAAGCTGGTCTCTGAGGGCAATGAGATAACCAGGGCTAAAGGAGCCACTGGGACCTGAGATTGTGTATAGCCATGGGTGCCCCTCCAGGTCTCCAGGAGTCATGGCTATATGGTTGCTGATGGTTCCCTGCCTTTTTTTTTTTTTTTTTTTTTTTACTTTCCTGTCTATTCTTACAATAAGCTCCTACCACCAAATGGGTCTGAGTCCCCTGAACCCAGGAGAATCAAGCACCGGACCACACTTTCTATCAAGAACCTGAGGGCTAGGTGGCAAGTCAGTGTCCCCATAATATGTCAGGACTCCCTACATAAAGAACCTGGTTCTTGACCCCAACAAATTCCCTGAACAGAATGTAGTATTCTTTCTTCGCAGTGAGTGAAATAATAAAAATGCAAATCTCTATTCTTCCCCTGGATGTCAACAGACATTCCTTTTCTAGGGGGACATGACCTTTGAGTAATGATACAAAGTAGTATACTGTAGCTTAAATATTTTAAAAGGGAAGAATGTGGCTAATAATACCTAACATTTACTGTGTTAGCTCCACAGGCTCTGTACTGCATGCCGTGATATAATCCTCACAATAGCCCTGTGAGATAGGTGTTAGCTTGTCCCCTTTTTATATTTTAGTGACTAACCTGAAGCCACACAACTAGTAAGTGGTAGAATTGGGATTCAATCTCTCTTTTTTTTTGGTGTATAGTTGCTTTACAATGTTGTGTTAGTTTCTGCTGTACAACGAAGTGAATCAGCTATATGTATACATATATCCCCTCCCTCTTGGGCCTCCCTCCCACCCCCTTCTCATCCCACCCATCTAGGTCATCAGAGAGCACCGAGCTGAGCTCCCTGTGCTATACAGCAGGTTCCCACTAGCTAGCTATTTTACACATGGTAGTGTATATATGCCAATACTAATCTCCCAATTCGTCCCACCCTCCCCTTCTCCGCCGTGTCAAACTCTTTTTTATTGAAGTATAGTTGGTTTACAATGTTGTGTTAGTTTCAGGTGTACAGCACAGTGATTCAGTTATATATAATATATATATTGTATATATAATATATATATTCTTTTCCAGATTCTTTTCCCTTATAGGATATTGAGTATAGTCCCTGTGCTATACAGTAGGTCTTTGTTGTTTACCTGTTTTATATATAGTAGTGTATGTATGTTAACCCCAACTCCTAGTTGATCTCTCTCCCCCTTTCCCCTCAAACTCATTTTTAACTCCAGAGCCTGAGGTCCTAACCAGAGTCCTGTCACAGGAGCAAACTCTCAAAAACACATTTCATCCAATCTCTGGATGGCATTTTCTGTTCCCAGGACATCTTCCATTAGCAGGTCCACGGAGAGCCCACACCTTGCCTCTTTGGGAAGCAACTGGTTCCCCTCAGTGTGTCTCCAGTGATACCCACACTGTCTGGTGGAATCAAAAGGAATAACCTTCCTCTCTCAGCATGCTTTTGAACACTTTAACCTAGATTTTTAGAAGTCTCTGCTTTACCTGATTCTTGCCTCCCCGCCCCCAGAGGAGAGGAGTGCTATAATATGATTTTATTAGATCAGAGAGATAAACCCAACATGTAGAGCAGCTGTAAGAGATCAGGTTGCTGTGGCCTTTTGTGGTGGTGAAACATTTCCAAAAATAAGAAAGTGAGTCCCATAACCAGGTCCCTAACTGTGTTTTTGCACAATGCATCAGACAGAAGCTCTGGAAAATGGGATACAAAATGCGTTATCCGCCCCCAACGTTTATTCCCATTGACAGAAACACTAGCAAAAAACACACATCTCTGCTATGGTCAAATCAAGGAGCTCTCATCGATAAACCAGGGCCAGGGGCCTCAGTCAACAGAACTGAATGGGAGAAGTCCGGTAATTCTCTCGATTGGGCACTTTGGGGACATTTTCATTCAGATGCTTATGTGTGTTTTACAGGATCCATCTTACGACCTCGGTGGGAGGCTGGTCAGAAGGAGGACAGTTTCCCAAGTCAATAACCACTTCCCAAGAAGGAAATACAGGGATTTTTTTTTTCTCTTCTAGCCACAGATTCGCAAATACACTTTTTTCCCCAGTTGTTTGTAATGCATAAAGGTCATCATTTCAACTTATGTATATAGCACTATATGTTTTCACAGAAATATGTTTGCTTTACTTACACCTTTATAGGAACACACCTCCTGCTTAAAAGAGTCAAACTGTGTCTTTGTTTCAGGATGCTAAGTGAAAAATAGCACATAGAACAAGAGAGAAGAGGGAATCTCAGGGAAGGGGTGCGCAAGGAATCGGTTTCAGAATCCCCTGGGCGATTTATTCAAAGTGCCTTTCCCCTGCTGTCTCTACCACCCCACACCCCAGCAGGAATCCTTACAGTTGAGGGCACATCCAACCCCTCAGATGTATCTAAGTGGGGAAAAATTTTGAGTCGCTAGAATCTAAAACATATTCAACAGAAAAATAACTAGGTCCCCGAGAATGAAATCCTTTAGTAGCAGGTATGATTCTCAGTCCACAAATTAAGGAGTGCAAGCAATATTAAATCTGTAGTTCTAGAAATCAGCTAAATTCGAATTTGAGCTCCGATATTGCTGGGCTTATGAGAAAATATAATCTCCATCACTCTGGTGAGCTCCCCTCCCTCCCTCAAGGTCACATCAGGTGTCCAGCACATTCTGCAGTGTGAAGGTGTCTGGAGGTAAAGTACTCTGGTATTTTCCACCTGTCCCACAAGTTTCCACGAAGACTTCATTGTCTTTGGTTGCAAGGGCTTTTCAGGACTTGTGGCACTTTGATGCTTCTGTTGACCTAAATCAAATAGACTGCCAGATACTTCTCCAACAAAGATGGGTTTATTCGGGATCAACAGAGAATTGCAATTTGGGGTCTGCAACTATGATTCCCCAGCAAAAATGGAGAGAACTCTTATAGCGGAAAAGGAAGTTGGGAGGGATAGTACACAAAGAGTCCATGGCTTTTCATTGGCTGAGTCCTTGCCAGGAAAGAAGAATCATCTTTCTTCTTCCTGTCGGGCTCTGCTGTGGTCACAGAGCATGAGAGCTCCCTCTTCTGGTCTCTCAACTATTTCTTTTTTTAATTGAAGCGTAGTTGGTTTACAATGTTGTGCCAGTCTCTGCTGTATAGCAAAGTGACTCAGTTAAACACACAGAGACATTCTTTTTCATATTCTTTTCCATTATGGTTTATCACAGGATATTGAATATAGTTTCCTGTGCTATGCAGTAGGACCTTGCTGTTTATCCACTCCTGTTGTTTATCCTTGTTGTTTATTACAAATGTAATAGTTTGCATCTACCAACCTCAAACTCCCAGTCCCTCCCTCTCCCTTCCCCCCTCCCCCTTGGTAAGCACAAGTCTGTTCTCTATGTCTAGGAGTCTGTTTCTGTTTTGTAGATAGGTTTATTTGTGCCATATTTTAGATTCCACATTTAAGTGATATCATATGGCATTTGTCTTTCTTTCTCTGACTTACTTCACTTAATATGATAATCTCTAGTTGCATCCACGTTGCTGCAAATGGCATTATTTCATTCTTTTCTGTGCCCGAGTAGTGTTCCATTGTATATATGTACCACATCTTCTTTATCCATTCATCTGTTGATGGACATTTAGGTTGCTTCCATGTCTTGGCTATTGTGAATAGTGTTGCTATGAACATAGGGGTGCATGTATCTTTTTGAATTATAGTTTTGTCTGGGTATGTTGCCAGTAGTGGGATTGCTGGATCATACGGTAATTCTATTTTTAGTTTTCTGGGGAACTGCCATACTGTTTTCCATAGTGGCTGCACCAACTTACATTCCCACCAACAGTGCAAGAGGGTTCCCTTTTCTCCACACCCTCTCCAGCATTTGTTGTTTGTAGACTTTTTGATGATGGCCATTCTGACTGGTGTGAGGTGGTACCTCATTGTAGTTTTGATCTGCATTTCTCTAATAATTAGTGATGTGGAGCGTCTTTTCATGTGCCTACTGGCCATCTGTATGTCTTCTTTGGAGAAATGTCTATTAAGGTCTTCTGCCCATTTTTTGATTGGGTTATTTGTTTTTTCGTTGTTGAGTCATATGAGCTGTTTGTATATTTTGTGGTCTCCCAACTATTTTAATTGAGGTTTCTGTTTATTATTTTTTTTTACACTTTCAAGTCATACCTAAGAAAGGAGAATCTCTTTGTGGCTTAGGGGTCCTGTCTGCCCAGGTAGCGTATGCGGTGCCTCCTTTATGGCTTCTTGCAGCCTTCTCCTGCTCTAGTCCAAGGCCTCCCTCGATCTCACGTCGGTACAGGGGTATTTTTTCCAGTCTGGGAAAGGCTCCTTTTCCTTGTGTTATCCTCTTTGCCTCTTCTCACAAACCCCTATGTGCTCTTTCTCAGCCAATCTTCTAAGTTATACTGCAGGCTCAGGCTTCAGGAAACAACACCCAGAAATTCTTGGAAGTTACTTCTTCCTGTCCTACTACATACCTCCCTTGAGGCACTGAAACACAGAATCAGCTCCAAGTTTGAGAGAAACATACAGAAAAGAAAAATCTATATAAATTAGTGACACAGAATATTATTCCATCATATTAGTATACCCTCTTCATTTGTGACTCCCAGCTGTAGTTTCCAAATATACCTGGAGAGAGATTTTGGGGCTGTTGCGAAAATCCTCCAAAACTTTCAAAATCACATTAATGCTGATGAAATTTAAATTTGAAAACATAACTAATGGTTCTGGTGAAAGAGCAGAGACTTAAGAGCTGGAAAAAGCATTTCTCCCATCCTTCCAATAAGAAAAAAGCGGGATCAACGTAAAACTAACAACTTTTCCTGAACCTATCAGAGAACTGATATTGCAGGCAAACAACTAACTTAAAACCAAGAAAAAGACAAAGGCCTGCAGGGAGAAATAAGATTCAAGTGTTTGCTCACCTGAGACAGATGCTGCCAAATGCCCTAAAAGCTGGTAAGAAGATTAAACTAGAAATGCTTAAAGAACTGCTAAAGGCCAAGTGTGGGCCAGCTCGAGAGTGTGAAGTCCCAGGGGGCTGCAGACATAGGAGGGGTTCACACCGTCTTTAGGTTTTTCTTCCAGGAACGTCAGGTACTCACCAAGAAGATGAGGAGAACCCTAAGAAAATGCCCTCAAAGGTGTTAGCTAGGTAAGGAGAATAGCGGCTACTGCCCAAACCTGCTACCCTGATACATCTCCTTCATCTCCCCTAGGAATTACAGCAGACTTCTTGTGAGAAACTGTAAAATAGAAGCTATCTTCAATATGCTGAAAGGGGGGGGGGGAATGTCAATCCAGAATTCTACATCCAGAAAAAAATGTCCTTCTAGAGTATAGAAACAACAAAGACTTTCTCAGACAAACAAAAATGCAGCGGTCTATCTACCAGCAGTAGACCTACGTTACAAGAAATGCTAAAGGACGTTCTTCAAGGTAGGAATATGTCACAGCATTGGACCTGCACCAAGAAACGAAGCGTGTCAGAAATAGAGTAAATAAAAGGCCTATAAAATAATTTTTGTCTTATTTTAACTGCTCTAAAAATACCTGACCATTTAGAGCAACAAGATTAACAATGTATTATCGTAGTTCTAACATTTGTAAAAGTGAAATGTATGAGAACAATGGCACATCAGAGGGAGAGAGAAACTGGGAATATATTGTTATAAGGTTCTGGAACTACATGTGTAACAGAATAATATTATTTGAAGGTAGATTCAGATTTTTTTAAACGTATATTGCAAACCCTATGGCAACCAATAAAAACGTTTTTAAATGTTGAATTAAACCCAGGGAAGGCAGAAAAGGAGGCAAAAATAAATAAATACGTGAAAAAAATAGAAAAGAGCTAGTAAGATGATAGATTTTAATTCAACCATACCAATAACTATCTTTAATGTGAACAATGTAAACACACCAGTTAAAAGACAGAAGTGATCAGAATTGACTAAAAATAAAACAAGATCCAAGTATATGCAGTCCATGAGAAATCCACTTGAAATATAGAGGCATATTTAGGTTAAAAATAAAAGAATGGAGAAAGATATATCATGCAAACACAAAGTATTTACATTAATTTTAGACAAGGTAGACTTCATAACTGGAAATACTTTCAGAGGTAAAGAGGATATTACATTATGAAAAAGGTCAATTCTCCAACAAAATATAACAATCTTAAATGTGTATGCACCCAACAATAGAGCTTTAAAATACATGAGGCAAAAATCGGTAGATTATCTTAAAGGAGAAATAGGCAAACCTACAATTTTAGGTGGAGACTTCAACAGTCCGCTCTCAGAAACTGTTAGAACAAATAGGCAGAAAGTCCGTGACGATATAGATGACCTAAATAACGTCATCAACCAACTTGTCCCATTTGCCATTTACAGAGCACTGAATCTAATGCCTTCTTCTCAAGTGCACAGAGAGTATTCTCAACCATATCCTTTTAACACTTTAAAAGACTAGGAAATATATAAAGTATGTTCTCAAACTATAAAGGAATTAAACTAGAAATCAATAATAGAAAGGTATCTGGTAAATACCCAAATATTTGGAAATTAGGCAACACATTTCTAAGTAATCCATGGGTCAAAGAGTAAGCCTCCAAGGAAATTTTAAAATAATCTGAACTAAATGAAAATAAAAATAAAACATATCAAATTTTGTAGGCTGCAGCTAACGTGTCTTTAGACAGAAATTTATAGCATTAAATACTGATATCAGAAAAGAGCTACAGAAAGATCTGAATTTAGTAACCTAAGCTTCCAATTTAAGAAATTAGAGAGGAACAAATTAAGTTTAAAGCAAGCAGATGAAAGGAAATAATAGAAAACAGAAATCAACGAAATTGAAAAAAAACCCCAAAAATCCAATACATTAAATCAACAAAACCAAAAGCTGATTCTTTGATAAAGTCATGAAACTGATAAGCCCCTCATCAGGCTGACCAAGAAAAAGAGAAAGACATAATCTACCTATATCAGGAATGAAAAAGGACATCACTACTGACCTCACAGGCACTAAAAGCATAATAAGGGAATACTACAAACAGCTTTATGTTCATAAATTCAACTTAGATAAAATGGACCAATTTCTTGAAAAACCGAAACCACTAAAACTCACTGAAAAAGAAATACTTAACTTGAATAGTCCTATATCTATTAAAGAAATTGAATTTGTAGCTTCAAAAATTCCAAAAAGAAAACCCAGGTGGTTTCACTAGTGGATTCCACAAAACATTTAAGGAAGAAATAATGTCAATTATACACAGTATATTCCAGAATATAGAAGAGAAGGTAATATTTCCCAATTCATTTTATGAGATCAGCATTATCCTAAGGCCTGAACCAAACTGTATATTGCAAGAAAATAAAACTACAGACCAAGATACTTCATAAATATAAGGGGAAGCTTCTCAACGAAATATTAGCAAATTGAATCTAGCAATACATTAAAAAGATAATACATTAACAATTGGGATTTATCCCAGATCCCAAGACTAGCTCAAATTCAAAATTCAATCAGCATAATTCACTGTATTAACAGCCTAAAAAATACAAACACACACACACACACACACACACACACACTTATCTCAATAGGAGTAAAAAAAAAATCTACATCCATTCATTATAAAACTCTAGAAAAACTAGGAATAGAAGAGAACTTAATCTTATATAGGGAATTTATGAAAAACCTACAGCTAATGTCATATTTAAGAGTAAGATACTGAATGCTTACCCCCTAGTTTAGGAATAAGGCAAGAATATTCAATCTCACTATACCTATTCAACATCATGCTGGAAGTCATAGCCCATGAAACAAGCTAAGAAAAATAAATAAAAGGCATACAGACTTGAAAGGAAAGAGACAAGACTGTCATTATTTGAAGACAACATGATTGTTAATGTAGAGAATTCCAAAGATCTACAAAAACACTCCTGGAACAAATAAGTAAGTTTTAAAAGGTCAATATACAAAAGCCAATCATATTCCTATATTCTGGCAATGACTAATTGGAATTTGATATTAAGAAACAATACCACTTACAATTACACCAAAAAAGTTAAGAAGTTAGGTATAAATCTAACAGAATATGTGCAAGATCTGTAAGCTGAAAACCATACCGATGAAAGATAGTAAAGAAAATCTAAATATGTTGAGATACACTATGTTCATGGTTTAGAAGCTTCACGATTATTAAGGTGTCATTTCTCCCAAAATCAAAATATAGATTCAATGCAATCGCAAGCAAAATCCCAGTAAGCATTTTACAGATGATAAGCCAATTCTAAAATTGATATGGAAAGGTAAAGGATGTAGAATAGCCAAAACAATTGTGAAAAAGAAAAGAAAAAGAAGTTGGAGGACTCACACTGTAGGATTTCAAGACATACTATAAAGCTACAGTAATCAAGACTGTGTTGTATTGGCTAAAGGATCGACGCAGAGAAGAATGGAAGTGAAAGGTAATTCATAAATAGACCCATAGAAATATAGTCTACTGATTTTTGACAAAGGTGCCAAGGCAATGCAATGGATATAGGAGAGTCTTTTCAAAAAAACGATGCTGGAACAACTGGACACCCATTGGCAAAAAAATAAACCTCTACTTACACTGAACAAAAATGTTAACTCAAGATGGATCATAAACCTAAGTGAAAAACTTAAGTGTAAAATGATAAAACACCTAACACAAAGCATAGCAGAAAGTTTGTAGGACCTTGGGTTTGGCAATGAGTTCTTAGATTTGACAGCAAAAGCACAATCCATAAAAGAAAAAAGTTAATGAATTGGACTTTATTAAAGCTTAAATCTTTGCTCTGCCAAAGATACAGTTAAGAAAATGAAAAGACAAGGTAGTCTGGGAAAAAATTTTTACAAATCACATATCTCACAAAAACTTGTATCCAGAATTGGTTAAAACTCAACAATAAGAAAAGAAACAACCCAATTTGTAAAATGGGCAAAAGACCTGAGCAGACATTTCACCAAAGAAAATATCAATGGCAAATAAGCATATGAAAGATGTTCAACATCATTTGTTACCAGGAAAATGCAAATGATAACCATGATGTGATAGCACCGCATACTTATTAGAATTGCTAAAATCAAAAAACCTGACAGTACCAAATACTGGTGAAGATGCAGATCAACAGGAACTTTCATTCCTTGTGGCTGAACATGCAAACTAGCACAACTATGCTGGAAGACAGTTTGGTCATTTCTTATAAAGTTAAACATATACTTGCAACATGATCCAGAAATCTCATTCCTAAGTATTTCGACTCCAAATGAGTTTAAAAGCTTATGTACACACAAAAAAATTATATAAGAATGTTTATAATAACTTTATTCAAAGTCACCCATACTGAAAACAACCAAGATGTTCTTCAAACGAGTAATGGATAAATGAATTTGATATATCCACACAACGGACTATTACTCAGCCATAGGAATGAATGTGCTTTTAACTCACACAATAGTGAGGATGAATCTTAAATGCATTCTGTAAGTGAAAGAAGTCAGACTCAAAAGGCTACATATTGTATGATTACATCTTTATGAAATTATTGAAAAGGCACATCTATAAGGATAGAAAACAGGTCAGTGGTTGCCAGGGGTTGGGGGAAAACGGAGAGGTTTTCTACAAAGGGGCTGTACTGGGTAATTTTTAGGGTGATGGGATGCTCTACATGGTACTGGGGTGGTAGAAACATGACTCTATGCATTTGTCAAACTCCATAGAACTGTGCACTACAAAGTATGAACTTTACTACATGCACTTTGAAAAACAGGATGTCCAGGAGATCCTTATTGGGATAAGGATTGCAGAAAAATACTATTTGCTGAGTAACAACTATTAAAGTATGTCGAAGAGTAGAAAAAAAAAAACACAGCAAGAAATATAGTGTCATGACTTCAAAAATGTTGGTGCACAATCTCTTCACTTTTGTCCGCTGCCAGCGATGCATGAATGCTGTGTTAAAGGAAGCTCCTAGGAGCAAGGCCTGTGTTTGTTTGTCTCCCTCTACAGGCAGGTGGGTTGCAGTACAGTGTTCCTCCAACACGAGTAATCTACACATACCCCTTTTAAGAGTAAAACTTCTTATGGGTTGTCAACTCATAATGTTGATGTCTTTTACCATCTTGTCTTTTTTTTTTTTTAACGTTTTTATTGGAGTATAATTGTTTTACAATGGTGTGTTAGTTTCTGCTTTATAACAAAGTGAATCAGCTATACATATACACATATCGCCATTTCTCCTCCCTCTTGCGTCTCCCTCCCACCCTCCCTATCCCACCCTTCTAGCTGGTCACAAAGCACCGAGCTGATCTCCCTGTGCTATGCGGCTGCTTCCCACTAGCTATCTATTTTACGTTTGGTAGTGTATATATGTCCATGCCACTCTTTCACTTTGTCCCAGCTTACCCTTCCCCCTCCCCGTGTCCTCAAGTCCATTCTCTAGTAGGTCTGCATCTTTATTCCCGTCTTGCCCCTAGGTTCTTCATGACCTTTTTTTTTTTTTTTAAGCTTCCATATATATGTGTTAGCATACGGTATTTGTTTTTCTCTTTCTGACTTACTTCACTCTGTATGACAGACTCTAGGTCTATCCACCTCACTACAAATAACTCAATTTCATTTCTTTTTATGGTTGAGTAATATTCCATTGTATATCTATGCCACATCTTCTTTATCCATTCATCTGTCGTACCATCTTGTTTTAAGAATATGTATCAACATACAAATATATACATTTTTGCTTACAATTCATATACAGCTATGAAACCATAACAAAATTATAAATCAGACACAAAGAAAACTGTAGCCCCAATAAAGCTCAATCTAATAATATTAAATTGGTGAAACCAAATCACTGCTCACAATGTGGTTGGGTCTTTTGAGGTAAGCATCCCTGACTACCGTTAGGACTACTCAGTGTTCCTGCCATTACTTTCTCTGCAAATGATTACACAAACCTCCCTTTTTTACAGCCTACCTGACATCATGTAAGATGGCTTGAAGAGGCTGGAATCACTTCCCACAAGAACACCGTCATAACTACTACTAGACTCTGTGTAATTATCCTATTTCCATCTGCCCCTAACCTGTGATAAATGATATTTAATTAGAAATTTAAACTTGGTCCTCGTCCTCTGAGGAGCTTAAGTGCAACGACATCACGAGGATGCAGATGGACATAATTTGTCTGTGTTTGAGGAGAAAAGACTATTGGCGATCATGAGGGAAGGCTCTGCTCTCTTTGCCCCGAGTCTCTGCCTGCTCTAGAAGGTCCTGACGAGAGGAAGGTGCAAACACCACCCTTAGGTGGGATTTCAAAATCTGGTACCACTACACTGATCTGCTGTGAACGATTTGCAGCTCCCTAAGATTACAGTAATGTTTTCTACTGTGCTTTCAAGATCGAAAAAAATCACTCATAAGTGGGCAGCACTCATAACTCAACAATTTGAACAGAAAATTTTTAAAAATTGACACCTGATTCTATTGATTACCTGTGATTTGGAGAAATTCATGCCACAACAACGAATAGTCAAGTGTTAATTCTGGAGCAATTTTTGCTATATGTCATACGAAAATAAAACATGTCTTTTAATTTTTGCAATGGTGTGGCCAGCTTTTAATTGAGTCTGTCAGATAGCAAGTTAGGGGCTGGACTAGGGCTGCATCAGAGAAAGACGCTGACGGGCATATTTTTCTGTAGTGCTGAATGTGGCTCCTGGTTGGGCAGCTCAACAGACAAAAGAGTCAGCGACCTCCCTTCTCCCTTCCTGCCCTGCATGTGCTCCCAACACCACGCTTGAGAAACAGCTGCAGGAAAGTGGTTACATGTGTGGGTGACGGAGCCAGAGCCTGGCAGCCATGCTCACCAGCCATATTGTCCTTGGGCAAATCATCAGCATCTCTGGGCTTTCATCCTCTCATCAGGAAAGTAATGGTAATAGTTATGAGGTTCAAGTGAGGAGACGCATGTAACATCTTGAGAGAAAAGCTTGATACTAGGACATACTCTATAAACGTTAGCTGTTATTATTGTCACAGTTAACACTTTGGGTTGGAATCACCCATTTCCACCCTTTGCTTTAAACTTAACGGGTCTATGAATTCTGGGAGGGCAGGGACCATACCTCCTTCCCCTTTGTACCTACGGCCCCACGCACACAGCACTCAATCAAGGTGTTCTGAACTGAAGAGAGGGAACAGAACTGGAAAATTGTTTGAGAAAGCAAAGAGTTTGCAACCAAGCAAGGGACAGAAATGAGTAATTTTCACTTTGGAGTGGAGGATAGTAATGGCTGTGTGCTACCTTAGAGTCAACCTCTGTACCAACATAACTTCATCTCAATGCATTTAACACAATTTTTCTCACAGTGCCTTTCGGTAGACTACTGGAAGGGGTTCTGTAACTGAAGGTTGTTTTGTTTTCTCTGCTGCAAAATAGACTGAATGCTAATAAGCAAGACTTTTTGAAAAGTCTTATCCTAAGGTGCTGGAAATGATTTTGATTTGGGTGTTGGTTATATATTACATATCTATAATCTTACAATTTGCACACTTTACTACATATGTTATATCTCCAAACAAAATCTTGAAAGGCCCTTTGCCTATCAATAGCAATTCCATCTGACACATGTTTACAAGATCACCGTTGCTACCCTGACAGTCCTTTCCTTGATACCTCCCAAAGGCATCCTGTGTATACATGGCATATACAATTACGGGAAATCTCCTGTCACTCACTATGAATAGGCATAGTCCTCAAGGATTCAAAACACTGAAGCCAACACAGCCCAAATACTAGGAACATACTGACGTTAGCAAGCCAACCGATTAAGCTTTTCAGACAAGGATTGCAGTTTCCACACACAAGCAAGTATCAATTTCTTGGTTCCTAGGAGGGCATGGGAAATTTTATTAAAGTCAGATTTAATTCATGGGTTTATTTTTTCTCCTCAACAGTAAACATGTTTTAATAATAAGAGGCAACTGATCTTGATGGCATTAATACTAATAAATGCCTAAGCAGGATTTGGATATGAAAATAAGGATAGTTCACCTTTGAAAAACATAGATTAGGAAGAGTTTTCAGGTGGAGAAGTGAGTTCTGGCAATATTTCTCCTTAATACGTGAGTTTAATTTATAAACAAAGTTTGTACCTGTTAGAGATGAAAGAACAGTTTCCATTGCATCCATGTAGGACCACTGCTAGCACATATGCAAATTAGAAAAAGGCACACATGTGAAGTCTGGGGCACAGCTTGGTGAACAGGAATAAGGGATGGATTTCAAGCCCTACCTTCCGCTACCAGGCAGCTCTGCACGGGAATAATTGCACGACATTTTCAGCAGCCTCAGAGTCTGGGCAGTGGTGGCTCCAAGGGGATGCTTGAGGGTAGTTTTTAATCCTCTCTCTCCGCAATTATTTGATAAGAACAATAATCTTTTTATCTCATGTAAAATGTGGCTCCAAGTTGCCCACCTTCCCCCTTCCAATTAGAACGCTGACCTTAAGTTCTTCCTAAAGAGAACTTCTGGACCCACTACTAAACTGTGGAAATGAAACATTTTCCACCCTGTTCTCTGTTTTCAATCTACCCTGCTGGAAAGGTCTTGTTGATATTTTCCAAGTTGCCTTTTTCTTTATACTTTCCATTTCCTGATCATGCCCTAGCCCCTTATTGTTGTAACCGTGGATTTTTCTCATGGCTTAAAATTTTTTGTAGGGGGAAACTGAAACCAGGCATGCATTTAAACATCTTACAGTCGATCGTGTCTCACTTCGTACCTTAACTGACCTGACAACAGCTCTTAACCCCGCTGATCACTCTGTCCTTTGGAAACAGTTTCTTCATTTGGCTTCTAGGACACAGTTCTTTGGATTCTCCTTCTCCCATGCTGGCTGCTCCTTCTCAGTCTCCTGCACTGATTCCTCTTCATATTCCTGATTTCCAAGTGTTGACTGACATCCACAAACCATCCTCTCCTCTGTTCTGTCTACACCATTGTCTCAGAGATCTCACCTGGCCTGTGGCTTTACACGCCATCTATCCCGGCCAACTCTTAAGTTTATATTTTCCTCGACCTCTGCCCTGAACTCCAGACTCATATTTAACTGCTTCCTCAACATCTCCATCTGGATGTTTAAAGGCATCTCAAACTTGGCATACCCCAAAACAAACTCTTTATTTTCTCCCTCACCCCCAGGGGCACTTCCCACAGTCTTTTTCACCGGGGCAAATGGTACCTCCTTTTTTAGTTGCTCATATGGAACACCCTGGACTCATCCTTGGCTCATTTTTCCTCTCACTCCCCACATCAGCAATATCAGCTGGCTCCAGATTTGAATATGTCTGGAATTGGACTACTTTGCACCACCAGATACCACTCAGGTGGAAGTCAGCACCACCTCTTGGCCCGGATTACTGCAACAGTCTTCACTTCCCTGCCTCTGCCCTTCCTCTCCTCCCCACTCTCCAACCAGAGTCAGTTTTCTTCAGTACAGTCAGAATGATCCTAAGTGAACCTAAGCGAGATCGTGTCTCTCCT
Source organism: Eubalaena glacialis (assembly GCF_028564815.1). Lineage (NCBI taxonomy): Eukaryota > Metazoa > Chordata > Mammalia > Artiodactyla > Balaenidae > Eubalaena > Eubalaena glacialis. The sequence continues at coordinate 125,275,134 of NC_083720.1, read as the reverse complement.
CTGCATGACGTGTCCCACCTCCCAGAGTGAAACCCAAAGAGCTTGAAAGGGCCTGGAAGGCTCTATATGGGTAGGCCTCTGCTGTATTTCTGGGTATCTCTCAAGCCTCATTGTCCTTTGGGACCTTCTTTGAACATGCCAGACTTGCTTCCACCTCCAGGTCTTTGTACCTGCTGTTCTTTCATCCTTCAGATGTCCTCACACGTGCTTTCTCAACTCCTTGAGTCTCTGCTCATGTGTCATCTTATCAGATAGGCCTTCCCTCACACACTATATTAAATAACACCACATTCCTATAACCCTCTCTGTCCCCTTTACCCTGCGTTATTTTCCTTCATAGAACTCCACGGTTCTTCTCTCCATTGTATGTGCGTGTGTTTGGATATATACATTTGTATATATTGTACATATAGTATATTTATATTTCTCTCTATATTTGTGTATGTATATGTGTGTGTGTGTTTGATCATTGTCTTCACCACCAAGAATGAGGTAAGCTCTATGATAGAAAGCATTTTGTTTCATTCATTGTTACAGCTCCAGTACCTAGCACGTAGCAGGTGTTCAATACATATTTGTTGAATGAATGTTGAATCAATCTAGTCAGTTTATACACTGACTAAAACTTACATGCAATATATAAAATAAAATGTATTAAAATTTACCTAAAATTTTCCAGAACTGGACATCTTGAAAGGCATTGAAAGAAATATAGTATTTACCCTTGAAGCACATTGAAGCCATATAATGTTTGATGAATAGTGGACTGAAATCCACCATCTTTGTGCTCTGTGAGTAGATTGCCTAAAGGTCATTGGGCAGAACAGAGCTACTAACTAACATTACTTAACCCCTTGTTGGCCTTGTGCTGAATCACAAAACGTTAAATTTACTATATGTTTTTCATTTTTACCAATTGCTATTAAATTTTATTACTAAATACATGTTATATACCCATCTAAATGAGTATATTATGAATGTTGTGGTTCGCTATTGCAAATGCTGAAGAATCCAGAATGATGCCTTATGAAGGAATATCCATCATTGAAGTCAGGAATTGTGTTCTATTTATCATCCTATTGCCAAAGCTAATTGTGTATGTTAAAGATTTCTTGATGTGAGCTGTTAGCATATTAAAGTATATTTACTGAAATTCAATACCTGATTCAAATGACATATAATTTAAATATACTTATGAAAACCGTAAGATAAATTTATTTAAAACAGGGCAAAACTAAGGAAAAAATTTTACTTAAAATACCACACTAATAGCTAACCTAGTTCCTAGTAGACCAGAGAAGAGTGCAAACCTAAAATTTCCTATTTCCTTTCTTACATATTTTACTGTTTGATCTTTATCTTTAAGATCAACCTAGAGTAGTAAAAATACAATATTAATCAGATTGTATATTTTAATGCCTGTGATTATAGAGGCCATGCACCAGGGTGGTTGGTGTGTGGGCTTTGGACTTTCATTGCCTGGATATGAATCTGGCTCCGCCACCTCCTGGCTGTGAGTCTTGGGCAAACTATCTCATCCAAGTGTGTCTGTTTCCTTTTAAGGTTGTTGTGAGGAATAATAAGATAGTTATAGGTAAAACACTCAGAATAGTGTTAAGCATAGAGTAATCACTCAACAAATACTAGCTATTATTATTAGCTACATATAATGTAAATAAAGTTCTGCCATCACATTCCCCCTTTGTAGCTAATGTGCTGAATTAATCCAATTTGCACTAATTTGTCGAAAATATCCAAATAGTCTCACGTGAAATTACTCCTAAAGAAAGAATCTTTTATACAGCAGAGGAATGCTTAGCACCTTCTTTAGAGATGCCAGGTTCTCTCCAGGAATCTCCTGATCACATGCACTTCAGATGTCATAATTGGTACTCAGAGCCCTTAGAGATGTTTCCTGGGTTATTGCTTAGAAAAACCTCTGAGAAAGCCATAGTAAACACTAGCTTCCAATGTGCTTCATTTTTTTTTTTTTTTTGGCTGAGCTGCATGGCTTGCGGGATCCTAGTTCCCCGACCAGATATCGAACACTGGCCCCAGGCAGTGGAAGGGCAGAGTCCTAACCACTGGACCGCCAGGGAATCCCCAATGTGCTTCATTATTGAAACTGAATTTTGAGATCATGACAGAGTGTGATAATCCTGATTAGTTTACTAATTCTCTTCATTTTAGACTTTCTTCAGCTCTGTTACCCCCAACACCCATTACCACGCACACACACACACACTCTTACATCTCACACACCACACTTAAAAATGAGCAAAAATGATTTGTTATATAAGTATATTTGCCTTAATGTTTATGCTTTTGAATCCTGTTTTAGGGAAGATTGTATTTTAGTAAAGATTTGTATCCTTACCGTAACCTCTTTCCTAGCCTTATTAATTCTATGAGACATGGTAGACTAGTCTTATGCTGAATTTGAAATTGTTGGGTATGTTATGATTTAAGGTACTTCATTCATTCATTCATATTATGGATAGACAGGTAAAACATGGATAATTTTTTTCCTGATTGGATTTTCTTAATCTTTTTTAAAAAATTGAGGTGAAATTGACACAATGAGCAATTAACCGTTATAAAGTATACTATTCAGGCGCATTTAGTGTATTCCCAATCTGGTCAACCACCACCTCTCTCTAGTTTCAAACTTTCTTAACACCCCAGAATAATACCCCATACCCATTAAGTAATCACTCCACATTCCGTCCTTCCCTCATCCCCTGTTTTATGACTCTATGGTCTTGCCTATTCTAGTTATATCATATAAAAGGGATCATACAACATGTGACATTTTGTGTCTGGCTTCTTTTACTTAACATAATGTTTTTAAGGTTCACCTAACTGTACCATGTGTCAGTACTTTGCTCCTGTTTATTGTTGAACAAAATCCCACTGTATTTATATATCACAATCTATTTTTCCATTCATCCATTGAAGGGCATTTGGGTGTTTCCACCTTTTGGCTTCTATGAATAATGCTGCTATAAACATTCATATACAAGCTTCTGTGTGGATATATGCTTTCATTTCTCTTGGGTGGAGTGGAATTGCTGGGTCATATGGCAACACTATGTTTGACTTTTTGAGGAACTGCCAAAATGTTTTCCACAGTGGCTGCATCATTGTACATTCCCACTGGCAACGTACAAAGGTACTTATTTCTCCATATCCTTGCCAATACTTATTTTCCATTTTTGTTGTTGTTGTTTTTATTAAAGCCACACTACTGGGTGTGAAGTAATATCTCATCGTGGTTTTGATTTGCATTTTCTAATGACCAATGATATTGAACACCTTTTCATGTGCTTATTGACCATTTGTATATCTTCTTTGGAGAAACGTCTGTTCATGGTCTTTGCCCATTTTTATTTTTATTTATTTATTTATTTATTTATTTATTTTGAGAAGAAAAGAGAGAATTTTATTTGAGCCAAACTGAGGATTATAACACAGGCAGCAGACTCTCAGAAAGCTCTGAGAACTGTTTGTCTGTTAGAAGGCATAGTCATATACATTTTTCTTTTTAACATCTTTATTGGAGTATAATTGCTTTACAATTGTGTGTTAGTTTCTGCTTTATAACAAAGTGAATCAGTTATACATATACCTATATCCCCATATCTCTTCCCTCTTGCATCTCCCTCCCTCACACCCTCCCTATACCACCCCTCTAGGTGGTCACAAAGCACTGAGCTGGTCTCCCTGTGCTATGCGGCTGCTTCCCCCTAGCTATCTATTTTACATTTGGTAGTGTGTATATGTCCATGCTACTCTCTCACCTTATCCCAGCTTACCCTTCCCCCTCCCCATGTCCTCAAGTCCATTCTCTAGTAGGTCTGTGTCTTTATTCCCATCTTGCCCCTAGGTTCTTCAGAACTTTTTTTTTCTTCTTATTTTCCATATATGTGTGTTAGCATATGGTATTTATTTTTCTCTTTCTGACTTACTTCACTATGTATGACAGGATCTAGGTCCATCCACCTCACTACAAATAACTCAAATTCCTTTCTTTTTATGGCTGAGTAATATTCCATTGTATATATGTGCCACATCTTCTTTATCCATTCATCTGTCGATGGACACTTAGGTTGCTTCCATGTCCTGGCTATTGTAAATAGAGCTGCAATGAACATTTTGGTACATGACTCTTTTTGAATTATGGTTTTCTCAGGGTATATGCCCAGTACTGGGATTGCTGGGTCATATGGTAGTTCTATTTTTAGTTTTCTAAGGAACCTCCATACTGTTCTCCATAGTGGTTGTATCAATTTACATTCCCACCAACAGTGCAAGAGGGTTCCCTTTTCTCCACACCCTCTCCAGCAATTATTGTTTGTAGATTTTTTGATGATGGCCATTCTGACTGGTGTGAGATGATATCTCATTGTAGTTTTGATTTGCATTTCTCTAATGATTAATGATGTTGAGCATTCTTTCATGTGTTTGTTAGCAATCTGTATATCTTCTTTGGAGAAATGTCTATTTAGGTCTTCTGCCCATTTTTGGATTGGGTTGTTTGTTGTTTTGATATTGAGCTGCATGAGCTACTTATAAATTTTGGAGATCAATCCTTTGTCAGTTGCTTCATTTACAAATATTTTCTCCCATTCTGAGGGTTGTCTTTTCATCTTGTTTATGGTTTCCTTTGCTGTGCAAAAGCTTTTAAGTTTCATTAGGTCCCATTTGTTTATTTTTGTTTTTGTTTCCATTTCTGTAGGAGGTGTGTCAAAAAGGATCTTGCTGTGACTTATGTCTTAGAGTGTTCTGCCTATGTTTTCCTCTAAGAGTTTGATAGTCTCTGGCCTTACATTTAGGTCTTTAATCCATTTTGAGTTTATTTTTGTGTATGGTGTTAGGGAGTGTTCTAATTTCATTCTTTTACATGTAGCTGTCCAGTTTTCCCAGCACCACTTATTGAAGAGGCTGTCTTTTCTTCATTGTATATTCTTGACTCCTTTATCAAAGATAAGGTGACCATATGTGCGTGGGTTTATCTCTGGGCTTTCTATCCTGTTCCATTGATCTATATTTCTGTTTTTGTGCCAGTACCATACTGTCTTGATTACTGTAGCTTTGTAGTATAGTCTGAAGTCAGGGAGCCTGATTCCTCCAGCTCAGTTTTTCTTTCTCAAGATTGCTTTGGCTATTCGGGGTCTTTTGTGTTTCCATACAAATTGTGAAATTTTTTGTTCTAGTTCTGTGAAAAATGCCAGTGGTAGTTTGATAGGGATTGCATTGAACCTGTAGATTGCTTTGGGTAGTAGAGTCATTTTCACAATGTTGATTCTTCCAATCCAACAACATGGTATCTCTCTCCATCTATTTGTACTATCTTTAATTTCTTTCATCAGTATCTTATAATTTTCTGCATACAGGTCTTTTGTCTCCTTAGGTAGGTTTATTCCTAGGTATTTTATTCTTTTTTGTTGCAATGGTAAATGGGAGTGTTTCCTTAATTTCTCTTTCAGATTTTTCATCATTAGTGTATAGGAATGCAAGAGATTTCTGTGCATTAATTTTGTATGCTGCTACCTTACCAAATTCAATGATTAACTCTAGTAGTTTTCTGGTAGCCTCTTTAGGATTCTCTATGTAGAGTATCATGTCATCTGCAAACAGTGACAGTTTTACTTCTTCTTTTCTGATTTGGATTCCTTTTATTTCTTTTTCTTCTCTGATTGTTGTGGCTAAAACTTCCAAAACTATGTTGAATAACAGTGGTGAGAGTGGGCAACCTTGTCTTCCTCCTGATCTTAGTGGAAATGGTCTCAGTTATTCACCATTGAGAACGATGTTGGCTGTGGGTTTGTCATTTATGGCCTTTATTATGTTGAGGTAAGTTCCCTCTATGCCTACTTTCTGGAGGGTTTTTATCATAAATGGGTGTTGAATTTTGTTGAAAGCTTTCTATACATCTATTGGGATGATCATATGGTTTTTCTCCTTCAATTTGTTAATATGTTGTATCACATTGATTGATTTGTGTATACTGAAGAATCCTTGCATTCCTGGGATAAACCCCACTTGATCATGGTGTATGATCCTTTTAATGTGCTGTTGGATTCTGTTTGCTAGTATTTTGTTGAGGATTTTTGCACCTATATTCGTCAGTGATATTGGCCTGTAGTTTTCTTTCTTTGTGACATCTTTGTCTGGTTTTGGTATCAGGGTGATGGTGGCCTCATAGAATGAGTTTGGGAGTGTTCCTCCCTCTGCTATATTTTGGAAGAGTTTGAGAAGGATAGGTGTTAGCTCTTCTCTAAATGTTTTGTTAGAATTCGCCTGTGAAGCCATCTGGTCCTGGGCTTTTGTTTGTTGGAAGATTTTTAATCACAGTTTCAATTTCAGGGCTTGTGATTGGTCTGTTCATATTTTCTATTTCTTCCTGGTTCAGTCTCTGAAGGTTGTGCTTTTCTAAGAATTTGTCCATTTCTTCCAGGTTGTCCATTTTATTGGCATATAGTTGCTTGTAGTAATCTCTCATGATCCTTTGTATTTCTGCAGTGTCAGTTGTTACTTCTCCTTTTTCATTTCTAATTCTATTGATTTGAGTCTTCCCCCTTTTTTTTCTTGATGAGTCTGGCTAATGGTTTATCAATTTTGTTTATCTTCTCAAAGAACCAGCTTTTAGTTTTATTGATCTTTGCTATCATTTCCTTCATTTCTTTTTCATTTATTTCTGATCTGATTTATGATTTCTTTCCTTCTGCTAACTTTGGGGTTTTTTTGTTCTTCTTCCTCTAATTGCTTTAGATGTAAGGTTAGGTTGTTTATTTGAGATGTTTCTTGTTTCTTAAGGTAGGATTGTATTGCTATAAACTTCCCTCTTAGAACTGCTTTGTCTGCATCCCATAGGCTTTGGGTCGTTGTGTTTTCATTGTCATTTGTTTCTAGGTATTTTTTGGTTTCCTCTTTGATTTCTTCAGTGATCTCTTGGTTATTTAGTAGTGTATTGTTTAGCCTCCATGTGTTTGTATTTTTTACAGATTTTTCCCTGTAATTGATATCTAGTCTCATAGCATTGTTGTCCGAAAAGATACTTGACACGTTTTCAATTTTCTTAAACTTACTGAGGCTTGATTTGTGACCCAAGATATGCCCTATCCTGGAGAACATTCCATGAGCACTTGAGAAGAAATTGTGTTCTGTTGTTTTTGGATGGAATGTCCTATAAATATCCATTAAGTCCATCTTGTTTAATGTATCATTTAAAGCTTGTGTTTCCTTATTTATTTTCATTTTGGATGATCTGTCCATTGGTGAAAGTGGGGTGTTAAAGTCCCCTACTATGATTGTGTTACTGTCGATTTCTCCTTTTATGGCTGTTAGTATTTGCCTTATGTATTGAGGTGCTCTTATGTTGGGTGCATAAATATTTACAATTGTTATATCTTCTTCTTGGATCGATCCCTTGATCATTATGTAGTGTCCTTCTTTGTCTCTTGTAATAGTCTTTGTTTTAAAGTCTGTTTTGTCTGATATGAGAATTGCTACTCTAACTTTCTTTTGATTTCCATTTGCATGGAATATCTTTTTCCATCCCCTCACTTTCAGTCTGTATGTGTCCCTAGGTCTGAAGTGGGTCTCTTGTAGACGGCATATATACAGGTCTTGTTTTTGTATCCATTCAGCCAGTCTATGTCTTTTGGTTGGAGCATTTAATCCATTTACATTTAAGGTAATTATCGATATGTATGTTCCTATTACCATTTTCCTAATTGTTTTGGGTTTTTTATTGTAGGTCTTTTCTTTCTCTTGTGTTTCCTGCCTAGAGAAGTTCCTATAGCATTTGTTGTAATGCTGGTTTGGTGGTGCTGAATTCTCTTAGCTTTTGCTCGTCTGTAAAGGTTTTAATTTCTCCCTCAAATCTGAATGAGATCCTTGCTGGGTAGAGTAATCTTGGTTGTAGGTTTTTCCCTTTCATCACTTTATACATGTCCTGCCACTCCCTTCTGGCTTGCAAAGTTTCTGCTGAAAGATCAGCTGTTAACCTTATGGGGATTCCCTTGTATGTTATTTGTTGTTTTTCCCTTGCTGCTTTTAATATTTTTTCTTTGTATTTAATTTTTGATAGTTTGATTAATATGTGTCTTGGCGTGTTTCTCCTTGGATTTATCCTGTATGGGACTCTCTGTGCTTCCTGGACTTGATTAACTATTTCCTTTCCCATATTAGGGAAGTTTTCAACTATAATCTCTTCAAATATTTTCTCAGTCCCTTTCTTTTCCTCTTCTTCTTCTGGGACCCCTATAATTCGAATGTTGGTGCATTTAATGTTGTCCCAGAGGTCTCTGAGACTGTCCTCAATTCTTTTCATTCTTTTTTCTTCATTCTGCTCTGCAGTAGTTATTTCTACTATTTTATCTTCGAGGTCACTTATCCGTTCTTCTGCCTCAGTTATTCTGCTATTGACCCCTTCTAGAGAGTTTTTAATTTCATTTACTGTGTTGTTCATGATTGTTTGTTTGCTCTTTAGTTCTTCTAGGTCCTTGTTAAACATTTCTTGTATTTTCTCCATTGTATTTCCAAGATTTTGGATCATCTTTACTATCATTATTCTGAATTCTTTTTCAGGTAGACTGCCTATTTCCTCTTCATTTGTTAGGTCTGGTGGGTTTTTACCTTGCTCCTTCATCTGCTGTGTGCTTCTCTGTCTTCTCATTTTGCTTAACTTACTGTGTTTGCGGTCTCCTTTTCACAGGCTGCAGGTTGGTAGTTCCCATTGTTTTTGGTGTCTTCCCCCAGTGGCTAAGGTTGGTTCAGTGGGTTGTGTAGGCTTCCTGGTGGAGGGGACTAGTGCCTGTGTTCTGGTGGATGAGGCTGGATCTTGTCTTTCTGGTGGGCAGGTCCACGTCTGGTGGTGTGTTTTGGGGTGTCTGTGACCTGATTATGATTTTAGGCAGCCTGTCTGCTAATGGGTGGGGTTGTGTTCCTGTCTTGCTAGTTGTTTGGCATAGGGTGTCCAGCACTGTAGCTTGCTGGTCGTTGAGTGGAGCTGGGTCTTGGCATTGAGATGAAGATCTCTGGGAGATTTTTGCCCTTTGATATTACGTGGAGTTGGGAGGTCTCTGGTGCACCAATGTCCTGAACTTGGCTCTCCCACCTCAGAGGCACAGCCCTGATGCCTGAAAAGTAGGGAGTAAACCACCGGGGGAGCATCGAGAAAAGCAAGGCTCTGTGCTATTTAGGAAAATACCATCCTGGACAAGCGCCCCAGAGCCTCTCCTCAGACGTTGGGGCTCAGACAGGCAGCGCTTGTCTCCGGCAGACGTGACCACAGGCAGGCACTTGTCTGCCCATTTTTAAAACTGGGTTGTCTGTCTCTTTGTGTTGAGTTGTTAAGAGTTCTTTATATATTCTGGACATTAAATCCTTATCAGCTATGTGGTTTGCAAATATTTTCTTCCATTCTGTAGGTTGCCTTTTCACATTTTTGATAATGTCCTTTGACATTATCAAAATGCACAAATGTTTTTAATTTTTATGAAATCCAGTTTATCTATTAATTCTTTTGTTGCTTGTGTTTTTGGTGTCAAATCTAAGAATTCATGCAATCTTCAAATTCATACGGAACTGCAAGGGACCCCAAATAGTCAAAACATTATTTAAAGAAGAAAATGTTCAAGTACTCACACTTTCTGACTACAAAACTAACCACAAAGCTACAGTAATCAAAACAGTGTGGTACTGACAAAAGTACCAATGGAATAGAACTGAGATTCCAGAAATAACCCCCCCCCCGGCCCCAATCTATGGTCAATTGATTTTTGACAAGGATGCCAAGAACATTCAATAGGGGAAAGAATAGTATCTTCAACAAATAGTGTTGGGACAACTGGATATCTAAATTCAAAAGAATGAAGCTGCACCCCTACCTCACTCCATATACAAAAATTAACTCAGAATGGATCAACAACCTAACTTTAAGAGCTAAAACAGTAAAACTAGTAGAAGAAAACATAGGAGTAAATATTTGACACAGATAATTTAAATCCACAGATAATTCTCCACTACAGTTAAAAGTGAACATCTCCATTATAACTTTGCCCAAAGACTATGCGAAGAGTGGCAAAGCTGACTGACTTGAGTTTTATCTCTTTTCACTCCCCTGTCCATTAACATAGATACTTCATGAGAAATGTCCTTGAAGGTAATCAGAAAGAAGCCCAGAAAAACAAAAAAACAAACAAAAAAAAAGCAAGTGCCTAGGCTAATCCTAACAAAAAGTACAATTGGCCATAAGTAATAAAAATAAAACCCAAATACATAGGTGAAACCAAATGCACACTTTGGTTTCTAAATTCTTTGCCAGGAAAAATGGTATAAATATAGTGATTAAGAGCACAGACCCTGGATCCAGAGGGCCTGGATTCCAATCCCAGCCTTACTTAGCTGCTTGTCTTTTATTTAATCTCTCTCCATGCCTCAGCTCCCTCATCTTTAAAATGGAAATAATATTAGTGCCTACTTCATGGGGTTGTTGCTTAGCACTAGTAACTACTTAAGTGTGTGCTATTATTTCTAGGACTGACAGAGGATGGATCAGGCAAGAGAGGTATTTCTATGCTTCCATGATTATATATAGAGTTGCTAGGAAAAGCAGCTCATATGGTAGCCACGAGCATATGCCTTGTAGACCTCCAACTTTGGTGTAACTGACCAAGAGCCCCAGCTGCTGTGCTCTGAAATCCATCACCATATTTGCACAGAGGTCTCACTTCCCACCAGCTGCTCCCATCCAGTAACTAAGCACTGCAGGAGTGCTAAGGGAGACCATTCCTGGGAGGAACAGGACGCCTCTTATGGTCAACTTTGCCTTGAGTACTCTTTGACAACCTTGTCGAAATTTCCATAGTCTGAAGGACAAGCTAGACTTTCCATCCTGCTTTGTCAGCTCTGCATCATGTTCTGATGGCTCTCCCAGCCTTTCCTGGTTCCCTCCCTGTATTCTCTCACCCTTTTAATCCCACTTTAGTGTCCGATTCTTAGAGGACTAACACAGTCTGGCATTCAAAACTCTCTTAGCTATGAACTTAACCTATATGCCACCTTATCTACTATCTCTTAGCTGCATGTACTTTCCACTTTTGGTTCCCAAATGTGCCTAATGCTTACTCATCTCTGAGCCTGTGCCCATGTCCCTTCACTGAGAAAGCACTCACCACCCAGCCATTTTTGCCTACTGGATGCCACTTGTCACTGATCATGCATCTCAGATGTCACTTTCTCTAAGTCTTTCAAGATCTGCCAACCAGGTATACTCTTTACCTTCTCTAAACCTCAATGACTCTTGCCTTTGAGCTTTTTAATAAGTTTATTAACAGCAATAGCTATTTCTTACTTTGAGCCCTCCAAAGTCCCCAGCTTGTATCAAATAGGCACATAATATGTGTAGGATGGAATTGGAAAATTAGGGGAAATTCTAGGGAAATTTAATTTTTAACATTAGGATTTCCAACAGCTTACAACCATTTTGCTTGATATAGCAACAATGAACTCAGATGAATAAAAAAAATCCTATGTATCAAAGCACTTAGGGCAAAATATAGCATGTAGTAACTCAATTTTAATACCTGCTTAAAATTCTTCATCAAATTTGGCTGATTTTTTTCCCCCAAAGAGTGATGATGTAAAATTTTTAAAAAGTTTTGGGTTTGTTTATGTATATCGAGGGGGACTAGGGGACAAAGAAAAACAGCTGTACCAGAAAATTTCCTCCTCTAGCAAAGGGCCTTTGGCCTAAGGGCTGGCAAGGCCAACATCTCTCCTCTTTGGCTCCTCCAGAAATAGAGAAGGGAGATCCTGTTATTTTAATGAGCTTTCATGGAGTAACATACAGTAATATGAGAGGGCATTGATGAGCTTAATACATAGAGAATCTTATTCCCTCACATATGCCTGATTGTTTGGAGTCATTATTGTAGTTGACACTGATCAAGTGCATTTTATTCATGTTTAATCCTTACAGAAGACATTGTGATACAGGATAGGAAATTGAGGCTCTGTGACCAAGTCATGCTGCTAGGTCACTGACCCAAATCCCTTAGAATTTTACTGTAGGTGTCCAAAAGATATGTTAATCACATAAAACTCAATTTGTCCCCCCAACCTCATTCCAGGGCTTTTGGGGCAATGTTCTTGGACAATTCAGTCTAAGGAAACTGACACTGGATTGAAGGCAAGGTTTGACATCTAGCCAGAGTACAGCAGGAGTGCCAACTCAACAGCTTCAGGTAAAGGTTTGTAACTCTTTAACTTGGGTCTCTAATCATTTCCGGTTAGGTCCACAACACACAGTAAGAACTCCTCAGGTGGAAAGCAGGAAGAGGGTGGCTTGTGCAAGGATCAGATAGCACCTACGTGGGCGCTCATTTATTAATTATTTAACAAGGGCGATCACATGAGAGAACTGCCGTTTCCCCTGCCCCCATTTTTCTCACTAACAGGCCTGAAAAGTGAACAAGATGGATGGTTCCAGCCAAGAGGAAGAGGAGGATCGTACTTTCACCAACATTTCTCTTGCAGATGACACAGGTAAGGAAGAACCTGATGAATTCTGAAACATAAAATTCACCAACTGCTCAGCAGTTTTTTAAAACTATAGTTTTCATTGTTTTTATGATAATGGTAAAACATAGTCATTGTAGAAAACTTGAAAAAATATAGCTACAAAAATAAAACCCAAAAAATGTTTAATTAAGAGCTATTTTTCTTTTTCCTTTAAAATTAAGTGATTATTTTAAAAGTTCCTGTGGTTGAATTACACGTACTTTAAAAAATCAATCAACAAATAAAACTATAAAACGTTTATTTCCTAAGAGCTCAGGAAACATGACCTCAACATATGTAAAGTATATGTTATATATATAAAGTACAGATGCCCCATTTATATTACTTAGCACCAGTTTGCCAATATGAAGTCAGTGATGAGAGAAGATCTAAAACAACCTAGGATATTATTACCCTAATTTGTTCAATTATAGTCCACTACTTCTCTATTTTGTGAAATAATTTTATCATTTCTGAAAAATGAACTAGAATACGCTGCAATTCGCTTTAAAAATTATTGCAGAAAATGTCCGGTTTTTAAGCAAGGACGAAGTTTGCTGAGTTCCACACGAGAGAAGGAAAAAGAGGGGAGCAGTGGTTCTAAAACGCTGAAGGAAGGCATAACTATGGCTCATTCAACATCCGGGAGAAAACAGACACTGCTGAGTGGCACAATGTTAACTGGAAACACTTCAAACCTATAAGCAACTACGTCTTGTGTGTGTGTGTGTGTGTGTATGTGTGTGTGGGGGGGGGGGGTTGGTGGCATTGTTTTGTATCCAAGTTCCCTTAGCACAGTCATAGAAGCCAGCAAGACTGCAGCTAAGCAATGGGGGTTACTGATTCTGATTAACAGAGCAGAGCATGAATATTTAACATCAATTGCTTTCATACAGCCACGCTTCTCCACTTTCTCCCTAAATGCTCAGATTCAAAAAGCCTCTTTCTAAAGTGTGGCCAATTAGCCGAATTGCCAGCCAGCCAGAGCTAAGCTTGGCCTCCTGGCACCGCGTAAACATGCTGGGGGATTTGAAAATCAAAGAGGAGCATTTTCAGCCTTTACGACGCGACGAAAAGTACAAGGTCCCGGGGCTGTTGAAGAAGTGGGATACCGCTGGCCTTCACATGCTCCCATCAGGGCGTTTTAGAAAAACGACAGAGCTGCAGACAGCAGCGAAGGAAACAAAGACCCGGGGAAACCTCCTTAGCTTGTGGAAGGCACGATGAGCTCTGAGCGTGCGCGTGGGGCGTCCTATATGCCGTGGGCGGGTGCGGTTCCTACGGGGCGCTGGCTTGCTCCGAAGACGCCCCCGCCCAGGATTCTTTCTCCCTTGTGACGTGGGCTGGGCCTGAAAGCTGATGGTCGCTGAGGCTGAGAAGGAGCCTTTGTGAAACAGATGTCTTTCATCCAGTCCTGAGCACCGCCTCAACTCTGCCCTCCGCGTCTCATCCTCTGCCACCCTCGCGCTTCCAGGGCCCACAAAAGCAGAGGAGGGCGGGGATTTGAATTCAGGTGTCTAATCCAAGGTTGGCAATGGTTTGGAGAGGGACACCGTCGAGGTTGTTAGCTAACCGAGTCTGAGGCCGGCAGTAGGCGCAGGCGCGGAATAAAGTGATAAACTGGGACGGGGTAAGCAGGATCCCCGTGCTGGTGGTGAGCTGTCACAGCCGAGGGAGGGCTTTGAAGGCTCCTTGCTCGCCCTCAAGACCTCCTCATCCGTGGTCAGACGAGTCACAGAATCTTAGGGCACCAGGGGCCTTCAGCGATGGTCCAGCGTGGTAACCAGCAGTGGGCTGAGGCACTAGCTCTGATTCGTGCTGCTTCAGCTTTCCAAGTCGGCAAATGGAAATTGCTCATGTACTTGTAGCAGGGAAGAACTGAAACCCCATGTTCTTTGGCTTTTGGAGATAAGTGTATCAATTTGATGTGGCAGTACTGGTTCGCTCTTGTTAATAAGAGGTTCTTGGTCTTTGATAAATAAAAATAGGTAGACAAATTATTATGAAACAAATGCAGCTTGTTCACAATTTCACATTAGATTGAACTACATTTCTTTCAATAACATCTATTTCCATGCTGAGTTTCCTGCTGTTAAGAAGGAAAACTTAAGAATGAAGTTTTAAAGAAATTGAAATTTCTTTCAGCTTAGGTGTAGTATTTTTTTTTCCAAATGATTACTAAGTTTTAAGGCCACAAATACTTATTAAGATGTTTGGACCTGAATACTTAATTTGTGGAACTGTTTGGTATTTCTCTTGGCCTTGGAGAACTGTAAAAAAATTACTTAAAATGAAGGACACTGTGAACCAAGGTAGTTTGGGAATCTCTGGTCTGAGCTGTACGGTTGTTGCACTGGCCTCCCTTCTGGGTGACAGACACACAGTGCAGGACAAAGACATTTGATAGTATTGATCTGTCCTTCCTTCCTGTGTTTCTGATCCCCTGGCTTTGATGCTACCACACTTCTCAGGTTCTCCTTTAACCTCTCCTCATCATTCTCAGTCTCCTTTGGGAACCCTTTCCCACAAGTCTTTCCCCAAGATTCTGCCCTTGGCCTGCTTTCCTTCTCTCTCTGGTTCCATGCTATATACCAGTGACTCTAAAACAGCTTGTAAATTCAAACACATTTAGGGCCAAGCAGTGTATTTGTGGGAAAGAGACAATGGTATATCACTGTTTATTTCATTCAGTTTCCAAAACAAACTATTGAAATTTCTATGCTCATTTCAGTTTATTAGGTTTGTCCATCATGTATCTTTTCTTTTTGTTTTTAAATTTTTTATTTTCATATGGTAACAACACTTAACATGACATCTACCTCCTCAACAGATTTTTAAGTGTATAATAGACTATCATTAACCATAGGCACAATGCTGTACATCAAATCTCTAGAACTTAATCATCTTACATTCCTGAAATTTTAAACCCGTTGATAAGCAACTGCCCCTTTCCCCCTCACCCCAGCCCCTGCAGTCATCATTCTATTCTTTGCTTCCATGAGTCTGACTACTTTTTAATTTAATTTAATTTAATTTTTTTTGGCTGCACAGCATGCAGGATCTTAGTTCCCCGATCAGGGATTGAACCTATGCCCCCTGCAGTGGAAGCACGGAGTCCTAACCACTGGACTGCCAGGGAATTTCTGAGTCTGACTATTTTAGATACCTCATATAAGTGGACTCATACAGTGTTTGGCCTTCTGTGACTGACTTGTTTTACTTAGTATAATGTTCACAGGGTTCTTCCATGTTGTAGCATATTGCAGGACTTCTTTCTTTTTTAAGGCTGAATAATATTCTATTGTATGTATATATCACATTTTTGTTTAGCCATTCATCCATTGATGGACGTTTGATTCCACATCTTACCTATTGTGAATAGTGCAGCAGTGAATATGAGAGTGCTAATATCCCCTCAAGATCCTGATTTCAATTCTTTTGGATAAATATCCAGAAGTGGGATTATTGATCATATGGTAGCTCCATTTATAAATTTTTGAGGAACCTCAAGAGCATTTTCCTTAGTGGCTGCACCATTTTACATTCCCTTCAATAGTGTAAAAGGGTTCCATTTTCTCCACATCCTCACCAACACTTGTTGTCCTTTGGGTTTCTTTTTTTGATTGCCATCATAACAGGTGTTAGGTGATATCTCATTGTGATTTTGATTTGCATTTCCCTGATGACCAGTCACATTGAGCATCTTTTCACTTACCTGTTGGCCATTTGTACGTCTTCTTTGATGAAATGTCTATTGAAGTCTTTTGCCCATTTTTAATTGGGTTATTAATGTTTTTTGTTATTGAGGAGTTCCTTATATATTTAGTTGTAAATTAACCCCTTATCAGATATATCATTTGCAAATATTTTCTCCCATTCTGTACATTTCCTTTCTATTCTATTGTTTCCTTTACTGTGCAGAAGTGTTTTTGTTGATGTAGTATTCCTTGCCTATTTTTGCATTTGTTACCTGTGCTTTTGGTGTCATATCTATGAAATTATTGCCAAGACCAATGTCACAAAGATTTTCCTCTATATGTTCCTCTAGAAGTTTTATAGCTTTGGTCTTACATTTAAGGCTTTAATCCATTTTGGGTTTTTGTGAATGGTGTTAG
Source organism: Eubalaena glacialis (assembly GCF_028564815.1). Classification (NCBI taxonomy): domain Eukaryota; kingdom Metazoa; phylum Chordata; class Mammalia; order Artiodactyla; family Balaenidae; genus Eubalaena; species Eubalaena glacialis. Next base: position 125,258,449 of record NC_083720.1, on the reverse strand, counting down.
ATAAAGGTCCAAATTCACTCTTTTGCATGCAGATATTCAGTTTTCCCAACACCATTTATTAAAGAGACTATCCTTTCCCCATTGTGTGTTCTTGGCACCCTTGCTGAAGATCAATTGACATATATATGGATTTATTTCTGGACTCCATATGCTATTCCAGTGGTCTGTATGTCTTTATGTCATTACCATACTGTTTTAATTACTATGGCTTTGTAATACATACATACATATATATATATATATATATATATATTATTTTTAAAATATAATCGCCTATTTTTTTAACATCTTTATTGGAGTATAATTGCTTTAAAATGTTGTGTTAGTTTCTGCTGTATAATGAAGTGAATCAGCTATATGTACACATATATCCCCATATCCCCTCCCTCTTGTGTCTCTCTCCCACCCCCTCCTTATCCGAACCCTCTAGGTGGTCACAAAGCACTGAGCTGATCTCCCTGTGCTATGCGGCTGCTTCCCACTAGCTATCTACTTTACATTTGGTAGTGTATGTATGTCAATGCCACTCTCTCACTTTGTCCCAGCTTACCCTTCCCTCTCCCCGTGTCCTCAAGTCCATTCTCTATGTCTGTGTCTTTATTCCTGTCCTGCCCCTAGGTTCTTCAGAACCTTTTTTTTTTTTTTTTTAGATTCCATATATATGTGTTAGCATAAGGTATTCGTTGTTCTCTTTCTGACTTACTTCACTCTGTATGACAGACTCTAGGTCCATCCACCTCACTACAAATAACTCAATTTCGTTTCTTTTTACGGCTGAGTAATATTCCATTGTATGTTTGTGCCACATCTTTATCCATTCATCTGTCTATGGACACTTAGGTTGCTTCCATGTCCTGGCTATTGTAAATAGAGCTGCAATGAACATTGTGGTACATGACTCTTTTTGAATTATGGTTTTCTCAGGGTATATGCCCAGTACTGGGATTGCTGGGTCATATGGTAGTTCTCTTTTTAGTTTTTTAAGGAACCTCCATACTGTTCTCCATAGTGGCTGTATCAATTTACATTCTCACCAACAGTACAAGAGGGTTCCCTTTTCTCCACACCCTCTCCAGCATTTATTGTTTCTATATTTTTTGATGATGGCCATTCTGACTGGTGTGAGGTGATACCTCATTGTAGTTTTGATTTGCATTTCTCTAATGATTAGTGATGTTGAGCATCCTTTCATGTGTTTGTTGGCAATCTGTCTATCTTCTTTGGAGAAATGTCTATTTAGGTCTTCTGCCCATTTTTGGATTGGGTTGTTTGTTTTTTTGATATTGAGCTACATGAGCTGCTTGTATATTTTGGATATTAATCCTTTGTCAGTTGCTTCGTTTACAAATATTTTCTCCCATTCTGAGGGTTGTCTTTTCATCTTGTTTATGGTTTCCTTTGCTGTGCAAAAGCTTTTAAGTTTCATTAGGTCCCATTTGTTTATTTTTGTTTTTAGTTCCATTTCTCGAGGAGGTGGGTCAAAAAGGATCTTGCTGTGATTTATGTCATAGAGTGTTCTGCCTAAGTTTTCCTCTAAGAGTTTGATAGTGTCTGGCCTTACATTTAGGTCTTTAATCCATTTTGAGTTTATTTTTGTGTATGGTGTCAGGAAGTGTTCTAATTTCATTCTTTTACACGTAGCTGTCCAGTTTTCCCAGCACCATTTATTGAAGAGGCTGTCTTTTCTCCACTGTATATTTTTGCCTCCCTTATCATAGATAAGGAGACCATATGTGCATGGGTTTATCTCTGGGCTTTCTATCCTGTTCCATTGATCTATATTTCTGTATTTGTGCCAGTACCATACTGTCTTGATTACTGTAGCTTTGTAGTATAGTCTGATGTCAGGGAGCCTGATTCCTCCAGCTCTGTTTTTCGTTCTCAAGATTGCTTTGGCTATTCAGGTTCATTTGTGTTTCCATACAAATGGTGAAATATTTTTTTCTAGTTCTATGAAAACTGTCATTGGTTGTTTGATAGGGATTGCATTGAATCTGTAGATTGCTTTGGGTAGTATAGTCATTTTCACAGTGTTGATTCTTCCAATCCAAGAACATTGTATATCTGTCCGTTTGTGTCATCTTTAATTTCTCTCATCAGTGTCTTACAGTGTTCTGCATACAGGTCTTTTGTCTCCTTAGGTAGGTTTATTCCTAGGTATTTTATTCTTTTTTGTTGCAATGGTAAATGGGAGTGTTTCCTTAATTTCTCTTTCAGATTTTTCATCATTAGTGTATAGGAATGCAAGAGATTTCTGTGCATTAATTTTGTATGCTGCTACTTTACCAAATTCATTGATTAAATCTAGTTGTTTTCTGTTAGTCTCTTTAGGATTCTCTATGTAGAGTATCATGTCATCTGCAAACAGTGACAGTTTTACTTTTCTTTTCTGATTTGGATTCCTTTTATTTCTTTTTCTTCTCTGATTGCTGTGGCTAAAACTTCCAAAACTACGTTGAATAACAGTGGTGAGAGTGGGCAACCTTGTCTTGCTCCTGATCTTAGAGGAAACAGTTTCAGTTTTTCACCATTGAGAACGATGTTGGCTGTGGGTTTGTCATTTATGGCCTTTATTATGTTGAGGTAAGTTCTCTCTATGCCTACTTTCTGGAGGGTTTTTATCATAAATGGGTGTTGAATTTTGTTGAAAGGTTTTTCTGCATCTATTGAGATGATCATACGGTTTTTCTCCTTCAATTTGTTAATATGGTGTATCACACTGATTGATTTGCATATATTGAAGATTCCTTGCATCCTGGGATAAACCACACTTGATCATGGTGTATGATCCTTTTAATGTGCTGTTGGATTCTGTTTGCTAGTATTTTGTTGAGCATTTTTGCATCTATGTTCATCAGTGATATTGGCCTGTAGTTTTCTTTCTTTGTGACATCTTTGTCTGGTTTTGGTATCAGGGTGATGGTGGCCTCATAGAATGAGTTTGGGAGTGGTCCTCCCTCTGCTATATTTTGGAAGAGTTTGAGAAGGATCGGTGTTTGCTCTTCTCTAAATGTTTGATAGAATTCGCCTGTGAAGACATCTGGTCCTGGGCTTTTGTTTGTTGGAAGATTTTTAATCACAGTTTCAATTTCAGGGCTTGTGATTGGTCTGTTCATATTTTCTATTTCTTCCTGGTTCAGTCTCTGAAGGTTGTGCTTTTCTAAGAATTTGTCCATTTCCTCCAGGTTGTCCATTTTATTGGCATATAGTTGCTTGTAGTAATCTCTCATGATCCTTTGTATTTCTGCAGTGTCAGTTGTTACTTCTTTTTCATTTCTAATTCTATTGATTTGAGTCTTCCCCCTTTTTTTTCTTGATGAGTCTGGCTAATGGTTTATCAATTTTGTTTATCTTCTCAAAGAACCAGCTTTTAGTTTTATTGATCTTTGCTATCATTTCCTTCCTTTCTTTTTCATTTATTTCTGATCTGATCTTTATGATTTCTTTCCTTCTGCTAACTTTGGGGTTTTTTGGTTCTTCTTTCTCTAATTGCTTTAGGTGTAAGGTTAGGTTGTTTATTTGAGATGTTTCTTAAGGTAGGATTGTATTGCTATAAACTTCCCTCTTAGAACTGCTTTGTCTGCATCCCGTAGGCTTTGGGTCGTTGTGTTTTCATTGTCATTTGTTTCTAGGTATTTTTTGGTTTCCTCTTTGATTTCTTCAGTGATCTCTTGGTTATTTAGTAGTGTATTGTTTAGCCTCCATGTGTTTGTATTTTTTACAGATTTTTTCCGGTAATTGATATCTAGTCTCATAGCGTTGGTTGGTTTTTACCTTGCTCCTTCATCTCTGTGTATTTCTCTGTCTTCTCATTTTGCTTAACTTGCTGTGTTTGGGGTCTCCTTTCCACAGACTGCAGGTTCGTAGTTCCCGTTGTTTTTGGTGTGTGTCCCCAGTGGGTAAGGTTGGTTCAGTAGGTTGGTAGGCTTCCTGGTGGAGGGCACTGGTGCCTGTGTTCTGGTGGATGAGACTGGATCTTGTCTTTCTGGTGGGCAGGTCCACGTCTGGTGGTGTGTTTTGGGGTGTCTTTGAACTTAGTATGATTTTAGGCAGCCTCTCTGCTAATGGGTGGGGTTGTGTTCCTGTCTTGCTAGTTGTTTGGCATGGGGCGTCCAGCACTGGAGCTTGCTGGCCATTGGGTGGAGCTGGGTCTTAGCGTTTAGACCGAGATCTCTGGGAGAGGTCTTGCCGATTGATATTATGTGGGGCTGGGAGGTCTCTGGTTGTCCAATGTCCTGAACTCGGCCCTCCCACCTCAGAGGCTCAGGCCTGACACCAGGCCAGAGCACCAAACCCTCTCAGCCACACAGCTTAGACGAAAAGGGAGGAAAAAAAGAAAGAAAGAAAAAATTTTAATAAATAAATAAATAAATAAATAAAACAAAATAATTAAAATTAAAAAATTTTTTAAATTATTAAAATAAAAAAGTAATTAAAAAAAAGAAGAGAGCAACCAAACCAATAAACAAATCCACCAGTGATAACAAGCACTAAAAACTATACTAAGATAAACATAAAAGTCAGAAACAAGTCAGTCACAGACAGCAAACCCCAAGTCTACGGTTGCTCCCAAAATCCACTGCCTCAATTTTGGGTTGATTCATTGTCTATTCAGGTATTCCACAGATGCAGGGTACCTCAAGTTGATTGTGGGGATTTAATCCACTGCTCCTGAGGCTGCTGGGAGAGATTTCCCTTTCTCTTCTTTGTTCGCACAGCTCCTGGGGTCCAGCTTTGGAGTTGGCCCCACCTCTGTGTGTAGGTTGCCCTCACGCTTCTGTTCCTACCCAGACAGGACGGGTTTAAAGCAGCGGCTGATTAGGGGGCTCTGGCTCACTCATGCCGGGGGCAGGGAGGGGTACAGTAGTTATAATATGAATGTGGGGCGAGCCTGTGGTGGCAGAGGCCGGCGTGACATTGCAGCAGCCTGAGGTGCGCTGTGCGTTCTCCCGGGGAAGTTGTCCCTGGATCACGGGACCCTGGCAGTGGCGGGCTGCACAGGCTCCCGGGGGGGGGGGGAGGTGTGGAGAGTGACCTGTGCTTGCACACAGGCTTCTTGGTGGCTACAGCAGCAGCCTTAGCATCTCATGCCCATTTCTGGTGTCCTCACTGATAGCCGTGGCTCATGCCCATCTCTGGAGCTCGTTTAGGTGGTGCTCTGAATCCCCTCTCCTCGCACACCCCAAAACAATGGACTCTTGCCTCTTTGGCAGGTCCAGACTTTTTTCTGGACTCCCTCCCACTAGCTGTGGTGCACTAGCCCCTTCAGGCTGTGTTCACGCAGCCAACCCCAGTCCTCTCCCTGGGATCCAACCTCCGAAGCCCGAGCCTCAGCTCCCAGCCCCCGCCCGCCCCGGCGGCTGAGCAGACAAGCCTCTCGGGCTGCTGAGTGCTGGTCAGCACCGATCCTCTGTGCGGGAATCTCTCCGCTTTGCCCTCCGCACCCCTGTGGCTGCGCTCTCCTCCGTGGCTCCAAAGCTTCCCGCCTCCGCCACCCGCACTCTCCGCCCGCGAAGGGGCTTCCTAGTGTGTGGAAACTTTTCCTCCTTCACAGCTCCCTCCCTGAGGTGCAGGGCCCGTCCCTATTCTTTTGTCTCTGTTTTTTCTTTTTTCTTTTGCCCTACCCAGGTACGTGGGGAGTTTCTTGCCTTTTGGGAAGTCTGAGTTCTTCTGCCAGAGTTCAGTAGGTGTTCTGTAGGAGTTGTTCCACATGTAGATGTAGTTCTGATGTATTTGTGGGGAGGAAGGTGATCTCCGTATCTTACTCCTCTGCCATCTTGAAGGTCCACCTCTGTAATATATTTTTATTACTCTGAAATCAGGAAGTGTGATGCCTCTACCTTTGTTCTTTTTTTCTCTCAAGTTTTTTTGGTTATTTGGGGGCTTTTGTGGTTTCATATTACTTTCAGAATTGTTTTTTCTATTTCTGTAAAAACATGCCATTGGGATTTTGATAGGAACTGCACTGAGTGTGTAGATTGCTTTGGGTGGTATGGACAATTTAACAATAGTAAAGACTTGCACCCTGAAAATTACAAGATAATGATGAAAGAAATTAAAGAAGATACAAACAAATGGAAAGTCATCATGTGTCTTTTAAATATAGCAGATATTACTCTTAATATGGTTTATTTCACAGTGATGTTTCAAGTTTAATTCTTTCAACAAGGACATGGTTTGTTTGCACATCAAATATATGGGAACATTATTAATTTCACAACATCATTTTCTTTGAAACACACAGCCTTCTTGGACTAGATTTCTTTTGCTACTTTTGATTAAGACAACAAGAAGAGTTTACTTTTCTCTTAACTCTACTGTAAGCAAGGCAACAGCAATTGTGATAATGAGATAGCAACCAACACTGAGCCTCTGGGCCAGGGGCCCAGCCAGGTGAGGACTGAGGCTCCCAAAGAGCATGTGCCCTGCTCAGAGAGCCAAGCTGCTTCCTACTTCTAGCTGACTGCTGTCATGAAAGAATGGAAATGCAAAAAAGCAGAGTTTTCAAGAGACACCAAAAATACAGGGGTTTTTTTGGTGCAACTTCCTGATTCTTCCCTGTTTTCCACCTAATCCTAATTTTAAAAACAGTATCATGGAAGTCCAAACAAAACACAACTGCAGGCCAGATAAGACTGCAGAAGAATCTATTTTCAGACTTCTGTTCTCAAATCTTTATCGTTTGTCTTTATCTCTCTTCTTAGTTTCTGGTTCATAATCCAACTGCTTGCTAGAACCTAGATATGTCCCAGGTGTCAAATGAACTCATCTTACCCCTTGGGCACCCCATAATCTGCTCCCACGTATGATTCATAATTTTAATGAATGGCCGCATCATCTACCCAGTTCCTTAAGCGAGAAATTCACATGTCGTCGTCCCATTATCATTTCTCACAACCCAATCAAATCACTGATTCCTGTTGACTTGACCTTGAAAATGTTTCTCAAATTAATCTGGCCTTCTCCAACCCTATCACCACTTCCCTGATCAGGCCCTCATCATCTCCCACATAAACCACAGCATCAACTGCCCAACTGTTCTTCCTATTTCAATTTCTATCCCTTCACATCTCTCCTCCACACTGCCTATATCACTCCCTCTCCCTGCAGAGACCGATCAATGCCTTGCATCGCCTGCTGGCTGAAGTCCAAGACACTTAACGTGGCATTTAAAGTCTCCCTCTTCCTGGCTCTACCTATCTCTTCAGTGTCATTTCCTGTCACACAGTCTGGGCTCAGTAGGAAACACTTAACGTTCTATGCACATGCTGTCTATTTCATGCCTCTGGACTTTGCTCGTACTGCTCTGTTTGCCTGGAATAACACAACTCACCCTTTCTTGCCTGGCTAGTTCCTATTCATCCTTTAAGAACCCACCCAGGCATCACCTCCTCCAGGAAGCCTTCCTTGACTTTCCCAGGCTGAGTAAGGTTTCCTTTCTCCTTCCTGAGAATGCCAAGCTTATCTCTACCTATATTTTTTCACAGCATATTATACTTGTATGTATATGGGTCCCCTCCACCAACAGACTGTGAGCTGCTGGAAGATGGAACCTGGGTTTTAAAATGTCTGTACTTCTGGCACCTAACCCAATGTCTGGCACCTAATAGACACTCAAAACATTTTGGCCAAATAATTCTGATTGAGTTTGTGTGTACACTGGGATGAGGGCCCCTAGCTGAGAACAGACTCCTAGGGTCAGCTTTCCTAAATCATTTCTAGTTTTAAGAGTTTCTCTCCTATCTCCACTTCCGGGTCATTTAGTTCTGCTTTCAGAAAACATTTATTGAGCACCTACTATCACTTGCCAGGTAGTGGACAGGACCTGGCTATTTGGAGAATTGGCTCAGAGTAGTGTGGCAGAAAGGGCTTGAACTTTGGAGTCAGAAATGCCTGGACTTGAGTCTGTTGGACTTTTAGCGAGTTATGTAACATCCCTGAGCCTCAGTTTCCTCGGTCATGAAATGATCATAAGAGTATGTCTCTGAATTGTTTTGAAGATTAAATGAAATAATAAAGGAAGCTTCCTGAACCAGCCTGGCCTACAGTAAGTATTCAGTACGTTTTAGTTCCTCCTTTGCCCACTTCAAGGAGATCACACACAAGTTTCTTAAAAGGCTCCAAGATTTGTCCATGTTGGTTGTCATGGTAACAGCAGCGCCCTGTGGATGCTGCTCTGTAAGCCGGACTATTGACGTCTTCCTGATAAAGAGGCTTGTGGTAGAAGGGGGCGGGGGGTGGATATGAACAAACCCTTTAAACAAGAGCATGATTCTTTTCTGATACAAATAAGACAGCTCCTCTTTTTCCTCTTCATCCTGGCCCTCACCTCTTCCCTGCCAATATTCTTCCCACCACTGTCCTCCTTTATGCCTCAGCCTCCTTCCTGACTCTGCTCTCTAAAATCTCTCCTGAATAATAGTCAAAGCTGCTTCTGCGTCTGTTTTTGGCATCCCAATTAGCCCTCATTGTAAGGTGGTAATAAGCTTCCTGGAGAAGTGGCACAATTGTCGTGTGCTTTTATTTGGTACCTCTTCCTACCACCGTTCGGAAAATGTAACAATACCCCCCTCGTGCCCCGCTGAAAGCAGTCTGGGTTTGAAAAGCTTTCAGAAGGCCATCTGCCATTCCCTCAGCCAAGCAGCAGATCAGACACGACGCCCTGCATTAGTTAGCACTCCAAGTAGAAGGTATCAAGGGCCTGTATTCCTTTTCATCTCACCCTCCATTATAATACGGGCTAAAGAAGGAAACATACTCGTGGCTACCCAGCTGGGAGACACACTGAGTCATAGCAGGAGTCTTGTCCGAGAAAAGGGAGCAGGCTTTTCTTTTCTGATGGTGAATGGAGCCAGTGTTCGCAGCCAGCACCACGCTCCAGCGTCCCCTGCACTGCTGGTAATGGCTTGACCGCGTTACCCTGGACCTCATGGGCGGATACGGTGCTGATGACTCCTGGAGTGGAGGCATCCTTCAATAAGTACACAAGGATGAGGCGAGGGTTGATCGCATGTGCTGGTCAGGAACAGTGAAGCGCTCCCTGCGTCACCTCAGTTTACACCCTCCAGTGAATTTGGCCATGAATATTAATTTAAAAGATCATTCAGACATACTTAGAGATGCCAAAAGAGATTACCTCTAGAATGGTACAAGTGTTTTTGTTTTTAGTGGCTTGAACAAGGGTGTTCATTGCACCAGCAATGGCAGAAAGTTTCAGCAAATCTTAATTGGCATTTGGGATCCATATAAGTATACATAATGACATTGGCCGAGTGAAATATCTCTTCCTGTAAGCTGAAGATAATATGGACAGTGGCATTAGGAATACCTCCCCTGGCCCAGCAAAATGCCTTTGAGACTTAGCAGAAGAGATTCAATAAGAAAAAGGAGATTAACTCTGCTACTCAGTAGCTTCTGAGAGTGCTATGACTCTGGGGTCACTAATGTATCGCTAGAAATTGTAAGTGCTCTTTCTGTGAAAAAAAATCTTCCATCAGAAGGTATCCACTTAACTGAAATAAAACAATCTAGCATAATGCAAAAACTAGTTTTAATAAACAAGCTTAAGAAACAGAATGTTAGGGCAGCATCTAAATATTTTCAGTAATCTAGATTGTTCTCTAATTTTCTCATCAAAACGTAAGTATTAATATTTTGACTCTTCCTTTAAAAGACAAAACCATCCATCAATTGCCTTGTATCAGCAATGTGTTTTTTCTTTATTAGATTAACAACAACAAAAAAGGGAGTAAGAATGTTTTATGTTAAATTTATATGAAAGCCTTCATAATTGTGCTAATTTTTTTTTCCTAGAGAAAAATCCAGAGGAGATTCAAAAGATCAAGGGTGAACTTGATTTACCTGAGCTCATGAGCTAATGAGATGCTGACCTTCCCCACGTCTTTTTCCCGTCAAGAAGGGAGCCAGAGGGCTATTTTCCATCATGGGGACCTTCATTTCAAAAAGGCCCCAATTGGATTGGATCCACTTTGGACACATTTCCCCTCACAGGCCTCCAGCCTGCCTGACTTGTTCCGAATTTGAGGGTCAGAGCCTGGTTTCCTTAGAGACTCTTGGGGTTCCCCTGAGAGACGCTTTGAAGGTTCTCTCTGAGCCTTCAAAGAGAATCTGGAGTGTAGAGAGAAGGAGGATAATGCTAAAAGAGCAGGGCAGACTGGAGGAACCAGCTTCAGCTGTGCTCCTCAACCCTAGGAATAATTTTTAAGTGATTCAAAAGCTCTCAGTGACCCTACAGGAAACAATATGTACTCCAATCACAGAATCAGAGTTGTTGTAAAAGCTGTTTCAGAAAGACATGTTTTGCTTTCATGGATAGGCTTTAACCTTCATTTTCAATCCTTGAATTTGACATTGGAAATGGAAGGGACTCAGTGGCAGCCCCCATGAATTGTCCAGGAGAATAGTGAGCCTCCCTTGCCAGCTTTTTTTTTACATCTTTATTGGAGTAAAATTGCTTTACAACATTGTGTTAGTTTCTGCTGCACAACCAAGTGAATCAGCTATATGTATACATATATCCCCATATCCCCTCACTCTTGAGCCTCCTCCCACTCCTCTAGGTCATCACAAAGCATCCAGCTGATCTCCCTGTGCTATGCAGCATCTTCCCACTAGCTATCTATTTTACATTTGATAGTGTATATATGTCAATACTACTCTCTCACTTCGTCCCAACTTCCTCTTCCCCCACTGTGTCCTCAAGTCCATTCTCTACGTCTGCGTCTTTATTCCTGCCCTGCCACTAGGTTCATCAATACCATTTTTTTAGATTCCATATATATGTGTTAGCATACAGTATTTGTTTTTCTCTTTCTGACTTACTTCACTCTGTATGACAGACTCTAGGTCCATCCACCTCATTACAAATAACTCAATTCATTCCTTTTTATGGCTGAGTAATATTCCATTGTATGTATGTGCCACATCTTCTTTATCCATTCATCTGTCGATGGACACTTAGGTTGCTTGCATGTCCTGGCTATTGTAAATAGCGCTGCAGTGAACATTGTGGTACATGACTCTTTTTGAATTATGCTTTTCTCAGGGTATATGCCCAGTACCGGGATTGCTTGGTCGTATGGTAGTTCTCTTTTTAGTTTTTTAAGGAACCTCCATATTGTTCTCCATAGTGACTGTATCAATTTACATTCCCACCAACAGTGCAAGAGGGTTCCCTTTTCTCCACACTCTCTCCCGCATTTATTGCTTGTAGATTTTTTGATGATGGCCATTCTGACTGGTGTGAGGTGATACCTCATTGTAGTTTTGATTTGCATTTCTCTAATGATTAGTGATGTTGAGCATCTTTTCATGTGTTTGTTCCTTGCCAACTTTTTGTTAGAGCGACCTGGGTCTTCCCTCCACCAGCCTCCCTGGGATGCACACAGCCAACAGTCACCTCTTTTCAGCCCTTACTGGCTTTCTTCCCCATTTAATCATTGCTCTCTTGTTTCTCCACACACACGTTTCATTGTCAGCTTAATGACTTTGGCTCAGACTACTTGGCTGTGCACATGCTTGGTTCTCTCCTCGCTGGTAGCATGACACTAGTAAAAGTGGAAAAAGCTTGCATTTTAAAATACATTCGTCCTTTCTTATCCCTCCTGAGAATCTTCACTACCTTTTCCAAGCAGACAAAAGACAACTATTATTCCTTCATCTATGTGAATATTTTGCTTTCATTTGCATTCTTGGTGGAAAGGTTAGTGAGTTTTTCTAAGGTCATGATAACTATTTAGAAAGCTTTGTTTATAAAAGTATTTAGAAGATTTTTTTTAACACTGTTTCTTATCCTTTTTAATTTTAGAATTTTAAATGGCTTGAGCTTCTTTGTGCTATGACAGTGTTCCTCAACGTACAGTGGATTCCTGTCCCTTCTGCTTTAAAGTAGTGTAAAAACAAAATTTCTGTAAATACAATGTAGTTGAGAATGGACTTGAGGACACGGGGAGGGGGAAGGGTAAGCTGGGACGAAGTGAGAGAGTGGCATGGACATATATACACTACCAAATGTAAAATAGATAGCTAGTGGGAAGCAGCTGCATGGCACAGGGAGATCAGCTCAGTGCTTTGTGACCACCTAGAGCGGTGGGATAGGGAGGGTGGGAGGGAGACGCAAGAGGGAGGAGAAATGGCGATATATGTATATGTATAGCTGATTCACTTTGTTATAAAGCAGAAACTAACACACCATTGTAAAGCAGTTATACTCCAATAAAGATGTTAAAAAAAAAAAACCCAAAAAACACAGGTGATATATAATTTGAGCAAGTCACAGTTGGCAATGATGGTTGGCCCCTAAACACTAAAATTTTCAGCCAGTGCCTCTCTGTGAAATACTTAGTGATCGTCAAACACACAATTGCCCAGGGAGAGCCTATGTTTCAAGGAACTTCTCAAAGAATAGTACTTGTAGAATATTTCCTGCTAACACAAACAGTAACTCCTTTATTGGTCCATTTTGTAAGTTGGGACATTATCTGTTTTCCATAGTATGTAATCATTTGACTGTAAAAGGAATTAGGCAAATTCACAGCTAACTGGTCACTTTTAAAAAGCAAACTGTATGTTTAATATTTCTGTCATGTTCCAATGATTACATTTTTAAGGGGTTCTTTTTTTTCAACCTTTTGTTTTGGGTTGTGGGAGACAGATAATCTGAAGCAGACATTGGAGAAAGATGATTAGTCAGCTGTCACTCTAATTTTCCTATAGGTTCTCAATTCTGGAGACAATTAGGAAAATCAGTTGGTTTCTTTAGAAATCCTGGTGAACTCTTTGGATATTTGATACCATCTAAAAAATAACCCACATTCATCACAAATAAAACTAAGAGAGTCACAAAATTAAGTATTTGGAGTAAGCCCACATTCTGTTAACTAGTCATGTATCTCTTAGATGAATGTTAATAAAATTTATTGAGAACTTAATACGTCCCAGGTGCTGTGCTCAAAACTTCACATTCATTATCTCATTCAATCCTCACAAATAGCATGTGACAGACATTATTATCCCTGTTTTTGAGATTGAAGACTGGGGCTCAGAAAGGTTTAGGAACTTGTATGAAGCAGAGCTGGGATAGCAGCCCAGGTCTGAGTGACTTCAAAGCCTTCAACAAATGACAGTGCATCAGGACAGCAATTACCAGATTGCATAACTGCATTATACTGACAAGGTGGAAGCAAATAAGGTGCCCGCTTTGCAGGCACTGAACAATGAAATATGGTCCCTTAGTTATGTTATGAGGTCACTGTTTCAGAAATGTAATCATAGATTCAGAGGGCAAGAAGATCCCCAGAGGCTCTCTAACGATATTGGAGTACGCTCAGACAAGACAGGTAGAATATAAAATTGTACCTATGCTGTGATTACAACCATGTAAAAGTAATTTATGTATATGGACTAGGATGGGACGAGAACTTGGGAAAATGTATTTACTAATGTGTAAGGATTATGTTATTACATTTTCATGTTCTATTTATACAATAATTTTTTTCTTAAAGATAAGATTAACAGAGGTTTTTCTGATATATAGAAGAAAGATATTAATCCTAACATGAGTGCTGATTTTGAGAAGCATGTGAAAATACCAGTGCTAGGATTAAGGACATCTATCAAAACATCACTACTGCCTTTTGCATTTTTAGTGATGCATGCAAAAAGTTGTATTAGAAAAATAAAATGTAGAAAGTGGTAGATTTGGCTATAGGACACACCAGGCACAGAGGGTGGGGAGCAGGGGAGATAAGACATTAAATTGTAAATGCCACCCTTCAGCGTAGTCATATCTTATTTGTTTAAGTTTTATTTTTATTTTGAAACAATCTCAAGTGCCAAAAACTTGCAAGCATGTGAAGAAGGATCCTTTTTTCCTGAATTATTTGAGAGTAAGTTGCCAACTCAATGCCCCATCACCCCCGGACACTTTAGTGCACATTTCCTACAAACAAGGACTATCTCCTTCATAATCATGATACGACCAACAAAGTCAGGAAACTGACATTCATACATTACTGTCACCTCATCTTCAAAGTGCATTTAAGTCTCACCAGTTGTCTTGATAATATCCGTGACAGCAAAAGCATCCAGCTAGAATCACACATTGCATTTAGTTGTCATGTCGATTTAGCCTCCTTCAATCTGGAACAATTCCTCAATCTTTACTTTTGTAACCTTGATACTTTTAAAGATTATAGAGCAGTTAGTTTATAAAAGGGTCCTCAATATTGATACACTTGGCAAGAATATCGGAAGTGATGCTGTGTTCTTATCATTGCACCCTATCAGGTGGTACATAATTTCTATTTATCCCTTTACTAGTGAGGTTCACTTTGCCCCCTTGGTTATGGTGGTGACTTACTCCTTTTTCTTTTAATAATAAGCAAGTATTTGGGGGGTGGGAGATATTTTGAAACTATGTAAATATTCCATTTCACATCAGACTATTATGTATGCATGTATGTAAATCAGAATAGACTCATGGTTTCCTAATTTATTGAGTGGGTTAAAAATCCTCAGCGTGCCCTTAAAGAAGGAGAAGAGGAAGAGCTACCTACTCTCTTGAAATCTTTTATATGTAGTATTTTAATCAAGCGTATATGGATTCTCTTCCTACTGCCTTGAGTTATTAAAATTCTCACTTACACTCACTTGATTTCTTCTTCTCTTATAAATTAGTCTCCAAAAGAGAGATAGGGAAGAATGACCAACAAGGAAAAGTTGCACATTCTTTTGTCCATTCATCCACTCAACAAATATTTAATGAGAGACTACTATGTACCAGGCTCTCAGTTCAGGCTGTCACTTCAGTGTGTCTGGTTTGAGCCTCAAGCGGTGCTTCCCCTGCAATGAATGGCCACCACGTGGACGGTGGGTGTAGACAGCACGTGTTCCTATTACCATGTGTCTGGGCTCCCCAAAGTTGTTAACCTTAATTCCTCTCAGAAGATGGGATGTTTATAAGCCAAACACTGGTATTTCCACATGGACCTCAAATTCAGGATTCATGTTAGGGTTATGATCTTAACTTCCACATACCAGATGGGCCATGTTGACAAAATGGTCAAGATACAGAGCAGAGCTGTCTTTGTCATTTCACTAGACTACTTATTGTAACTCTTCCTCCTACGTTTGTTTTAAGGAAAACACCAACACATTCGGTCTCATTTTCAACATTCTAACAGAGGTCGACTCATCGTAGCATCTTTAATTTGTTGTACCTCATGCCTTCTCTTTTTTCTCACATCTTCCTTATTGCCTCCACAAATTTTAAAATCCACTCTGTTCTTTGTATTTACCTTGACTTTTCTCCCTCTCAACTGACATCTCTGGTCTTGTTTCTCCCTTCCCTGCCTTGTTCTACCTCCCTCTTTTCCACCTTCCCTCCTTCCCATCTATGCTGTCCTCACATCTATGCTGTCCAAGGTCCTCTTCCTATTTCCTTCTTCCTAATCTCATGGCCTGACCTTTGCACTTTTTGCTCCTCTGGTCCAGGAGATGAAACAATACTTCACTAGTCTGAATTGAATGATTTTGGGGAAAAGTTTTAGTTTTATAATTTTAGTATATGGAGAGGAAGTCTTTAGCTCAGATAAATTTAGGTTTAAGCACATATAATTTGCACATTACAATTATTGCTGCTAAGTCTATTAACTATTCACACGTAAATATTGTTTCACAGGCTAGTTATTTCCCTTATTATTCATTTATGGAGGATGCCTTCTCCTTAGGCAACAGTGAGTAATAATTAAGTTTCCAAGCTCTGCAGTTGAAGTCCCTGAAATCAAGTCCTGGCTCAGCAAACTGTGGTAACACTGGGCAAGTTATTTAACCTCTCTAAGCTTTAGTTTCCTCTTCCATAGCATGGGGATACCAAGTACCTACCTTCTCAACATTTTGTAAGAATTAAATAAAATAGTTCTTGTAAAACTGTGGGGCACCTGGTAAATGGGGAATAAATGTTACATATATTATAAATATAGTAAAAATACTTGTGATGTACAAGGGAAAATTCTCTACAACTAATACCCTTGACTAAACAAATGATTTTTGAAGTTTGTA
This sequence comes from Eubalaena glacialis, assembly GCF_028564815.1. Lineage (NCBI taxonomy): Eukaryota > Metazoa > Chordata > Mammalia > Artiodactyla > Balaenidae > Eubalaena > Eubalaena glacialis. The sequence continues at coordinate 125,242,369 of NC_083720.1, read as the reverse complement.
AAATTGTCACTGCTAATATGCAAAAACTAAGCTCAAAATATGAACTTTGGGTTGTAGTTAGCTAAAATCCACCACAGTTCTTTATTGTTCCACCTGAAATAGCAATTCATTTTCTTTTTCTGTCACCACCTCAGTCCTAATAATCCCTTCCCAAAATTTCCATAAGCTTTATGTATTTAAAGATATAAAAGGTGAAGGACTTATGGTTAGGAGGCTTTAGAAACCTTTTTCCATCAGCTTGGTGACTGACCTAAAGGGGTTTACAGATGTTCTGGTCAACACATAGGATTCTTCCAGTGAAATGTCACCATGAGGTAAGCCCTTCCCAACCTCAGTGGATTACAAAGCAGGGAAACCACATCAAACCCAAGTGGTGAGAGAAGCACTTAGTGCTTCAGGAAAGACCTATAGAGTCTGGGAGATTCTGGGCTCTCTACACAGAGGTATAGTGTCACCAACCTACAAAGTCTAGGTCCTGGAGTCACCATTTTAAGAAGGCAAAGTTACTGATGGAAGGGGAAAATCTTTCCAAGAAAATTCTTTGTAAGGAAAACATACAGAAAAACCAAAGCAGGGCTTCCCTGGTGGCGCAGTGGTTGAGAGTCTGCCTGCCAATGCAGGGGACACAGGTTCGAGCCCTGGTCTGGGAAGATCCCACTTGCCGCGGAGCAACTGGGCCCATGAGCCACAACTACTGAGCCTACGCGTCTGGAGCCTGTGCTCCGCAACAAGAGAGGCCGCGATAGTGAGAGGCCCGCGCACCGCGATGAAGTGTGGCCCCCGCTTGCCGCAACTAGAGAAAGCCCTCGCGCAGAAACGAAGACCCAACACAGCCAAAAATAAATAATAAATAAATAATAAATAAATTAAAAAAGAAAACCAAAGCAAAACAAACAAAACAACTAACAGTTCAAGCTATTGAGTTCAAGAAGAATTAAATTCAGTGGATTTGGCCATCAAATGGGCTGCAGCTCAGAGCTAGGAATTTGCTCAAAGTTAGAACTTTGGAACCAGGACTTTCTTAGTCAAAGTTATACAGTTTGAGGTTGTTTTTTGAGGGAAGGACAAGGGTGAATAGGCTAAATAATACAGTTTTCAAAAGTAAGTCTTCTGCTAAACAATGATAGCCTTTCTCAACCAGGTTTCCTCAAAAGAACCTTGGAACATGGAAAAGGATCTGATTGACTACTTTCTCAATTCTCCCATGGATGACACATAAGAAGTACCTTTCTAGATGCAACGGGAGAATTGATTTTATTTCATGCAATGAATACCTTAGGTGGGCTTAGTTCTCTCTCAAAACCTTGGGTGAAAAAGGGCTGGAGTCTGATAGGGTAACCCACCCAGGTGGCAGAGTTGCAACATGGTACTATCATTTTCCTAGAACTCGAGACTAAAAATCATGGTCATCTTGGACCCTTCCTTCACTTTTATCTTCCATAGTTGATTAATCTGTTAACACATCCTGCTTCTACTTTCTTTAAAATGTTTATGGTAATATCCCTTCGTCTCCTTTTCCACTGCCTCTACCACTCACGACTGAATTTTATAACAGTCATAGAGTCGTATAACCTAGCCTCTAGGAATATCAGTTTTCTCATGTGCAAAGTAAAGATAATCATAGTACCTACCTTATAGGATTATGGTAAGGACTGAATGAATTATTTTATGTTCAGTGCTCAGTACAGCACCTTACAGATAGTTAGAACTCAGTAAATGTTAGCTATTACTGTTGTTATTATATACTCCTCCTCCTGTAGTTTCTTCCTACCGATTCACTCTGGATACTTAGCTCTCCATATATCTTTCTAGAAAACATGTCACTCACCACATTCGGAATCCATTGGATCAAATTCCTGCTTGGCTTTCCATGTCTTCCTCAGCTGATTCATTCATTCACTCTTTCATTTATTAATTTTTTCCAAATTACTTCCTACTACTTCCAAACACGTATCATTCAGCCATTCATTCACTATGTTTATATTGCATCCCTGTTATGGGCCAGGTATTAGAGATACAGAAAGAAATTAAGGGAGAAGCACTGCCAACTCTCATAATAATTGCAGTTGGGAGAATATCAAGTCTACTAGTCAGAAGTTCTCTCCATCATGTCCCTACCCCCAGATGTGTTCCTAATCCAGCCCCACTCTCTCTCTTCTCTGCAAAGTTCTGTCATACTTAGCACCACCCTGCTTTACAGTTGTTCTAGCTAATGTGGGTTTGATATGTCTTACCAACTAGATTATAAATTCTTTGAGAGATTTCTGTATTCTCTTAAGTGAGCGACACATTAGGAGTTCCAATGATACTTTTTGACTGAGACTGACTCATTGATTTTTATAGGGTGCAGAACACATATACCCTCTTCTGGGTCCATAGTTTCAAAATGTAAATATCTTTAAAATGTGTAGTTTAGTGGAAGAAGGAGAACTTATATTTCTATCAATTAGAATATGTATTCATTTGGACTGAGAGCTCTTTGATTTATTATAGCTGATGTTTTTGACTATTAATAGAAGATTAACTAGTACCTGAGAGGTACATATTATTTTGTATTTTTCATTATCTTGTATAGAATCAGAGAAATTTCCTAAATAAATTCTTTGTTTTGATTATTCTTGCTGTATAACATACCCCAGAACTTAGTGTTGTAAGGCAACAATCCTTTTGTTTGCTCACTGTTCTGTGGCTCAGTGATTCGGGGGGTTTAGCTGGGCAGTTTTCCCTTGGGAATCCCTGATGCCATTGCAGTCAGATGTCAGCTGGGCTGCAGTCATCTGAAGTTTGAAAAGAGCCTTAGACTTATTAGACTTTTAGTTCCACCCCTGAGGTGAGACTTCAGGCAAGTCGTTTTATTTCTCTGGGTCTCATTTTCCACACATAATGAAATAAAACCAACAAATCCTTTCGAGAGCTCTTTCAGCTCAAAAGTTGATTCTATGAAATGAGAAAATAATGTTTTGATATGAACAGCTACAAGTAAGTCATTGTGCATAACTAAGGTCATTCTACAAGTAGAAAATGTTACTACATGAATGGAAAACACAGGATTGATATAAGAAAAATCTTTTGTGGTGAATTATCAATAGAAACTGATCTTGAATCAATTTTGCCACTAGAGGTCACTAGCGTACCATCTCAAAGAGAATATATGCCATCAAGTCACTAGCAGTTCCCTCTCTCTGGCCCCTAAATGTTGTTCAGGGTGTCTTTTAGTGTATTCTGAGTATCTCCGGACAGCTGCCAGAGACATAAGTTATGATGAGGTGACATCAGTTGTCACTCTAGGTGATGGTTCATGTGTGCGTAATGTTCTGTGTGAAGAACCACCACTTGGACCATGAGGACAATGACTTCTTTGGCTTTGCTGCCCTCTCACTGGGATGTGTTAAGGGGCAGTGAGATAATTTGATAGAAAAGTCATGTGAGCTCTGAAGTGAAAAGACACTGTGGAAATACTGTGTCATCCTCTAATGCAGCACAGACATGTCTGCTTTTCATGAGACAGAAAAAGGAAGGACCCAAAGCAGAAAATTCATTCATTCACTCATTCAACCAGTATTTACAGACACACAGGTAGACACTGTACTGGCAATTGGGCTGCATTCATGAAGATCAGCTGGTTCTTCTTCAAGGGATTTAAGGACTCGGGTATAGGAGGGTTTCTATTCCGATATTCTTAGTACTCACAGACCACCAAGCACTCTAATTCCCATGTCTGCAGGTGGTCACTTGCAGCATGGCAAAACCAGTGGCTTTTTTAAGCTGATGATACTTTTCTGAGGTGATATTAAGAGTAGACTATACACCTTTGACATCAAATCCAAAACTAAACCACAGAGATACATACCAGAAAATGTTAAAATGCTGAGTTGGGTTGTGGCCAATGATGCTTGTTAGAAAATATACTAAAACGTATTTTGACATAAAACTTTTTAAGTGGGAGAAACAATGCTCTAAATGAAATTAATGCCCTGAAACATAAAGATCTATAGAGATCACCTCTGAAGAAACTTCTGTGAGAAGGGTGGACTCCAGGATGCCTCTGAAGGGCATATCAATTTTCTCCCCAAATGAAAATTACATCCTATTTACTTATAACTTGCTTCATGCTGTGCATAAAGGAAACCTACTTCAAACTCCAGAACTCACAATTCTACCATCAAGGATAAGTAGCAAGGAGTCCTGGGCTCTTTCCATAACTTGAGGAGTTATTTCTTCTACAGCTTTAAGGGGACTTGAACTGTTTAAATTAGTTGTCATCAGCGTTTAGACCAGACACAGAGGCCATATCTGAGCAGGATGGGCAAAGCCCCTATTCCTTAGCAGCAAGGTGTTCTCTCGTTTTCTGCCCTCATTAGCAAAGAAGAAGAAAGGGAGCCTGGCCGGATCTCTGCTTCAAGTTGGGGAAGGCTTGATCTGCTTTTGCTGGGATGAGTGTTACTAATTATCCTGGCAATTATTAATTTTAACCGTTTGTTTTCAAAGAAACTACAGACAGGCTTGTCCTTCTTTCTGATTGTTGCAAAGTCTGCTGAAATGGTGAAAAAGAAAGTGTAGGGGGAATGTTACAAAATATGACTTGATTTATTTAAAAATTTATTTACTATGATTATGCCATTGACTTCTATCAATACTAATGTTTCTTCAATGCCACCTAGTGTAGTTTTCATCCTTTTTGACTGACAGGCATCCCACCAACACTTTATGAGACATTTTGTCCTATTTCCCTTGAGATAACTGTATAAGGAAGGAGGAAGGAAAATAGGAATTTTTCACAAACTAAAGAGGTTAGGGGTTTGGGGGACGGGCAGTCGGCCACGGGCCCTGAGTGTCACTGCATGTTCTTGCTGGTTTGCAGTCGGCCATGGGCCCTGAGTGTCACTGCACGTTCTTGCTGGTTTGCCAAGAGCACAAGGACCTGCCCGGCCTTGATTCAGGCCGTTTCTGAGGGTGTGTTTGCAGAGAGCAACTCTACGGGATGAAGTAATACCTTCCCCTGGTTGAAGAGCGAACATGCTTCCACTTGCCGTAAAAGCAATAGCTCCCCTGAGCTCAGCGTCGCTCCCTGTACAATAACCCTCTGCGTGTGCCGGCATCTATGGGGGCCTTGGGAGAAATGGGAAACAGAAGCAAACCAGCACGAAGCTCACGCTGCTGTGAGCTGTGAGGAACAGAGGCCTTGGACTCTGACGCAGGCATCTCATGTCTTCTCCCAGCATTCACGAACTCAGAGTAGGCTAACTTGTAAGCTTGCGAGTTGTGTAAAATCCCAGATCCTGACACAGCCTGACAGAGGAACTCTCCCAAGTTGATTATTTAGTGTAAACAGTTACCAGGGAAATAGAAAACTATGAGGATTACGTTTGTGTATCGAAAGTAAGAAAATCCATCCGCAGCCCAGCATTTTAGAGACTTGCTAGCAACTCATGTGCATTCTTTTTATGAAACGTTATTTTCTTGCAACCCTGACTCCTAGGCCCTTCAAAGAATCACTCTGTCTTATTAAAACAGAATCCCCTTTATGCTCCACGAGCCCAATGATTAGTCTTGATTTTAAAGCAGATTATTTTATAAAAATTTAGTGGAACAGGTACTCAGCTGAAATGATTGATAGTGGTAGATTCATGTGTAGAGAATCACAGAAACCCCAAATCATAAAAGCTAAAATGGAGTGGTTCAAAGATAACTAACTCAGGGAAGCTCTCAGATCTTATGGCAGGTACGGTGCTAAGGGCTGGACTGTCAGACACAACCAAAGCATCAAAGGTTGACTCTTAAATATGGGGAACCAACTGCTATAACTCACTGGTAGTGTTACTTGATAAACTCCTCAGTTATTTTATACAATATCAGAGAAGCAGAATTAACTTTATCCCAATCCCTCATTTGAGGAAACAGGGGTCTACGGTAAAGTGATTCATCCCCCATAACCTTACTGTCAATTTCAAATATCTGAATATGCTACGGCATCTAGCTCTAAGGAACACTAAAGTAAACTTTTAAACTAGTAAATATATGAAGAATTGAATGAACACATACAGGTTGAGTCAGAACTGGAACCCAGGTTTCCTCTTCTTCAAACCAATGTTTACTGCACTGTTGACAGACCAGGGTTTTCCAAACCAGATATTTGCATACCAACGTTGCAATTTTTGCCATATTAAATTAACCATTTAATTAACATCACTTTTGAACTTAGCTTTGTTCTAAACAACAACATCTGCAAACTGAGGGTTAGTTGTATTATTCATATTTTTCTATTATGATAAAATATGTAACTATTCGTCATGTTCCACCAGAGCTATAAGCATCAATCTTCGGGAAACACTGATTAGACAATACTTTGTCTAGAGAAAAGTAAGCATCAAGACTGCACAGAATCATTCCTTAGTATTTTCATATTTGTCAACAAGTTCAAAGCTTGATTCCATGGAGACCCTGAAATCCTTCTGAATTTTCATCTGAGAAACACTAAAACTACACTGGTAACTTCCTACATTTTCTCTATTGAACAGATGAATGAAAATGATTCTGTTCAAATTAGTCAACTATTGGTTATTATCAGGGAATTATAATCTTCAGAAAAGTATACAAAAACAACTTAATTTCCAAATAGCAGTAGAGCATACTATTAAGTCTAGTCTTGAAATCAAGTTTCCACAAGCAGAAAATATTCTTTACTCACCAAATTCAGGACAACACTCATTCTCCAATGAATTCAATAACCTTTCAAGGGAAAAAAAATAAGTAAAAAGGAAAATGTGAGTTCTTTTTTAGGAATGAGATGAAACACATTTTGCAAATTAATGAGTGTAAAGTAGGCGGGAACACACCTGGTTACACTTGAAAATTATCAAAGTGCCTCCATTTAGCATATTTCACTTTACAATATCCACAGTATGTTTAGATCCCTCTAATTACTGAAAACAAGTTCAAAGTTTTTATGTGCTTGATGAGAGTATGTCAGACTAGAACATCAAAACAACCTTGGAGCTTCTCTATTTTATTATTTATTATTTCTTCCTCACATGATACTTTGTCTTGTAACAACAGTTTTCCATTTGGAGTTCCCCATTCTCTATGAAGAATATTTTAATTTGTGCTTTTATTTAGATGGTTTATAATATATGCACCTTCCAGATCACATGAATGTCCATCTTATAATCAAATATTTCTATGCAATTTCAGTGGTTCCTATTTGTACTTGAATGTTTTCCTTATTCAGAACGGAATTTTGTGGCTATTTTTAAACGATTTTTTATTGAAAAATGTAACACAAATATGAAACACCATGTAAGTAAATAATTTAATGAATGTTCACTTAATGACTAGTTTGCCAAGGTTTCTACGCCCTTTTTATATTCACTTGGGTGTACTGTTCTTTTTTGTCACATTTTTGCCATTCCAAGAATTTTTTTCTAGTCATTGAAGGACATAACTATCAACAACACTGTTTTATCCAGTTTGCAACATTTTGTGAATGATATGCTTCTTCTAATATTATGGTTACCTTTTTGTGTGTTATCTTCTTCAGATAGCTTGTCTAAAGACTTCCTTTAAGTTTAAATTCTCTAGCAAGATATATGTTTGATTCTGAAATTTTTAAAAGTTGAATGCTCTAGAATTACTGTATCCTACTTATAGTAATCATTTTCTTGCATTTTAAAAATAGTTTTATCATCCAAGGGTAAAAATGAGTTAAGAATATGAACAGATAATTCATAGACATGAAACACAAATTGTACATGAAATATATGAAGTTATTTTAGCTTCATTAATAATCAGGTAATTTCACACCTAGTCAAATACTCCATAGGTAGTAAGTAAACCATAGGTTTATTTGCATCTGTTTTTTAAAATGTATTTTAAGTGTCTTTTTATCTACAAGTCTTCTTTCCATTCTTTTTTCTTCCAGTGCGATTTATTTGTTAAAGAAAAGGGCTTTGTTTCTTGCTATTTGTTCTTGTCCTGTTGTTTTGTTCCATTGTCAGATTTCACTAAGTTTATCCAGATGGTAGACTTAACATATTTCTCTGTCCTCTGTATTTCCTGTTAAATTTCTAGTTTATGGACTTGATTGGGTCAGGCTGCATTAAAAAAAAAACTTTCTTTGCAAGACTATTTCATAGGTGGTTTTCTCATATAAGCATTTAATGGTAAAGAAATTTCTCTAAGCACTGCTTCATTGCATCCCACAAATTTTGACATGTTTACGTTTATTGAAAATATTTTCTAATTTCTCTTGTGGCTTCTCTTGTGACCCATAGCGTCTTTAGAAGCATGTAGTTTAATTTCCAACTACTTGGTTTTCTACAAATATCTTTTTGTTATTGATTTCTAGTTTAATTCCTTTGTGGGCAGAGGAAATATTTTGTTATGACTACAATCATTTAAAATTTGTTGAGGTTGTTTTATGATAGAATATGGTCCATTTTGGTGAATATTCCATGTGCATTTCTCTAGTTCTCTAGTTATTGGGTGGAATGTTCTATAAATGTCAAATAGGTCAAATATGTTGATAGAAGTTTTTATTCTGGTCTTCTATATCAACAGTTCCCAAATTTGCCTGCACACTGTTGAAATCACCTTTGTAAATTCCAAAAATATTCATGTCAGTATCCCACCCTAGAGACCATAATTTAATAAGTCTGGGATGTAGCCTGTTCTTTGGAGTTATTAGGAGATTCCTAGGTGATTCGAATGTGAAGGCAAGCTTGGGTCCTGGGTTCTTTATCCTTACAGATTTTCTATATACTTGTTCTACAAATTACAGAGAGGGGAGTGATGAACTTTCCGACTATTGTTGTAGGCTAGTTTCTTATTTCAGTTCTATCAGTTTTTGCTTCAGTGCCACTTTGTAGCACTGTTACGATTTTGCATCTTCTTAATGAACTGACCCCTTTATCTTGTTTTAATATCAATCCCCCTGATTACTAGTGAAGGTAAACATTAAAAAAAAATCTTTCTGACCACTCAGTTTTCCTCTTTTGTGAGTTGCCTGTTTATGTTATTTGAATATTTTTTTTAATCTTTGTCAGAATTCTTTATATTTTCAGAGCTTTACTATATTATTTCAGTCTGTGGCTTGCTTTTAACTTGACTTAAAATGTCTTCTCATCTGTGTATAAAACAATCAAAATTTAAAATCTTTTCCTAATGAATGGCACTGTTTTGTCTGGTTTAACAAATCCTTCTCTACGGTGGTGTCATAAAGACATCTGTGTTTTCCTAAAAGTTCAGAGTTTTGTTTTTCACATTTCACATTTACTTCATTTGGAATTTAATTTTTGGTGTGAGATCAGGATCTAATTTCATATTTTTATATGAATAGCCAATTTCACTAAAACCACCATAATTTGTCTTTTATATAGCCAATTAACAAAGTTTCTGTGCCAATTTTACTACCAAGAATAATGAGTAATAGTTTTTCCCACAAACTTACCAACATTTCTTCCTTACCAGACACCTTTATTTTATACCAACTTCCAGGTACAGGTACTTGCCTTTCTAACTTTCTTTTTGTCTATTCTTGTGTTAATATCACATTTTTAAAAGTTGCTTTTAAAATAGAATTACCATATGATCTAGCAATTCCAATTCTGGATATATACCCAAAAGAACTGAAAGCAGTCTCACAGAGATATTTGCACATACCACGTTCATAGCTGCATTCATAATAGCTAAACGCAACTCAAGTGTCCACTGAAGGATGAATAGGTAAACCAAATGTGGTATATACTTACAATGGAATAATATTCAGCCTTAAATAAGAAATTCTAACACATGCTACAACACGGATGAACCCTGAGGATGTTACGATAAGTTAGTCACAAAAGACAAATACTGTATGATTCCACTTACATGAGGTGCCTCAAATAGTCAAATTGATAGAGCAGAAAAAGTTGTGGTTGCCAGGGGCTGGCAGTAGAGGTGAATGGGGAGTTGTTTAATGGGTATAAAATTTCAGTTCTGCAAGATGAAAAGAGTTCTGGGGATTGGCTGCACAGCAATGAGACTATACCTAACATTACTGAACTGCACACTTTAAAATGGTTATTTAAACGGTAAGTCTTTTATGTATATTTTACCCTATTTAAAACTAAAAGGGGGCTTCCCTGGTGGCGCAGTGGTTGAGAATCTGCCTGCCAATGCAGGGCACACGGGTTCGAGCCCTGGTCTGGGAAGATGCCACATGCCACGGAGCAACTTGGCCCGTGAGCCACAACTACTGAGCCTGCGCGTCTGGAGCCTGTGCTCCGCAACAAGAGAGGCCGCGATAGTGAGAGGCCCGCGCACCGCGATGAAGAGGGGCCCCCACTTGCCACAACTAGAGAAAGACCTCGCAAAGAAACGAAGACCCAACACAGCCAAAAATAAAAATAATAAATAAATAAAACTAAAAGGAAAAAACAACCCCCAAAAAACCTGTTCTTCTAGAAAAAAAAAAAATCTGCATTTAATAGTTCTCTTAGTCTTTGGTGTTCTGCAGTTTCACCACGATGTGTCCAGGTACAGAATTCCTTATTTTAATCCTGCTCAAGAATAAGTGCTTCTTGAATCTAATTCAAATATTCCACAACCCTGAAAAAGTCTTAGTTATTACTCTTTAAATACTGACCACACCCATTCTCTCTAGTCTCTCTTTTTGACACTCCTGTTAGATTTATGTTCAATCTTTCTTATTTCTCATGTATTTAGCTCCTGCATTGCATTCTAGTAAATTTTCCTCATAGTGTGTATCTTAGCTCTAGTCAAATGTATAGTTCTCAAACACTGAACGGAAAAAATTTTTATATATTCCTTAAAAAAAGTAAGGCTCTATGTCAGCAAACTGTGCTAGAAGTAAAAAGTCAAGAAACAGGTAGAGATATGACTCACCTCTACAACTCAGGAGAATGTGCCAAAGCCAAAACAGTAACAAATATTCAAAGCCAGCAGGATGCTGCTTTGAGTCAAGTGCTAGGTACCTGTGAATGGTACCCAGCCTGATTACATTACATCCCAAAGCCTGAAACACAGCATTTCACACTGCGTCTATGACCTTGAGCAGGAAATTTATTTACTCTTAAGCTTCTTTCTGTGGGCTGCTGTGAGAATCAAATGGGATAAAGTGAGCAAAAGTGCTATACACCAAAGTAGTATTAAGGTATTTTCTCAATTCTAAAATATTATTAAATGGTCCGGCGCACTATGCATTTTATGATAGTTTGGGGAAGATGCGGAGAGGAACAGTCCGTTAGACGTACACTTAAGACATTTCCGATTTGGGAAATTAAAAACATGGAAAAGTCTGCTTTTAGAACTGAAGAACCAGGGTACTTTCTCTATTATGTCCACACACGTCCTTTTCTTGAATTTGAATGATTTCTCTCTCGCCCAGTGTTAGGTTTTACCAACCTCTTTCCTGACAGCTGTCACAATTTTCCACACTGGATTTCTTGACCCCATTTTCACGGACCGGCTGAGACTGAGGAGCTGCCTCGCTCGGACTGGCTTTCGCCCGCTCAGCTTAGCTTCTGTACTGTCATTGGCTGTTGCTCTTCCCGGACCCGCCCACAACGACCTCAACCCTGATTGGATGCCAGTGCCCTTTTGTTATGGCAAAAGGTGGATCCCGAGGGTTTGAGGTAGAACGATTGGGGCGTCGTGTAGCTAATGCGCAGGCGTGCCTTCTTGAGTGGGGATTGGCTGGCGACGGGCCGGGACTCCAGCCTCCGCGCACGCTCTGTGGGCGGAGAGGGCGGGGTTGCCGGTGCCAGTTGGTCCGAGTGTCCAGGCCTGAGGTGTCCTCCCGATCCCTTCCCCTGCCGGCGCCTCAAACTGCAGGTGAGGGCCGTCGTGGGCCGCGGGGGGCCTGGCCCCGAGCGACTGGAGTTGCGGCCTTGGTACTGACGAGAGCCTGGAGGGCGGGGCGGGATGTACGCGGCCCGGCGCACAGGGACCCGGGAAGAGCGTCCTACGGCCTGGGCGTTAGGTGGGCGGCCGAGGCCTGGCTCCCTGCAGAACCCCTGCGCAGCCTCTTTTTCTTATCCTCTCGTTGTTGGGCGCAGAGGTTCCTTTGTGGAGGGCCCCCCGCGGTCCGTGGCGCGGACCTCCTGCCGCCTTCTCCCCGCGGATCCTGAGTCTAAGGCCTCTGTCCGCCCCGTCCCCCCCCCCGCCTCCGCCCTGAAGTGGGACTGCGGGAGGGGCGTTCGGGTGGGTTGGGACCTGGCACGCCTGGACTAGCCCGCGGCTTCTCGGCCGAGAACTCGGAGACGGGGGCGGCGGAGAGGACGCGGGGGCGGGGAGGGAGCCGAGTGAGCGGTGAAACCAGGGCTGGCGACATCTTTTCAGGCTCTGAAAGTAGCTCCCGAGTTAGTTTCTCAATGGGCGTCTTTCAACGGTCCTGCTGGACAAGTTTAGGGACTTAGGATTGTTGGAAAGGAGAAACAGGAGACATTCCTGAAAGACAGGATTTTCGTTGTGTATCGATGCCAGTACTATGACGTAATAATATAAAGGACAGATGGTGTGCTCTGTTCCCAACACTCCGTACCTGAGAATCCAAAGCTGTGCCTATATATTCCGTGCCTGTACTCATTCATTGATTAAACTCAATATAGCTAGCCACTCTGGGGATCTCGTTTCTGATCAAATATTTGGCCAAACAGTCCCTTAATTTTGTGGAATTTAAAATTGGACTTAACCAGAACAAGTCAGAATTTGAAGGGACGTGAACAAGCCATGTTGAAAGTCGTTGCAGCTTGCAGTGAATGAAATTTACCTTCAGTTTTTTAGATAGTAGAAATAGCAAAGAAATTTGACATCAAGCGTTGCAAAATGTTTTGCAAATTTAGATTAGGGTCATATTAAAGTGTCTTCCATTGCATAATGGAAAAAGCAGGGACTTTATAGTTAGATCTGAGTTCAGATTCTTGGTACAGACTTCGGCTGTGAACTCTAAGGCAAGATATGTAGCCTTTCTGAGATACAGGGTCCACGTTTGTAAAGTGCCATGTCCTGTTGATTTGATGAGCTAATATATGTAAAGAATTTAGTATATTAATGCACAGTGACGTTTAGTAGTCTTGCTAGTTCCATTAGTAAGTAGATGACGGATGATGAAAATCAGTTTTAGATGCAGAAAAGTTGAGTGGTTTAGGTTGGGTGGATATCGGAAAAGTCTCAAAATCTCAGGTCTCCGATGTGAGCATACCTGTGGTGGAGTGGTGGAAAAAACTAGACTGGGACATTGACTGTATATAGTCTTGGCTCTGTCTATGTAAGTATTACTGTGATCTTAGGTAGGCCATTATCATCTTGGCCTTGGCTTAGTTGTAAAAATGAGGCAAGTGGACCAGGTAATTTTTAAAAATTCTTCTTGTGGCCTGAAGTAGAGCTAAAAGGTAGAAAAGATAATAGCTAACATTATTGAATAACTACTGTGTATTGTTGCAATCACTTTATATATATCAACTCATAATATTCTCACAACAAAACTATGAGGTACATACTGTTATTAACCTCATTTTACAGATGAGGAAACTGAGGCTGAGATGTTAATCTTACCTAAGGTCCAGAGCTTATAAATAGGAGAGCTAGCATTTGAATCCAGGTAACCTAAATCCATGTTCTTAATCACTGTGCTAAACTGCCTCTTATGAAGAGCATGTCATGGTACTGTTGGGCATACTAGAAAAGAAGGTAGAGGTGTACTTGTTAAGATGATAGCCTTTGGTCACAGTTGACTGTGAGGGCATGGAAAATGGGTCTATACTAATGCTTGCCACATTTCTGGATCCTTGTTCTTTCCATACTTTTGCTCCCTGGACTTAAATTATCAAAATAACTCTAGATTCTCTTCCACTGACCAAGGCTAGATGAAGATAGGCACTAAAATTTACTGTGATTTTTGAGAAAAGTTTTACGAGATCTGACCTCGGCTTAGGTCAGAGTTGAGGAATCCCAGACAGTCATATCCATTGCGGAGAGCGAAGGCAGAATTTGGATAAACAGATCAGCTTTAGCACCCCGCATTTATTTCAGTGTCCCCACACTTGAGATGCTTTGGTCTGGAGTCTCTCTCGTTTAATGTCAGGTTTGAATTTATGTGTAGGAGCAGCAGGAGTTGGAAATGAACTCCTAAGAGCACAGCTGACACGGAATTGATTGATACGATAGCAGCTATAGATTGAGAACAAGAATTTTATAGTTGAAAACTTCAGTCTTGTGTCGCGTGCACATTATGATGTAGTACTGTGCTAATGTAGGCATTGCAAAGTTTGAGGATTGACCCTATTTTGAAGGAAGTAAAATCCATGGCTAAAATACTTTGACTTAAAGAGCTCAACAAACCTTTTGATCCCATATATAAAATAAATCTGTTTATGACTCTGGATGTCCTGACAGACTTAGAATATATACCGGAGTAGCGTTTTGAGACTGGTCTATTTGATCACATCACAATAAGAAAAAATTGCTACTTGTGTTTTTTTGTTGTTGTCATGCAGAGGCAGCTGGTGATACTCTGGTGTTGCACACAGCTGCCACGTAGAGTTGGGCAGGTTTTGCACTGTTCAGCCCTCAGGGCAATCTTACATGGGCTATGTGAGTAGTGCTGTCTTGGGTTATGTGGTATATCCTATAGCACTGTCCTTGCGCCCTGCTTTTGTGCTCTTGCTTCCACCCGAATCTGGACGTGTTTTTCTAAGAGTAATTTTCTATTGTTTGGGTTATATGTGGCCAAAATTTCAGAAACTGGCTTCTTTTTCCTTACCTACTACATTGGTCAGCCTGGAACACTTTGCATTTATGGAAGACTTCTGGGTTTAATTTTAGTATTAGACTAAAATATGGGCAAAAGAAGTATAACCCATCCCTATACTAGATCTGATTTCAAAGTTGAGTGCATTGATTTTGTGATTATCTGTTGCTTTTTTTTGTTGTTGTTAACTTTGGGTTTATTTATTTATTTATTTATTTATGGCTGTGTTGGGTCTTCGTTTCTGTGCGAGGGCTTTCTCTAGTTGCGGCAAGTGGGGGCCACTCTTCATCGCGGTGTGCAGGCCTCTCATTAGCGCAGGCCTCTCATTAGCGCGGCCTCTCTTGTTGCGGAGCACAGGCTCCAGACGCGCAGGCTCAGTAATTGTGGCTCACGGGCCTAGTTGCTCCGCGGCGTGTGGGATCTTCCCAGACCAGGGCTCGAACCCATGTCCCCTGCATTGGCAGGCAGACTCTCAACCACTGCGCCACCAGGGAAGCCCTATCTGTTGCTTTGACTTGTGTATCATATCACTCTTCTCAGCTGTCATGAAAATTCTGTTTCAGGTGTATTCTTAAAAAGACTGGATATTAGAAATCTGGAGCATTTAATATACAGGTTTCCCCCTACTATCTTAAAGTAGAGCATTCCTACCTTTTGTAAGCTGAAATGGCGTAAAGTGATGAAGCAATTATCTTAGGACACATCTTGCTAACAGATGCACAAAATAAATAAAACACGGATGCTCACAGACACAGGTCAGAGCTGTGGCGGCTTGCGGCTGAGATGCTGAGTGTAGTTCTCAGGGAAGGAGCTTGGTGTCGCTGCTCAGAGTGAGTGCTGCCTCTGTAACACCTCGCTGCAAAACAAACGCTGAATGCTATTTTTGTTTTTTGCCTTTTTTCACGAAAGTGAAAATCCTCATCAGATTTCTTTTGTTTAGCAAAACAGGTACTAATGTAGGTCTTTTATACAAGTGAAGTGGCGTAAAGCAAACTTTTAAAAAATGGGGAATACTTCTCTCATGTAGCAGGGAAGATAGCCAAGTTGAAGTCTGCTGTTGCTGAGTATTCCCAAGATCATTTACTTTTGCTTTTGGCTGTTAACTTTGTCATCCTTCCCAGACAAATATCAATAGTTTAAGTGGTATGAAAGTGCTCTTCTTTTGGGGAAGGGCCAAATAAAGTTTTCACTGCTAGCACTCTTCCTCTTCAATTATAAAGACACATTGATTGAATGGAGAAGAATAATTTTTAAAGTGTGGTCTTTGAATACTATTATACAAAGCATTTAATGACTTAAAGAATTTTTGAAAAAAATTTCGTAATCAGTCTATTTGGATTTATGTGTGTGTGTATATAGATATATATACACGTATACACACATATTTAAACAGTTGACCCTCGAACAATGAGGGTTGGGGGTGCCGACCCTCTGCACGATTGAAAATCCACATACAACTTTACAGTCGGCCTGCCATATACGCAATTCCACATCTGCAGATTGAACCAACTGTAGGTCGTGTAGTTCTGTAGTAGTAGTTATTGAAAAAAATTTGAGTGTAAGTGGACCCACATAGTTCAAACCCTTGTTCAAGGGTCATTGTGTGTGTGTGTGTGTGTGTGTGTGTATGTGCAATTATGTCTACCTATCTATCTAAAACTTTTTCTGAAGTACAAAGAACCTGAGAGTTAAAACCAGTGAGGGAGAGTAGCGCTAATGCTGGATAAGTGAGAAGACTTGGGGTAGATTTATTAAGCATTATTTTTAGTGTTACTTCTTTAATAATGCTATGTGTAAAGGAGGTTTAATATCTTTCTTTTTTAGACTGAGTGATATCTTACTTGAGAGGTAGTTTATACATGTGTACACTGAGCATTCTATTGCCATGTTCATGCCAGCATCTGAAGTGTCATGAGGGAATATACAATACACTGTTCACTGTTTTGATTGTGATTCTAGTTCTGGTATGTAGACATCCTTGTTCAATAGGTTTGGGTTCTACTGTTCAGCATATGGAGGCATAGCAATGCCTTGGGTATAGTAGGTGCTCAATAAATACTTGTTGAAAGAGTAACAACATTGACTAAGATCTAAGTTGCTTCAGTGAGTAAATTAGATTGGTTAACAAATCTGTTTTCAGTAATTGGTACATTATTTAATAAATTTTGAGCCCATTGCATGTGAAATGAATGTTAGCAATAGAGCAGAACATGTTTCACAAGGATTTGGTGCTTTAATATTTTGGAGCCTTTTATGGACAGAAGAAAATATTAATATTTATTTACTCATTTACATCCTAATTAAACTATTTTAACTATAACCAGGAGGTGACAAGTACATATTTTTCATTTAACCCATATTAGTGTTTCAGATAACTAGTATTTTTCTTTTGAATTTTATGTTTAAAAAGTGTTAATTGGTATATATGAAACAATGTTTTAATAAGAATATTTTTAGAGAGATTTGTCTTCCTTGCTGCCATTATCCTTAATGTAAGAGCTTTTTCAATTTGCTGTGTTTTCTTTATCCATACTAAAGATTTTTCACATAACTTACATCAGTGAATATACAATGGCATAAACATTCTTTCATGTTATTATAGTCATAATTATTTTTAGTAGCCACTCCATTAGAAATGGCAACTGTAATCAACCAGACTCTGAATGGACAGTTTATGTTGTTTCCAATTTACTGGGTTATAAATAAGGTTGAAGTAAAGATTTTTATGGATGTAATTTTTCTCCTTCTTAATTTTCCTTAGGCTAAATTTCCAAGAGTAAAATTACTTTGTAAAAAATATTTAAATGTTTTTATGAATCTTGTTTATTACTGTACTGCTTTCCAAAAATATTACGTTTAAAATTTGTGTCCAATATTTTGTGTTTGTTTTTCCATAACTTTGCTAGCATTGATCATTATCTTCTTTTAGAAAAATATTTTACGAAATATACAGTGGTATGTTATTACGCATTTCTTTGACTACCAAGAAACTCAGCATTTTCTCTTATTTACTTAATACTTCTCTTTGTAAACTGTAAATATTCTTTGCTTATTTCCTCACTGGGTATTTATTCTTAGTAAAGCATGTGAAAAGGGTCCTACTGGGTCACTTAATTTTCTTTTGAAAAACAAGCTTATATTTCATGACTCTATGTGTCTATGTTTCTAACTTTTTTTTATTGCAGACCATTCATCAAGAATTTTGTATCCAAGGCCCAAAAGTTTGTTACCGAAGATGATGAATGCTGACATGGATGGTATGTTCTTCGTTTTCCTTTTTGTATGTTCCTGGTTTTGTGGCGCATACATTGCTTTATTAAGCAATAGAAAGAGCAGAGAATCAATACTTAGAAGGCTTTGATCTTGGCCAGTGTACTTATTTATAATCCCATCTAGTTCTAGAAAAGATTAAAGGCAATTTCCATTCTTTAACTATGAGATGTTGGCAAAACATTTTACCTTCACCTTGGTGTCCTCATCTGCCATGTGGGATATAACCTTTTATTTTACAGGGCTCTTGTATAAGTCAAGTAAGAATGAATATAAACTATTTTGCAGATCTTTTAAGTGCTATACTACACAAATGGTAGCTAATATTAATAGTAAATCTGAACCTTTTCATTACAGCAGTTGATGCTGAAAATCAGGTGGAACTGGAGGAGAAAACACGACTTATTAATCAAGTGTTGGAACTCCAACACACCCTTGAAGGTTAGCTTGCGTTTTGTATTTTTCTTGACTAACATCCAGGTAATTGAAATTGTAATTGTAAGCAAATTGCTAAATTTTGTTTGTTACTGTGCACAGTTTTTAAAAGTATATATTTCAAAGTCTACTTCAGTAGTTTTTTTCCTCTCCTGCCTGTAGCTTTGGCTGGTGATTTCAAAGAACAGATACGTTTCAATAAGGAAGTCAAATAGTGTTCTTATGCTTCCCTCTTTAAGGTCTAACATAATGAGCCCTGTTTAAATCCCTGCATTGTGTTACTAAGTCCAGTTTAATAAAGCTTATATGAGAGTAAAATCAGTGTATTAGCCTCAGGGATTATAAGGGAACTGATCTGAGTTTTTTCATTTTCTAAATGTCTTGCATAAAATTAATTCCACCAGTGAAACATCTTTTGGTTTTCAACGAAATTAAGAGGTGGTGGTGTTTTTTTTTGAAATCAGGTTGAGCAGATCATGTCATTCCAGTGGCTTCCCATCTCACAGTTAATGGAAGCCAGGTTCCTCTCTGGAAGTCTCTCACTTCCCTTTTACCTTTCAGAGTCCTGTCATACTCCCTGACTGGGACACTTCAACCTCCTTGCTGTTCTTTCAGCAAGCTTCTCCTCAGGGTCTTAGCAGTTGCTGTTCCCCTGTGCTTGAATCTTTTCCCTTAGTCATTTGCATATCTATGTGGCTCATTCCCTTACTTCCTTTAGGTCTCTAGCGAAATTTCCTTAATCAAAATAGCTATCCCTGACTATACTGTATCACAAGACAACTGCCCTTTGCTTCCTGTGATCCTTACCCTTCTTGCTTTTTCTCCTGACCCCCACCCACCCTAAGCCCCATTAGAATGTCAGCTTGTTAAGGGCAGGGACCTTTTTTGTTACTGTTGCCTCTAGAACAGTGCCTGTCTCTTAGAAGGCACCCCAGTAACTTAGTTGCTGAATGACTGAGGTGTGGTATCTTCTTTTTTTAATCATCAAGACCTGCTCTTTTGAATTTCTTGCTAATGTAAAAATATAAAATGATCAATTGCTTGGAAACTGACTGCCTATATCCAGTATGTGAATTCAGTTATGTTCACCTACTACACTGTCTTAAATATTACTAGTAAAGACATTATGGTTTTATGATGATATGAACCAAAATTCACATTTTAAAAACAGTATTTTTTTAAATAACCATTTTAAGAGTTAACTACTTAACAAAAATGCTGTTTACAAAGAATAACATTTAGTCTAATGTGAAATCTCTTTTTAGGAATTTTGGCTATTGATTTGTACTCAGTTTACTTTCTTTACCTTAACTTCTAAAGTAGTCTGAGTTTAAAAACAAAATTTAAGGATTGTGGTATTTCTTTTACAAATGAATCTTAATAAGCATTTTATAACATGGAGTCATTGCCATCATTTTATTGACAATGCGCTTTTTTATTTTTCATATAGATCTCTCTGCAAGAGTAGATGCAGTTAAGGAAGAAAATCTGAAGCTAAAATCAGAAAACCAAGTTCTTGGACAATATATAGAAAACCTCATGTCAGCTTCTAGTGTTTTTCAAACAACTGACACAAAAAGCAAAAGAAAATAAGGGATTGATATCCCTTGTGTCTTATGGAATTGCTGCTGATCTTTTTTTCTTTAAAACTTGGATAGATTCCAAAAGTTATAGTACTTTTGTTTGTGGCTTCACTGAGTATTTATGAAGATAATGTCAGATCTAAGCAAAATTAAGAGCATAACAGAAGACTTCCATGAGTTTGTGTATTATGTTAGTCTATGAAAATGTGCAAAGGTATTGTAGAGACTTTATAATTAGAAATGCATATATTTATGAAACTTGAAAATGAATGTTATATCAAATTTGCTTTGATTTATAGGTTTAGCATTGTCTTTTATTATAGGCATAGTTAGAGATACAAGAAAATAACCACCGTGTTGTGAAAAAGTGACCAAAATCACGTACTGAATGCACAGCTTTATATACCCTGTCCACCATCGTGTGCCTCTTCTCCATTTGCTTTCTTCCCATTTTCCTTCCCCTAAGGAAAAAATTGGTTTCACATTTGTAGAAAGTAATTTCAGTAGTTAATCATCTAAGAGAGTAGCCCGAACTCTGTTGAAACTTAACCAAAATAAGATACTTTCTCAGTTTAGGGCTTATTTGTTATATTTAGTAATAAGATAGGGTAGTTGGTTTCTGTTTAATCAATTGAAAACGGGGGCTATAAAGATGAAGATTTTTCTTTGAAACTGAATTATCGTATTGGGAAGATTTGTTGTGAAAAACTTCCTTTGCACAAAATAATCCACTTGATACCTGAAAAGATGAGCTCTGGTTGTGTGTGTGTTTGAAACAGAAAATTTTGAGGAAAAATATAAATAGGGTAGGAGAAGTATTCAATACTTGGTAAGTACTTGTAACCAACTCCAAATGTTTTTACTCCAGATTTGTGGTATCTCTGGCACAGATTAGATTTGGGGGGGGGGGGAATATATAAGAAAAGGGATTAAGTTTGGCTAACCTTATGTAAACCACACCTAGAAGGGAATAAAGTTTGGTCTCAGGTTTATTTGCAGTACCCAGATGATCAACTTTGCAAAGTCCCTTAAAAAGTGTATTAGTATCAGAATCATGAATAAAATGGGAGAGTTTTACATGTATACTAATTGATGCTTTCTCAGTATTTTATCTCACTACTTCTCCCAGAATTTTCTGTAAACCCAACTACTGGTTTGCAGAGTTTTAGTCATTTAACAGTTTTTTAAAATTTAGTTTGTACATTCCATTTGGTAAAGAAATCAGTATCACAAGTAATGTTAAAATATTAAATAGGAAAAGAGATCCACTAATATAGTTTATGGTTATTAAATTTAGGCTAATCATGGAAGAATCTTAATGTTTGTATTGGTGTTAAGATTTGATGACTTTAGCTGTATGAATATATAATAGTCATACTGCAAACATTTTGCATCCCTTTGTGACCTAATTTTTAAACATTTAAAACTGTGTTGCCATTATGCTTTGCTGTTTAATAAAAAGCTGTTTCAAAAATTGCATGTGTTTTGATATTGTTGTGTAAGTAACTGGGATATATACAGTGGTGCAGTGGTGTATCAGGGTTGTTCAAAGCCACAGGATAAGTAGCATATCTTATTTTAAGTACCAGTTACTGGATGTTTAAGGGAATACAATTTTTTAAAAAATTAATTTATTTGTATTATTTTTGGCTGCATTGGGTCTTCGTTGCTGCATGTGGGCTTTCTCTAGTTGCGGCGAGCGGGGGCTACTCTTCATTGCGGTGCGCGGGCTTATTGCGGTGGCTTCTCGTTGCGGAGCACGGGCTCTAGGCGCACAGGCTTCAGTAGTTGTGGCACGCAGGCTCAGTAGTTGTGGCTCGCGGGCTCTAGAGCGCAGGCTCAGTAGTTGTGGCGCATGGGCTTAGTTGCTTCTCAGCATGTGGGATCTTCCCAGACCAGGGCTCGAACCCATGTTCCCTGCATTGGCAGGTGGATTCTCAACCACTGCGCCACCAGGGAAATCCGGGAATACTATTCTTATTAAAACAAATATAGGATATTATACCTTAATTTAAAAAATAAAAGCAAAGAATTCAAAGAAAAGGATCCAAGATTGCCAGGGGAAAGGTGGTTGTATTTTTTAGGTTAGGCTAAGCTCTTGCAACGAGATGCAGTGGTAAAAAAAACACAGAAGTTTCTCTTCCAACTAATGGTTCTGAGGTGAGCATTGCAAACTAACAAACAGGCTTTGTGAGCTGGGGATTTCTCTGCCATTTTCAACCGTGGCTTCCAAGTCACATGAGTTATCACCATTCTGATTTGCAGAAAAATGCATGGGGTACACATGCAGGGTTTATGGGTTGGGCCTGCTGGAAATGGCTCACGTCCTCTCACATTCCCAAGGGCGTGGGGATTTAGATGCAAGAGTGGCTGAGAAATGTAGTCGCTGGCTGGAAGCCATATTCCCGCTACGACTTTATTATGGAAGCCGACAGAGGATGAGGGTGGCAGCAGCTTCAGCCACAGCCCTCTTCTCTTGCTAGTAAGTATCTGTGCCCAGCCTTCTTCCCATACACAGAACGTACTCAACCTCTCCTCATCCAGTTACTGACTCAGCTCAAAATCCAGGATCTCTATCAAGGTCTGTCAGTTGTAGATGTGACTCCTAATAGTCTGACCACCTCTAAACTGATGACAGATTATTTGCTCTGCCCATTTACAATGGTGTAGTGGGGATAGGATACCTAAATAAAAACTCTAAATTTGGACAACGGAATAAAGGGAAACACATCAAAGCAGTTGTGGAATACTCCTGGGAGAGAGACCCTGTGAAGATCCTGTCTCTGATAGTGGACGAAGTTCCTTGATTAGACCCTGACTGTAATCTCTGGCCAGGGACTGCCCTTACCCATTGCTCTCCATGGCTTCCCCCAACTGGAAAGTTACTCCTTGTCCATTCCCCCATCCCCCACCCAGGACTCTGAAGTAGAGTTTGGGAGTATTCCCCTCGTGGGAGTTGTGAAAGTCCGCTTCGCGCTGGTGTGAGTCTGCTGCCCATCGTCTGTAGGCCAAGCTCACGTTTCTTGGGCTGTACAGTTCCCTCAAGAACAACCTTGTTGTCGATATGCTTCAGTTCCATAGGCTAGGAATCACAGTCAAGCTCTTCTCTAGACCAAATTCTCAAAGTTTGCTTGCTTTCCTTCCTCACAGGACCCTGCCTCTCTTTCATGGAGGCTACTTTGAAACCAACTGAAAATAAGACTGCACTGGGACTGCGACACCCAGGTATCACTGCAGGGCTGGGTCCCTTTGACTGCCTTAACGCTTGGAAGAGAAGTCTTAACTGGCCTTCCCCTTCTACCTCCCACACCTCAAAAATAAAACCATTTTGAACTTCTTCTGCTATTCAGGGTACAGAAGCAATTAGCTTTTCTAATCTTGTGACGTACCTAATATGTGTGATCCTTCTCTATTCCCTTCCATCTCAGCTTGGACACTGGTAAGTTCCTTCTTGTGATACCTTGCTAAAAGCATCAAGGAACAGCCAATTCATTTCACATTTTGGCTTTTCCAACTGCTGTCCTACAGCTGTTAACTCAGAAGGTGACAAAATGTTACCTGAAATACATGCCCCGCCTGCTCATCATATGAATGGTAAACCAGTGCTATATATTTTGTTTTCATTATGGCAATATCTTCAGGATGTCATTTCCGTATTAGAAATACAGGTGGCAAACAGTGTGCACAGGGACTGTGCCTAGCTTCTGATCAAGACTCTCCTTGACCAAACTTTACCCAGGTTCTTCTGAGCCCTCTTTGTCTAGGCCTCATCTTAGGCCCTGTCTTCAGCCTGCCTAGTCCAGTTTTAGTAAAAATCCTGCTCGGTGAATCTGATCACCCTGCCTGCCTCCAGCAAGAATCCTGTTAAATCAGCATGGCAAGCACCCTTCTACCCTCGATGTCTCCTCTTAGGAATTTTCCATCCACCAACCCTCCCCTGACCCACTCTGCTCAACGACTATAAATCCCCAGCTGTCTTCACTGTATCTGGAGTTAAGCCCACTCTCTCTCCCCTATGGCGATAGTGTTGGCCCTATTGCAATAGTCCTGAATAAAGTCTTCCTTATTGTTTCAACCAGTGTCAGAATACATTTTTAATAGTGATACTTCCTAGCTCTAAATGCTGGTGGACTGATGACTGGCAGGGACCGCTTTTCCTCAGGGTCTCCCAGTAGAACTTCCCTCAATACTAACACTAGTATTCCACCCAAAATTTGTCCTCTTTATATTCACTTTGGACTTTACTTATAGCAAGTTAATACAGCTCACAATCCCTTATCTGGAACTCTTGGGACCAGATATTTCAGAATTTGGAATTTTTCATTTCATAAAGTATTATGACTCATACACCAGTACAGCTTGGGGCAGCACTTGGAATCAAATACATTAACATTTTTGTAGCGAAATATATGAATTTAATACTAAGTTACGTAAGTAAAGACTACACGTAGCCTGTCAGGGAGGTCAGGTTTGGCTGCCAAATGAGTTTTGATGTCAAACATGAAAAACTTCAGATTTACAGAGATTTTTGGAATTTGGAATTGTACGTGTAACAATAAAACAATTTGTGGAGAAATAACCAAAATCATCCAAGCATGCAGTTCCAACCAGTTTATGATGTCACATTTATATTCCTGATCAAGTCCTTTCTCCAAACGAGAAGTGAAAGGTGAATTATATATTCTAGAATTACTTTTATGGTCCAAAACAAAGCAAACTTGATCTTAATTCTTTAGAATGCAGTCTTTCTTTACTTTCCCCAATAATTTTGTTTTTCCCTATCTTAACACCCGCTAGTGGTTGTCATCAGATATTTCTTCAATGCTGATATAATCAAAATTGCCAGCAAAGACCAGATATTACTTTAGTTGGTGAGACCACTTGTACATCAAGAAAGAACAGAGAATGTGACTAAATGAAAGCTTAACAATTGCAAGAATGACTTAATTGCCTCTTAGCTACTCTATCCTAAAAACAAGCTACAGTCTATTTCACTTAAATCATAGAGATTAATGGTATTTGAAGATATTTACTATAACAAGGACTTTATGTTGGCTTTAGGACCTAATTTACCATATAATGGAAGGGGTATTGAGGAGTGATGACAGAAGCTAAAGTAATATATTGTAATCGATTGTATAATGTATTTGCCTTGTTTTAAATTTTCTATTATTATCTATAGATGGCTTATCAAATGTTTAGTCTAAGTAATTAAAACTTGAAAGTAAGTACTCCAAAATTTTACAAAAGACGTAAAACTCTATTCATTTAAGAAACACAAAATATGTGGTAAGATACTATGTTAGGTGTTAAAAGATCATTTAAAAAAAATTATCCTGTTGCCCCTTTTCTCTAAAATTACCATTGCTTTTCCATGTATTTGGATCTCTACAAACTTCAAATGCATTCAAAAATACATTTTCTCTCCCATCAACCTGCTTCATCTGACCTGTCAGATTAGGGATAATTTTATTTCCTTAACTCCTCACATACTATGGAAATGAGAGCTATAATTTCGGAAGAGATTATTAGAATTTATGTAGAAAATGCTACTATTATGTTTAAATAAATCCTTTACATGAGATTTAAGTAGTTATCCAATATTAACCATATGATATTTCATCTCTAAATCCTGAAGTTAAAAACAGAACCACAATTGAAAAGAGAACAAAAAAGCTTCATAGGTACCTAGAGTGTAATATATTTATGTTTTAACTATTCTGAATAGTTTTCACTGAAAACTATTAGTTTTCTAAATTAGTATTCTAAATTTCTAAGGTACATTATATTCATTGCTAGTGGTTAATTTTCACACGTAAGCAGGTTCATCCTCTGTGTTTTGCAAATGTAGACTGACGCTTTAAAAAAGCTCCTAGTTCTAGTAGTATGTATCTTCCTAGAGGAATGACCAATGGAAGCAAGGTTACCTTAAAAAAATGTTCAAGAAAAAGGAAGTTACTTTAGCCTGGTCAAGTTAAAAAGCCTCTAAAAAGGCCAACTGAAATAAAGAGCAAAATACATTTATTTTTCTCCTTTATTAGAGGAAAGGATAAAACTTAAATCGTTTTAAACAATAAAGTCACATTACGGTGGTAAAAGGAAAAAGCCATTTCGTTATTAAAGAAGACTCTATGCTTTGTCTACTGCATGGATCTAATACACAAATTTAAACCTATCAGGCATGGTACATCCACAGAGGGCACATCCACAGGAAGGAGCTGTGAACTGGCAAAAACTGGTTGCTCAGATTTTACCACTACAAGCTCATGGAGTTTAACCAAATGTGAAAGTTAAAATTAATCTGCAACCAAGAAAGTAAAAAACGCTTTAATAATCTTTAGAAAAAAATGATCATATATAAGACACTTGTCGGCAAGAAGTTTTCCATAAAGTTAAGAAAGGATTTATCTCATGAAGTAGTAGTTTACTTTCAGAAACATTCTCACCTAGAATCATTCAATATGTCTAGTTCACTTGGACATTCCAAATACAAAGCAAGAAAGGGAGTCCTTGCAAGATGTGTTAAGTTTAGTCAGTATTAAATAAATACAAAGTATGGTTAACTACATATTAAGATTGTCCACCACCAATTTATGGAAAATTCAGAACACAGCAATGGAGTAAAGCACTTATTTTCATTTTCAGTTCACTCCCTGAAATAAGGAGTGAATAGTGGCTATACTGGCTGTGTTTGGCTTCCTTTACGTCAGAGGAGAAGCTAGAGGCTCCTTTTCCTTATACATAAGCTTTAAATGTACTACTGGGGAGGGGGATGTACGGGAGGTGGGCTTACCCAAGGATGGGATGTATATGTCCATGAAGGAATCCAAAATATTACCCAACTAGTACAGAGTTCTCTAGATAGTTGGTATTAAAGTAGTTCCATGGTCTCAAAGATTTAGATCACCTTCCAAAGGGCCTGTCACCCAAACATGAAAAATTCTTAAATATGCTAAATGGAATAATACAGCTCTACTATAATGTACTTCTGTGACTTTTGGTACCTACAGTCGTTCCTTGGTATCCATGGGGGATTGGTTCCAGGACGCCTGGCAGATACCAAAATCCACAGATGCTCAAGTCCCATAGTTGACCATCCTTATCTGCAGATTCTGCATCAGAGGATTCAACATACCGTGTAGTACTGTAGAATTAACTGAAAACAAAATCTGTGTATAAGTGGACCCACGCAGTTCAAACCTCTGTTGTTCAAGGGTCAACTGTGTTTTAAAAAGAGGAGCAATAGTCTACCATAGAGGCAGCTTTGAAGCTAGATGAGACAATAGATTTGAATTTGTCGGAAAAAAGATAAAAATACAAAGCATGATGATTGATATCTATTAGCCATTACAGTCTCTTAATGATCAGATAAAAGAAAGACTCCCCAATAATAATTTACCTATTAAAGAGGGTATCATTTAAGGAAGAAAAAATATTTAAATTTTATTTTCAAGAGCAATGTAGGCATAAGCAATCTTGTAAATAGAGTAAGCCATTCTGGCATGAAACAACTGTAACAGCTTCAAAAAAATCTGTACACCATTTCGTTTTGATAAACCTCTTATCTCTGTATTCAAATGCAAGTATGCTGCACTACTGACCAGTGATTCTATGAATGACACATAGACATTTCAGTTTTGTTGATTTGTCTGTCAACAAAGCGCCTCTTGAAAGGACTCTATAATTTACGTGAACAATGGACCGTAACTATAATTTGACACAAAGTAGGTAAATGTGGGTCACATGCAACACTTGCAATTGTTGACAGAAACAAACAACCATACAGAAACTTTACTGCATTTAGCTCTGTACAACAGAACTCACTCTTATTTATACTATGGAACTACCAGTTATACTGTAGTATAGCCGTTTAAGGGGAAATTCCAATAACTGATTCTTCCAATAGCAGTGAAGTTGCTGCATATTATTTTGCTCTGTAGAAACCAAAACTTTCTCCCAACTGTTAAAACTGTGTAACTTCTAATGCTATTAATCTCTTAAAATTTGACATGTACTGTGCCACTTTTCTTTTATTCTAAATTCAAAGACCAGGTTAACTTCAAAGTTTATTTCTGAAAAATAAGATTAAAATAAACGTCTGAAAGAATAACATTGCTAGATAGTAGAAACAGGATGTGCAGATTGACTCAAGTTCAGTTCTGGCACACCGACTTGAGAATGCCAACTCTCTCTCTTAGGAATTAAAAATACTTGAATACAGGTTACTCCTTTCGTACTCTTCTTTTGCGTACTGACTTTACTGGCCCATCTCCAGATCCTGTGCTCTCATCTGCTTCTCTCATCTAGGGAAAAAAATATGAAAATGTTTATTTTCATACAGTGGGCAACTAGTAGAGAGTAGTAAATAATGTATTTCTTATTCTCTAAAATACACGTTTCTAACAAAACATCTTTATGTTTATACATATATATCTTTATCTTTATGTTCCTTTACTTAATAACTGATCAAAAACGTGTATACAAATTGATGTGTTTCAATTTGTTCATCTTTTGCCATGATTACATTTTTAGAATAACTCTGTTTGTCAAATATGCATCTGACAAGGAATAATGCTAATACCTCAATTCATGATTTTATTTCATGATTTACAACTTAATCTAATGTCGGTTAATTAAAGGTTACATGATATTTTCATTGTGGGATATTAAGCATTAACTATACATCACAATGTTTCTATAAGTAATGAATTGCTGAGCTGGTTTTACAGAGACTTTTTCAGAACTTCTGGTACCTAATACTTTGAGAAAAATTAACAGAGAGGAAAGGGAAACATCAAACTTATGGTTTGGGCTTTTTCTCTCCTTTAATTCTTATCCTTCCAGAATAATCGTTTATATATAAATTAAACTTGTATAACAATAAAATAATGCAGGTATTATACAAAATAGTTATAATTATTTCTAAAGGTTATATTATATAAAAATTGATTTATTTTAGCTCACTGACAAACATATAAGAAGATTAAAAGACTGAAAAGATGGAATTTAGATACTTTTAAAGGTACACAAAATATTTTACAAAGCAAAATATAACTAGAATACACATTCAGTGAATGATTCCAAGTATTATTATTAAAAGAGTGACGGCGGGAAACAAGGACTGTTTAAAACTCTGTTCTGGAAGAAATTAGCTTCACCCAACTCCCTCTAAATAAAGATATTCATACTAGATAATGAGCCCCAAAACCCATTTAAAAAAAAACTCACTAGGCAGTTAAGACCAGTAACCAGGTATATGTACTGAATAAGCTTTAGAAAACAATTAAAACAATAACAACAGAAATTTATCTGGGAGATTTCTTCAAATAAACAAAATAGCAAGTTTATCTCATCACATGCAACAGTCCAGGCATAACGGACCTTTACCCTACCTAACTCTAAGCTCTGAGAGTGCTGGGGACGGTGACTGGCAGGTGGGGCTATGCAGCTCTTAGAGGGCTAGAGAAGCAGAGAAAACAGGCTTGGGGGGTATATACTAGGTGAAAGAAGAAAGCTCGGGTTCTGAATTATACCTGGGTGGTTTCTGATTCCATAATAACTGACTATAAAAAAAGGCACTGTGGAAAGTTCTATCATACATCAGGATGGAAAAGGGGGCAGACATATCAAGTTAATGAAAAACTAGTTTATTAAAGATTTGAGAAAAACACCACTACCAGGCATAGTACTCAACTACCCAATGAATGAAATCTTTCAAAATGTTACAGTAAATAACTGTGACAGAATGTTTTCACAATGGCTAGAAGAAAATTGTCTTGTAATAAACAGAATTACTTTTTAAATATTCAGATGGTCTGCTTATTACACCTTACAACAAAACACTTTAATGAAGTCATTTTTTACAGACATAGCTCTCTCTTTATATTTTGTAAACCAAAGGCACTTTATACTGTTTCATTAGGCATTAAGATGACATAAATGACAGTATTTTCATGCTTTCCTTATGGATACATTTTAAAGCAATATGTATGCTCTTAAGAAAGCTGGGAGAAATATGGCAAAAAATTCTTCAAAAACCATACTGCTTTTATTAAATATTTTTTATGATTAACAGTCATACATAGAAACTAGTTTATTTTCTGTTAAAGAGTTGCTTACCTCATCCTCTGATCCAGACTTATTTGATTTATTACCTTCTTCTTGTCCTTCTATGATTTCAATTTCTTCTTCACTCTTTTCCTCAGGTTCACCTTCCTCTTCTAGAATTTTTTATTAAACAGATTTTATTAAAGGCAAAAACTCGAATTAGAATTTTGCTATTTAAAAGTATTAAATAAAAGTGGAGGGATGTATTTAAATTCCATTATTTAAAAGCAATTTCTTCCATTAGACATTTTTAAAAATTTAAATTGAAATATTTATTTTACCACATTTTATAAATAAATCATCATATTTGAGGAAAGGGGCAGGTTTAAAGAATTTTAAAGCACTCTGTATGTAAAATGAAAACCAAAGAATGTGTGTGTGTGTACACACATGTATGTAAATATACGTGTGTGCATGTGTGTTTTGAGAGAGTATGTTTTTTAAGTCAACTGTTTCATCAACTATTAAGTTAAAAACAGTGCTCAAGATATAATTTAGGTTATAAAGCGCTCATTCTGGAGCCTGGCTTGGGACGCCTGACAAATATCAATAGTTTTATTGCTACCTAGATGTGCATAAGGAAGTCTCACTGGAGAGGCATCAAAAAGCCTCAGCTGTCTTCAGTTCTAACATCTTCTGGAGTTTAGTAGAGGGTGGGAAGGGGACGTATGATTTAGCAATCCTTTCAAGAGATTAAACTATTGGTTCCACATGATAAATTATCCGATAAACAACAGCCCTTGGGAGACTTGGTGTGGATTTTGTTGCTGCAATCACCTGCCTTAAACCGATTACTCTTCTACAGAAGCCATGGTCTGTACCTCCCATCTCATCCTTGGAGGGGAGAAAAATCTTTGCAAAAAGCTATGGCATAGGGGATTCATAGTTGCTAGGTTCTGAAGCAAATGAACAATTTTTACAACTCTTTCTTCCTAGAAAACAGAAGTCATACATTGGATGTCTGCTCAGGTACAACCCAGGCAAGGATGTTACTCCTCTTCGCCAGTCATGCCTTCTTGGGGATTCAAATGGTATAAATCTGACAATAAACAAGTGCAACAGCTAGTGTTTACCACTTAATCTACTATTTTAAGTGAGCTTTGCCCAGCTTTGTCCCCATTATAAATCACCATCATCGTCTTACCTTTTTCAAGAATTTCACCATCACTTTGCTGTTTTTCCTCTTCCAAGTCTACTGGTTTCTCCAGGGCTGCTTTCTCTCCCTTCACTTCTTGCTCTAGTGCTCCCTTTGTTTGTGGTTTACATATGTCCAGTTTTTCGAACTCTGCATCTTCATATCTTTTCTGTCGCAGTTTAACACAAGCTATCTTTACTAAAAGCAAAGCACTATTTACAAAAAGATTTTTTGCAATAAGTGATATCATAGTGAACTATCAGTAAAAACTTAAAAGGCAATTTAGTTTATTACTTTTAAGAGCCACTTGCTCCAATATAGAACTCCTAAACACTAAGAGATTTTTTTTTTTTTTTTTTTTTTTACTGTTGACGCAAATTCATTTTCTTTACCTTTACTTTTCTTGGCCAACAAAATGAAGTAATTAATGCTATTGGAAGCACTGCTGTCACAAGATAAATGAACCAAAGCCATGGGCGCTCTTCAGTAGCTGCCATCAACTGTTTGAATATACTAGGCTAGAGAAGAAATAAGCATAAAAAGGCAATTAAGATTTTATAAAACTTCATTCAGAAATACAGCCTACAAAAACAAAAAACTTATTTCACCTAGGTGGTTTTATATTAAGGAATCATGAATTTGTAAGATAAAAAATATTTTATTTTCTCATTTTATACTTCGTAAAGTTTAAACAATTGTTCGCATGCATTGCTGTTTGACACTTTGTAGTAGAAGGTACATTATACTATATAGGTGAATATTGCTAACCTACCAGCAAGAATTAGGACAGTTTTCTTTTTTGGTAAGTTTTAGGATAGAACTACTCTTTATGGATGTATTATCTGCTTCATTTAGAAGTACACAACTCTCTGATAACTCATCCTGTACTTTTAAAAAACTTACTAAAAAAAAAAAGAAAAAAAATCAACCTGATAATCATTGTGTTTTCTTTTTCTTGTTTATTAACAAATTTTACACACAACCTTCAGGAAGGAAATTGTTTCTCTTACTAAAATAAAATCTAAAATCATCAAATGTTTTAGTTAAAAGACTTGCCAAATGAGAATCCCTTTACCTTTACTTACTCTTCTGATGGTTTTTGCTAATATCTAAAGAGACCTAATGTGAGGTACACATTTTTCTTTACAGTAATTGGTTTTAAAGATAGATTCTCCAAGATGCATTGTGTTGAAATATTTAGCTTATTCTTTTCTAAGTAGTGTTAAGATTTGGGGAAAAAAAAACTGGAACATAATAATATTAAAATTTAAAAGTTTCTATACTCCTCTAAGTGAAAAGTAGTTAAAATGAATAAAGAATATTTAGATTACTGTTCCCACTTAGGCCTTAAATTGATAGGTGACAAAGATATTAAGTCTCATTTCTAGTAGTAGTAGTGGTCTCATTTCTATAACCATCATAAGGCACTCAATCCCATTATGCTAGCATAATTTAATAAATGAAATGAAGACTTACATATATATAATTCATTATTAGTTTATAATGAAGCTGTATCGTAATTTGGTAAAGCTAAATATTCTGTCTACATAAATTTATTTAAATATGTTTCTTTAGCATTTAGTAATTATTGCACATTTATTTACCTTTTTAAAGGCCATTTGTACAACCTATAACCAGGACCACATCCTATTATTACCATATGGTAAATACTGTACCTCATTATCATTTTCTATCATTATTTTCACTCCCCAGCCATCTGCAGCCCAGCGATCTGCTACTTCCTTTTCCGAACAAATAATAAAATTATCAAAGTAGATATCAGAGGTCATGGACCAAAGCTCTAAACCAAGAGCACGGAAGGAAGTCAGAAGAAATGGGTGACTGTCTTCAAAATAATCTGGATTAGGAATTTTTCGAGGACTCCAGATACCCTGCGAGAAAAAATAAATTTAAAGACATTTTCAAATAAAATAATTTCATTATAAATGTTACTCAAGAAGTAGTTGTTGTTGAATGAAATTAGCAATACTAACTGGAAAAAAGAAAACTTTAACTGATAATTAATTCATTAGTAATTCACTAGAAATAAAATCTTGTTTCTTCTTATCTGGAACACGATGTTCCCTATGAAATATATCCTGTACACGATGTTCCCTATGAACAATGACTTTAAACTCTGCAAAAGGGGACTTCCCTGGTTGTCCAGTGGTTAAGACTCTGTGCTCCCAATGCAGGGGCCCTGGGTTCGATCCCTGGTTGGGGAACTAAGGTCCCACATACCACAACTAAGCCCACGTGCTGCAACTACTGAGCCCGTGCGCTCTAGAGCCGGCGCGCTGCAACTAGAGAAGCCTGAGCGCCACAACGAAGACCCAGCACAGCCAAAATAAGTAAAATAAATAAATAAATACATAAATAAATAAGTAAACTGCAAAAAAAAAAAAAAAACAAGAGGCAGAGTGAAAATCCAATACAGAAACTTGAGTAAATTTCACAACTGACACTATATTAGACAAGTTTTTTTTTTTTTTTACATTTAGTAAAGATATTCAAGACAAGATATCATTAAAATTGTTCAAATCAGAGAGATCACTGTATGGCAAAAATGGAACCGCACCTTTCAACATATACTTGTGATAGGCATCAATAATCAACCATGGTTGAATCTCAGAACAATTATTCAACACAGAAGTTCCATTAGATCTTGAATGATTAAACTCAACCAAATCAAATAAATTGGACAATATGATCACTCCCTGACTTATTCCACCATCACATACGTCTATTCTGTGCCAGGTACTATACCAGATGCTAGGATACAGTGGTAATCAAGGTGGACATGGTCCCTGCATTATGGTGTTTAAAGTCTAATGAAGGAGATAGACGTTAAACAAAAAAGTTACCAAAACAGACATTTTGTGATAAATACTATAAAGAAAAACTACAGTGAGCAAAAAGAATATATAACTGTATATATAAAATAAATGTTAGAAAATGTCAATGAATAATTAGATAAAACTAGAAGGTTAAATGGATAACATAAGGACTTCTACCCCCAAAACTAGGTATACTCAAAAAATATCTGATTCATATTAGGGAAAAAAATTCAATTTTAATAATACCAGAGAGTAAGGAGCACGTTAACTAAGCACAGACTTTAATTACTAAAATGTACAACCTGAGTCTTCTTGATCAGAACTCACTTCTTATATTTAATTCTAAAATAAAATTTTATTCCAAAGTGATCATCAGTTGATTACTAAGGAAAAATATAGTATAAAGTAACTTATCTTTAGTTCTTAATTTTATTCCCCCAGAAAATTAAATAAGGAATGTTTCATTTTTTAAACATAAATTAGTTGGAGTCTATGTTCTTTGACTTCTTAAGATAGCTGAGGCACACTATTATACAAATCAAATTTCCTGAAGTTAACATAACGTTATCAATAACTAGATAAATAGCACAACATTTTAAAGTTTACTATGGGACTGGAACAAGTGGTTATTACCTGGTAGTTAGGGTTATCTATCATAGGAGGTCTCCATACTCCTTTGTATTTTGGGTTATCTATCATGGGAGGGCTCCACTCACCACACCCAATCTGACATGCTGGATTAGAAATCTGAGGTGCCTCCCATTCTCCATCCATGTCTTCATTCCTTAGGATATTAGAACAAAGCAAATGGAGTAACCTCAAGTCTCTCCTGTCAGTCATATAAACTAGCAACAAAAAAGCAAGTAAGAAACATATGAAATTGACATTTGAAGATGAAGAATGCTTACCAGTCAATGGGTTTTTCAGCATTAGGATCTGGAATAAATTTCGGTTCATTATCAAGCCAGCCATCAGGTTTAACAACACTTGAATCTTCTATTTGGGCAGGTTCACTTTCATCCCTGTAAATACAGTATTTTACGCTAATTATTAATTATTCAAGCAGTTTAAAAATGCACGTTACAAAATTCATAAGGTACCAAAAGGCATTTCCTACCCTGTCTTTGTACCTACTACCTCCCCTCTCTCTCATCCACCTAAATCTTCTGCTATACACTTTTTTATATGTATTACTTGTTATGTTCTATACACACATGCACATATGTATGTGTGTGTGTGTGTGTCTATATATATATATATATATATATATATATATACATACTTTTTTACACAAATGATAGCATTCTATACAGAGTATGTTAGACCTTGCTTTTGTTCACTTGAAAACTCATTCATCAACAAACATATACGGGATGACTACTACATGTCAAGACTTCTAGGAGCTCTGTTGTATATAAATATATATCTGCTTCATTCTTCTTAACAGTTGCATAGTTTTCTACTTTGTGAATATATCATAATTTATTTAATCTATCTATTGTTGAGAATAGTGTTTTCAAAAACTTACCAAGATGAATAATGCTATAATTAATATCCTGGAATATATTAAAAATTAATAAGAAATTAGTTGTCAGCTATATGAAGTAAAATTTTTTTCCAGTTTCTCATGCATTTTTTAATGTAGCTCGTGGTGAGGTTGGTTTTTTTTTTGCCATGTAAAACTCATTTATTTTCATGTAGTTGAAATTTATTAACATTCCTTTATGATTCTTCAATTTTATGTCGTATTTGGAAAGGTCTTCCCTACTCCAATATTATTTTTTAAAAACTCTCCATATTTAATTCTAGTAATTTTTATATTTTCCTTAAAAAATAACACTTAGAAAGTAAATTCTAAAGCATATAAACATAGTCACAGTAAGTAGTGAATAGAATTACTAACATAATTTTCATCTTTACAGAAAAGTAACAATTTTAAATAAGAAGCTACATTATGATTTTCCAAACAAAACTTGAATAACAAACTGAAATAATCAAATCTATGTATGTAAAGACTTGTACTTGCCTGTTATCAATGTTATCTTAGGGTCTCTGAGGGCTCAGCGTAACCGGGGTTTAAAATTTAAGGGTGCATCTCTTTTAGCACTTTATAAAAAAAATTCTCACACATTTCACCAATCAGAATGAGGTTGGTATATACAGTTTCTCTCATTTAAGGGTAAACGTATGTCCCAGCCCTACTCTTTATGGGCAAACAAATATGAAGCAATGTTAGAAAGCCCACATGGAGGGATGTAGTCCTACCTTTTCTGATAGCATGAATTCATGGAAGTGATACACTAATAAATGACTTATTAATTTTTTTTTTAAAGTACTATTCTTCCTACCTTGCACAAGTTACTTCCCTATTATACTACTTCCCTTAAGGCAAAGACATTTTCACTGCTAACCAGTACCCCTATTTATCTAAAAGAGAGTTAACAAGTTAACACTTTTGGTTTTCCAGGAGCAACATTCTATGTTCTGAATAGGTGGTAAGTCCCAATGTTTACAAACAACAAGAACTTGAAGAAATAGTAATAGACACTTTCCAAAATGAAGTACACAGAGAAAAACTGGTTTTAAAAAATGAATAGATCCTCAGTGACTTGTGTAACAAATGTAAAGCAGTCTAACACACATTTAAGTGGCATCCCAAAAAAGAGATGGGGAGGCATATATAAATATTTAAGGAAATAATGGCCAAATGTTACCCAAATTTGATACAAACTATAAACCCACATTTCAAAAAACTCAAAGAACCCAAAGCAAGGCAAATAGACACACATACAAAAATGACATTAAGGCACAACAAAAATCAAACCATTGAAAACCAGTAACAGTGAAAATAAATCTTAAAACCAAACAGAAAAAAATGACATATTAGGTAAAGGAGAACAAGGATGAGAAGAACAACTGACTTCTCATCAGAATCAGTGTGAGCCTCAATGATAAGGAATGGCTGTTGCAAAATAACTATCAACCTATAATCCCATAGTGAAAAATCCTTCAAAAATGAAGGGAGAATAAAGAGATTTTCAGACAAATAATTTGAGAATGCGATGACAACAGGTATGTACTACAACGTATTAAGACAAGTTTATCAAGCAGAAGGAAAACAATAACAGACGGGAATTTCTATCTACACAACAGAAGGAGAGTACCAGAAATGGTAAATATGTGGGTAAATAAAAGAACTTTTCCCCTCATAACTGTCCAATAAAAAGAGACTGATTGAAGAATAAATATGCATGGCCTTTACAGTATATAAAGAAGGAAATGTATGATAATACCATGAAGGATGTACGGGAGAAAATGTAAGACTCTTATATGATTAACTTAGACATGAAGTGGTATAACACTATTTGAGAGTAGACTGAAATAGGTTTAAGATGCATATTGCAAACCCTAGAGCAACCAGCAAAACAACAAACTACAGATGAAAAGCCAAAAAGCCAATAGAGAAGAAAAAAATAGAAGACTCATATAAAATATAACTCAATCTGTAAAAAGCCAGGAAAAACATTTTATAAAAAGCCACAGAATATATGGGACAAAGAAAAAACAAGTAGTGAGATGGTAGGTTTACACCCAACCATAGCAATTAAGTGCACTAAATGTAGATGGTTTAAAACACTCAAATTAAAAGGCAAGACCCAAATGTAGCTGCCTACAAGAAAATCACCTGAAAAATAAAGGCATATACAGGTTACAGGTAAATAATGGAAAATAATATTCAATGGAAACATGATTTAAAAGAAAATTGGAGTGCTGATTTAATATCAGACCAAGTAGACTTCAAGACAGAGAGTATTATAAGAGTTTATAAAGAAGGACATTTTACAATAATAAAAAGGTCAGTTCCTCAAGAGGTCATGAAATACTGTGAATTGATCTAGTAACAGATCTTCAAAATACTTGAAGCAAAAACTAATAGAACTCAAAGGGGATAAAGACAAATCCACAATCATAGTTGAAGATTTTAGTTCTCTTCTCTCAGTAAGAGAACAGACTGAAAACCATTAAGAATATAAAAGCTTTTGAACAATGCTGTCAACCAACCTGATGTAACTGATATTTGTGAATGTTTTCTGACACAACAGAATTAACTTGGGAGTTAAAATGAAAATCATACCTGGAAAATCCATAAATAATTGACAACAAAGCAACACATTTAAAAATACATGAATCAAAGAAGAAATCACTAGGGAAATTATAAAACAGTATGAACTGAATGTTCTCATAAATAATATATATTTGTGGGACTTAGTTAAAACAGTGCTTTAAAACAGTTAAAACAGAGAAATTTTACAGCTGCTTCTATCGGAAATTATTTTCTACCTTAATAAGGTAGAAAAGAGAAGCAAATTAAGTCCAAAGTAAGAAGAGGAAGGAAATAACGAAATACAAAAAAGGCCAATGGAAGGGAAAAACTAAAACAAAAGCTGGTCCTCCAAAAAGCTCAATAAAATTGATAAACCCTCAGCTAGACACATCAAGAAAAAACACTAACTGCCATATCAGAAAAGAAAGAGGGGACATCAGTACAGATCATTACAGACGTTAAATGGATGATAAGAGATGATGGAACAATTAGACACCCATATTTTTGAAAATTAATCTTGATTTATACCTCACACTACATACAACAATTAACTCAGAACAGAGTTTTAGTCAAAACTATTTGTCTAGAAAACAAAAGAAAATCTTTGTCACATTTAGGCAAAGACATCTTATCTTAGTAAGATGCAAAAAGCATGAATCATCAAAGACAAATATTGACAAACCAGACTTCATAAAAATTTAAAACTTCTGCTCTCTGTTACGAAAATTAAGACAAGCCCCAGAGTGAAAGGAAATATTGCATACTGCATATCTATATTAATTGACTATTGCTGCATAACAAATTACCCCAAAACTTAGGGGCTTAAAGTAACATTTATTACTGCAGTGTCTGTACAGCGAAATCTGGGTGCCACCTAACAGGGTTCTTGCCTCAGGGACTCTGGCACTGGCAATCTCAGACTGAGGGAGGCAGCTTCTGAAATGGTTTCCAATGATCCTGCCTCCTGGTATTCATGTCCATGTGAAGTCCCCTCTCCTTGAGTGTGGGTGGGACCTAATAACGTGCTGTTAATGAACAGAAATTAGTAATGGTATGTTACTTCCAAGATTAAGTTATAAAAGACTGTATATTAGTTTCCCTAGGCTGCTGTGACAAAACACCACAATCTGGGTGGCTTAAAATGACAGAAATTTATTATCTCACAATTCTGGAGACTAGAAATTTGAAATCAAAGTTTTGGGCAGGACCATGCTCTCTCTGGAGGCTCCAGGACAGGATCTTTCCTTGTTTCTTCCTTGCTTCTGGTGGCCACTGATGACCCTTGGCATTCCCTGGCTTGTAGATGCATCACTGCAATTTCTGCCTCAGTTGTCACATTGTGTTCTCCCTGTATGTCTGTGTCCAAATTTCCCTCTTCTTACAAGGACACCGGTGGTACTAGATTTAGGGCCCACCTTAATCCAGTATTACTTCATCTTAACTTGATTACAGATGCAAAGGTCCTAATTCCAAATAAAGTCACACTTACAGGTTCTGGGTAGACGTGGAATTTTGGAGGACAGTGTTAACCCAGTACAGACTGTAACCTCCATCTTCTTCGCACTCTCTTCTCCCCTCCTTTCCCCTCTCCCTTGCTTCCGTTGAAGATAGCTACCATGTTGTGAGATACTCTGTGGTGAGGCCTAGATTGCAAGGAACCAAGGGATGACTCTGGCCAACACCCAGCCAGGAACTGAGGCCCTCAGTCCAACAACAATTCAGTCCCTTGAGAGACTGAATCCTGCCAATGCCCACTTGAGTGAAACTGAAACTGGATCCGCTCCTTGTTGAGCCTTTAGATGACTACAGCCCCAGCTGACATCTTAATTGCAGCTGAAAGACCCAGGGCCAAACGACCCACTAAGCTGCAGTCAGAATCCTGAATCACAAGAAACTGAGAAACAAATGTTGTTTTAAGCCGCTAAATTTTGGGGTAATTTGTTATACAGAACTAGATAACTGACACAACACCTGTATCCAGAATATAAAGAACTCTCATAACTGAATATAAAAAAATAACCCAAATAAAGCAGGGGAAAAAATTGAAAAGATACTTCTCCAAAGAAACTGATATGAACGGCAAGTAAATGAAAATTGGGGAAATTAAGGATTAGTCATTAGGGAAATGTAAATCAAAACTACAATTAGACATCACTACAAACCTTTTAGAATATCCAAAGAAAAACAGAAAAACAAAAACAGATAATACCAAAAGGTCAAAAGGTACAAACTTCCAGTTATAAGATAAATAAGTCCTGGGGATGTAAGGTACAGCATGGTGACTACAGTTCACCACACTATATCATATATTTGAAAGTTAAGAAGAGTGAATCTTAAAAGTTCTCAAAACAAGAAAAAAAGCTGTTAACTATGTGAAGTGATGGATGTTAACTAAACTTACTATAGTGATCATTTTGCAATATATACATATATCAAATCATTATGTTGTACACGTAAACTATTACAATATTATATGTCAATTATATCTCAGTTAAAAAAACAGATAATACCAAATGCTGTTAATGTATAACATCTGGAACTATTACATAATGGTGGGAATGCAAAATGGTATAGCCCTTTGGAAAAGTTTGGCAGTTTCTTATAAATTTAAACATACACTTATTGCACAATCACACTTCTAGGTATTTACCAAAGAAAAAGGAAAAATTATGTCTATACAAAGCCCTGACCACAAATGTTTGTAACAGCTCTATTCATAATTGCCCCAAACTGGAAACAACCAAAACTTCCATCAATATGTGAATGGATAAACAAATTATGATACATCCCTACAATGGTACACTACTCAGCAATAAAACAAAACTAGTTACTGATACAAGCAAAAAATACAGATAAATCTCAGAAAGCATCATTCTGAGTGAAAGAAATCAGAAACAAAAGTTATATACTGTATAATTCCATCTTATATGATATTCTGGAAAAGGCAAAGCTATAAGGGACAGAAATCACATCAGTAGTTTCCAGAGGTTAAAGGTGGAAGGAGGGAATTGATTACACAAGGATATAAAGGCCTTTGGGGAATGATGGAAATATGCTACATCACAACTGCGGTAGTGGTTAGATCACTGTATATATTTTTCCAAACTCATTGAACTATATATCTAAAATAAATGGATTTAACTGTATGAAAATTATACTTCAATAAATCTGACAGAAAAAAACCATGCAATCAGAATCCAGCAAACAGCAAAAGGACAATACTTGTTGACCAAGAATATTGCAAGGTTAGTCAACGTTAGAAAATCAATCAATATAATTCACCACACTAAGAAAATAAAGGAGAAAAACCACGTCGTCATCTCAATAGATGCACAAAAAGTGTTTTACAAAATACAACACCCAATCATGGGGAAAAAAAACTCTCAGTAAACTAAGAATAAAACTTTTTTTACTCATACTTAGTACATCTACCTTTATGTAGTCCCCTCCCAACTGTACTAGGGTTGGTCTGATGACAAACAGAATACAGCTGAAGTGATGGCATGTCCCTTTTGAGATTAGGTTATAAAAGGCACTGCAATTTCTGTGGTTGTGCTCTCTCCCTCTTGGATCACTCCCTCTACGGGAGCCACCTGCCGTGTCATGAGCTGACCTAAGGAGAGGCCTAGGTGGCAGGGAACTGAAACTTCCTGACAAAGGCTACAGAAGCCAGTGGGAAGTGGATCCTCCAGCTGCCCAAGTCAAGCCTTCAGATGCAGGCAGCTCTTACTGGCAGCTCAACTGCCACCTCAGCAGAGTCTGAGCCAGAACTGGGGAGCTAGCCACTCCCAGATTCCTGCCTCTCAGGAACTGGGTGAGTTCATGTTTGTTGTCTTCAGTTGCTAAGTTTTTTGGTAATTTGTTACACAGCAATAGATAACCAATAGGGTGGGTTAAATACATAAAGACACATAATCTACTTAGCAAAACCATAATTAAGAGTTAAGTGTCAGCAGGAAAAAAAAAAAACGTTCTTAGGAATAAAGGTAACAAGATTTTAGGGAGAAATTACAAAACATATTTGAAGGACAAAGAATATCTCAGTTAAATGGACAGACATAAAAGTATCCCTCACCATCTGAATTCAAGCTATAGGTAATCTGGAACTGAATACATTTCTTTTAAGGAAAATATTCATAATCCTGTAGAATGGAAACCACACAAATACTCAGCTAGTGAACATTTTATGGGTAAGCAAACTGGTATGAGTAAATCCTATATAAGATGCTGAGAATATGGCTTTTTAAGCCAACTAATCATTAACTGAAAACACCGCAACTATGTAAAGTACGCACACACATACATGATAAAGATCAAACTGGGAACTGAAATTAAAGTGTTGGTGTTTTAGATTCATGGAATTTTTTCCCCCACAGCATTGAAAACATACAAAATACAAATACTATATTGAAAAGGGCAACAAAATTAAAATATTAATTAAAATGAAAATTAAGATAATTAAGAGGCAGGGGAGTGCAAAATCCGTCTTAGAGAAGTATTTCACCCAAAATAGTCAAAATAAGTAGTACTGATGTTTAAAAGAATAAGCTTCATTGGTTGTAAACTTCACTTACACGTTACTTTATGCCAAAGAACGCTTTGCTTCTGAATTCTTTGCTTACCAGTCTTCTGGTTTGACAGCAGAAGGATCAGGGATTTTTGCTCTTTCATCCCAATCATCAGGTTTTTTATCACTGGGATCTTCAATTTCTTTGGGAGGATTGATAGGAGGAACCACATCCTCTAGTAGGTTTCCTTTGTTTACAACTATCTGATCAATTAATACTTCAAATGTGTCATCTGGATTCATCACTAAAGACCAATTTAAACATATTACACTTATCATATTGACAGACATGTTAAAGATAATCTTCTACCCTAAACTTCATGGGTAAAATTTTCTCTCAACCAGAATAGAGGAATTACCGATGTATTAAATCAAAATACACTGAAATCACTAGATATAATGCTTTCTAAAACCAAAGATAAAATTTTAAGTAATAATAATAATTTAATAAAACGCTCCATTACTTCTCAAATAAAAAATACCCAATGGCTAACTCAGCTCAGGACTCACATGACCAGTCAGCTTCACTCTTTCATAGTTACAGAATACAACCCAATCTTCACTATTTTAAAATAATTTTTTGAAACGACCTCAAACGTTAAAAGTTGCAAGTATGCTATACAGAACTTTATTTTTTCTTGAATTACTTGAGAGTAAATGACTGACCTCATCCTTATCATCACTGAATCTTTTAATGTATATTTCCTATAAACAAGGACATTCTCCTATATAACCCAAATCTAGGCACCAAAATCAGGAATTTAACACTGATACATTCTTATGATTTCCTAGAAATCTATAAAGCTCATTGGCATTTCAAATTTATTGATTCATACACTGTAGTGAAAAATGTCTTAAGGATGATTGAAAATATTCAAGCTCACACTTTAGTACGTTTGTTTTGAGGTCAATTCTAGCTCTTTAAAAGTCCCTAAGCCAAAAGTTTCATAAAGGACTCCCTTATCATTGTAATGACAAAATAAAAGCTCTTTCTCCCTTCTGTAAACATGGGGTGGGGAGTCACTGAGTATAATTTATATCTTTGTAAAGAATGGTAGATGAAAGTAGCTGCCTAACATTAGCTTTTAGTAAGTTAAGGAAGTAGGAGCTGTCAATAAATGTCAGGATGATCCTGACTTAACTAGGTAAATGGGCTACCACTTCCTGTAAAGGCAATTCTGAAGTAATAACAATCTCCAAAGGTTTCAGTCACAACAATGCCAAATTATTTATATCAAAATCAAATATTGCAATTTATATACAAACTCAAATAATGTAAACGAACACTCAGTATGTTCTCCCTTCTCTTTTTTCTCCAC
Organism: Eubalaena glacialis; assembly: GCF_028564815.1. Taxonomy (NCBI): domain Eukaryota; kingdom Metazoa; phylum Chordata; class Mammalia; order Artiodactyla; family Balaenidae; genus Eubalaena; species Eubalaena glacialis. The sequence continues at coordinate 125,198,265 of NC_083720.1, read as the reverse complement.
TATTTCCTCTTCTATTACAGCTGAGATTATAAAACTATATTACTACACAAAGGAAAAAAGTCAAGATTGAAGCAGAACTGAGAATACGATCTTAAATGCAAAAATGTGCTAGACCCTTTCTAATTAAAAAAAAAGACATTTCTCAAGAAAAATCCCAAAAAGACTATTTTCTGAATAAATTTTGCATCTGAAATGTTTTAAAGTTATAGTAAATCAAAAAAGCACAGGACAATTACACATATGTGAAAAGACATCTTTGCCCAAAATCTTTAGCCAAAAAACCTTTCCGTTTAGAAAACTATATTCAATGTTCTAAATGAATCTACAACAAAAGGCATTGGATTATAAAGTCTTTTAAGGGACCCTGTAAGGTTCTTAGAACAACTACAGAATAATGTTATAAAAATATAGTAGTATTACAGAAAGTTTTTTTAAAAAGAAAATAGCCACTCGATAATCCTAGCCCAACAAAGTTTTTGTGTATAGTAGTAAGAAAAGCAAATGTTTAAGAGTCAGACTTGAGTTTTAATTCCAGTCTTACCAATTACTTTTGTTTCCTAGGGCAAGTTACTTAACCTAAATTAAGGCAAAATAAGAGAGAAACTGCTCACCTCACAAGACGGTTGTAAACAAAGTGTCTAGCATAGAGCATGGTACCTATCAGGTGATTAATAAAAATTAGTTTTTTCTAGTCTTTTTCTTTTGGTTTGCATAATATGTCTAGTGGCCATCAGGATGTGCCTCCAATTTGAATCTCATTTTCTTTCCCAATTTTAATATTATAAACGTCTCTTCCTTGTTGCCAAACATTTTCATAGTTATCATTTTGTATTGTATAGAAAGAAAACCACTACTGTAACATTTGGGTTGCTTCCAATTTACAGTATATTTTTACATATAGGTCATTTTCTTTCTTCTGGATTATTTTCTTTGGATAAATTCCTGAAAGTGGAATTGTAGCCTTTGATTACACTACCAAAGTGCTTTTGACCAGGTTTATACAAAGTCTAATTAAAATTCATTTTTTCTAGTTATAATTTCTCATTATCTGTACATTTCTGCAGTTTACTTTATGCTCCCCAAAATGTCTAGTACTATATTCCAATTTCAGAAAAAGGACTTTGATATCAATACCGATATTAAAAATAAAATTGGTCCCTGTGTTGGCAGACAAAATGAATGTTTCTGTAACTGCAGTTTTTGGAAAGAAAACTGAAATATCTTAGTCTTGGATGGAGTTGTCCTGTTAGGTTCTGACATGCTGTGATTTTAAGTAATCATAGGCAGAACAAACCTCTATAATTGTATGTTCTTGGGAAGAGGAGAAACAATCCCATGTAGTGTTCCTCCTAGTCAACATATACGCAAACTCCTAGTTACAAAAGTAAAGCTAAGTATGTTAATAGATGGTTGCTCAATGCTTTCCCTTTCAAAGTTTTTCCACAACGACCACAAGGCAGGACCCAACAATGACAACTGCCTATAGAATAAAGTCTAATATTAAGGGCTTCCTCCTCTTTAACCTTTTTCTCCAGTTTTCTATTCTTTCAGCACCACTAATGTCAGGGTGCCTAAAATATCCCTTTCCTCTCCTATCTTCCACATTGTATCTACACTTCAAGACTAGGTCAAATATAACCGCCTTCACTAGGTTTTCTCCAAGTTTCCAAACTGAAAGTAATATTGTTTTTGAGCTCTTAACTGTACCTCATACGACACTTTACTTTCTACCTGTGCTATAAGTATGTGTGTCTTATTCTCCTAAAAAGATAAGCCCTTAACAGAAAGACCTGTGTTTCTCCCAAAGCACTTGCCACGAAAACATTGGTAGTCAGCAAATATCTTTGAATTAATGAATGAATTAAAAGGACATACCAAGGGTATAAAGATGAGTCTTCCTGTCTGTAAAGAACTGTTTAAGGTCTACATCTGGAGGTTTGGCATGCTTCTCTTCAAAAACTCCAGTTTGGGGATGTTTATGTCTGAAGATAAAATGAAGTTTATAATCTTCTCCACATTTATCTGGTCCAAACATAATGGTATAGGATGTTTTATCATAAAAGTTTTCCTTCAAAGAGAGATGAGTATTGGGATTAGTCCAGAATTAGAGTATTTAATGGATTTCTCTATGCTACCCCATTGGGTAGAGTTCACAGAAATGTATCAAATGCTAATTCACCAAAGAATTAGTTGACACAATTGACAATAAAGGATGTGGAAAACACAACAGATTTTATTTCAAAATAGTTTTTTAAGTGCACACACTACTTCCATCCTCAAGATGTAGGAGAGAAGCTGGAACCACCCTAGCAACATCATAATGTTTTAGTTACTCTATATAGATCTGTATTATTAATATTTTATTAAGAAAATTAAGCACAGAGAAAAGCATTCTGTGACTTAAGACTACAGTGCTTACTTAGCCATTACTACTATTCAGTAAGACACCAGAAAATGGAGCCCCTTAGCACAATGTGAAGAAGAGATTCACACTCAAAAACAGACACAGCAACATGCTCCCCGTTTTATTACTGGTCATTTCTCTTCATTTGGCATGGGCGCTGGTTAAGAGCATGGGATCTGGAGTTCAAATCCTACCGTTGCCTTTAAACCAGCTGTGTGTGGCCCTGAGCAAATTTCTTAACCTCTCTGTGGTTCTATTTCATTACCTCTGATGAAGATAATAATAGTACGTACCTTATAAGGTTTCTCTGAGGATTAACTGAATTAACTAGATAAAGTGCTTAGAAAAATACTTGGTATTTGACTTTATTATTGCCATTGTACATTCAGGTGATCATCACCTCACAATACCTAAGTGTTTCACCATCTACTACAAATGGCTTCCCATTTACCCGATCCTAATAATAGTAAATGAATCCTTTAATCTGTTTCATAGCCACGCATTCTGACAAATATCTCATTAATGTCTCATTTATGTTATTTTTGTTTTATGCAGAAATCCTGACATAGCCGCCTGTAGGAGGATGCTATAAGAAATGTCTCCAAACCTCAAATGGTCCTAATGTAACCTGCTTCACTATGGAAACATTTTTCACGTAGTAAATTTTTGCAGACTGCCAATTCCTGAACTGGCCTGCCTTTTTAATTTGGTTCTTTGGCCATTTTGTTTTACTGCTTTGCTCCGTTATCTTACTTCTCCTGTGATTATTATTTTGTAAAGAAAATAACTGTAAGCTGATCTTTTAGTGACATTTATAAGCACCAGGTTATTTTTTATTTATAGACATAGCAAACTTTTTTATGTGGCTAATGATTACAAAACTGATGCCATCAAGTAACACAGCTGTGTATGAAACTTGAAGGCGCACTGTAAAAGCTATATAAACTCACAGTGGATAAAAATTTTCAAAGTTATTTTCGATTTCAGTTGAAAATGAAAATTTCAGTTGTGTCAATTGCTCCTTAAAAATACTTATTAACTTTAATAAGGTTTTCTTAAACATTAAAATATCATACCAGATTCAAACCATCAGTGTCTGCTAGGAGTTTAATGTATGCACCTCCACAATCAATACCATCTTGAAAATTTACTTCATATCTAAATGAAGGGAAAAAGAATCATACTGCTGATAAATAAAAATTACTAACTGTTCTTCAAAATCTAAAGTATTACTCTCAATTCATTTAAACACAAACATTTTACATTACCAGAAAGCTCATACAAAGCATATCCACAACCTATAGGGAATAAGCAGAAATGACTTTTCTGTGCACATCCTTAAAATATTAAAAATAGAATGATTATAATCAACTATACAAAAGCCAACCAATTTGTCAAAATAATTTTTTCATCAAAACTGTTGAATTAAGAATAAAATACTTTGACTAAAACTTTTAACAGGAAACTTCAAATTAAAATAAGGTACGTACTATACATAGTCTTTATAAACTAAAAACAAAGACTATGGGGGTCATGGCTACAGCATAAATTTCTAAGAAATTGCTAATGATCCTAGATATCCAGTCTGCTACTAATTTGTCTTTTAGTTCAGCTACACTGAAACCATGTTAAATAAGTTGTACATTTAATTAAATACCACCAGCAAAGAGATTTCATAATCTCAGTCAATAACCTGGAATATTTCAGATCTTAACAGCCAGGGGATAGGGGAAACACAGTGTAACAGCTAAAAGAGTGAACTGACATGGCAGTCTCTTCATAGATTTACAACACTCTAATTCTCAGCAAAAGTTCTGTTGTTGTTTTGTCTTGTTTAGGCAATGACAGTCTTACTGAACATTATTTAGAAGAGATTTTCAGTAAATTGATGAATTACATGTGACAAACCGGTTATCAAACTGAAAAACAGTGAAAACCAAAAAAGTTACGATTTGGTTTAATGAATTAAAGCAAAAAGAGATGAAAACTAGAGGAGCAACAGGACACAGTGATAATTTTAATGAAGGACTATAGTTTAAAATGTTTCTGAAGAAAGTTTAGAGACAAAGTAAAAAAAAAAAAAAGCATACAAAACTTTGACAGTTTGAACCCAATTAGTATATGTATTTTGTATAGAAAAGAAATAGAGAAAATACAGTAAACTTTTAAGTGATCATCTCTGAGTTGCTGGAGATTATGGTGATTTCCCCTCCCTACTTTCTACTCTGCTTTATTTCTCAAGATATCTGTAACAGTGGTTACAAGCAAGTACTTTTGAGTCAGGAAGACCTGAGATTTTTTCTGGATTCCGGTAATACCTCGGCTAAAGGCACATTACTGAAGCTCTAGTCTCTATTTGCTCATCTGTAACGTGGGAATATTGCCCATACCTACACCTCAAAGGACTGTTATGATGATCAGAAGTTGTCATGCACAGTGATGGGCCAATAAATGCTCAAAAATGTTAGCTTCTGTTATGATCAGAAGAAAAGTTCTGTTTTGTTCTTTTTCATTTTTTAAATAGTTTGTTTCCTCAAAGCCTTATCAATACTTTTAAGCAGTAGCTGATAAACTTTTTTTTCATGAAACATGTCTTTGAAGAGTACAAAGTAAAAGAAATGGTGCATAATGTGAACTAAAGGTAAATATTTGCTACTCTAAGTAAAATAAAATAAAAAGAGATATAATTTTAGTATAGGTGATCCAAGGAGAAAGGGTTCTGTGAAAAGAACTAGAGAGAACAATTGTGTAAATTGTCTCTATAAATGTAAGACAGCTCTGCTGTCTTAATATGCCTAGACTCGATCACTATGTCTATTTCATACGCTGCAAACTTCCAGATTTTTCAAATCATTAACTTGTGCCTAGTATAAATAGTTCACAATGGATTCAAGGATCAGTGAAATGTATGTCAGAGTTTCACTGCTGCTAATCTTAAATCATAGGAAAAATGAGGACAAATGCAGAATATACGTTAACCCTATTTTCTTTAGAGTAGCATTTTCTAAACTGTCCCATGAAATAGTAATTATTGCTAGGGGGGAAAAAAACTTCTGTGGTCAATTATGTTTGGGAAACACAATATTCAAGTTAAAAACAGGTTTTCATACAGAGAACTTCTCAAAGTCTTTAATGGGCAAATATGCTTCCTTATCTTTAAGGTTCAGATATTCTTAGTTTCTAAAACTTATATGACCACGTAATGCATATTAATATGTACACAATTTGGAAAAAGCAGCTTTAGAGTAAAGTTATGTCATAAATCTATAGTATTTATAGTAGTTAATATAAAATTTCTTTTTATTTATCTCATTTCATCAAAATTAAGAATAACAAATATTCACTATCCTTCTCTGAACTGTTTTCAAGCATATCAAACACTGCTATTCCATTCTTCTTGATTCTCCTTTTCTTTTTTCAGAATAATAATTTCACAACTGCTTTAATAATTTTTTTAGACTTATTATCTTTGCTTCTAATCTTGCAAGCTATCTTTCACTTACTTGCCTAGCAGTGATTTATACTTTCTGAAAATACCAAATTTGATTCATTTTACTCTGGAGAAGTTAAAGTTTATATTATTTTCCGTTACCCTTTCATTTAAGCCACAAAGGATTAAAATAGAAAATTATATTATATTCACCTAATTTCAACAGAATAAGATTACTTTCAAATTTTCAAGAAAAAAGAAACCCCAAGCTCTGAATAAAGACATATATCAAGCTCAAATATTAATCCCAATAAGTACTTATAACAATATTTTTCATTTGTTTAAATGGTTGTATACTCTTTGACATTATTTGATATTTTAAATTTATTGAAATAACAGTGCAACTAAGCCAAAGCATCACAGCTGAAAAATTAGGCCAATTATACCAAATGCCATATTGTTTTAAATTTCTAAAATACAAAATGGCATTTTAGTTACACCACATAGGAATATATTTAACACGTTAACAAAAAACTGAAGGGGTTCTGGAGTGTTAAGTTTACAGTTAATGGTATCTCCTTACACTGTAATTAACTTTGGACAGCCCAATCTTCTGATATAAGGTAGAAAGTAACATTTCTACATTTCCTTTTCTTTGTTTTTAATATGAATTTCATTGGTTTTGTAATTGTATTTGTACACATCTATTTTGGTTTTATACCAGTATAGGTGAAACAAGCTTGAGGAATTTACACTTGATTTTACGACAGTTACACATGCAAACAACATGACAATAAAACTAGTTTATGTCATATTGCAGGAGAGGGAAGGGGTGACTGTCTGTGAGAACATGTGCCCTTTAAAAGGGCACTTCCTCGTTAAAATGAATTTGCTGCCTTTGAATCTTATCACTGGTTTACCAGCAATATTTATGGTTCCATTCTGAATATACTGAGGTTAATATATCTTAATAGCAAGTCATTTTAAGTAAAGAGTTAAAATAAAAAATGGTGATTTTAGTATGCACTATATAGTTTATGGTGGTGGAATGTTGCATATTACAGCATATATTATATAATTTTTCAACTAACCTGCTTTTCACTTGAAACCTCAGGGTGTCTGTGTGTATACATGCATTGTGTATTTAAGCAAATGAAATCGAAAAGGAAAATCTGGTTTCTTATGCCCATTTTATACCCATTATACCTATATTCAGAAGCCAAATAATACAAAACTAATATAAATGTCAGAAAAAGTATTAAAAACATAATAAAACTTACTGTACTATCAGAGGTTTATCAGCAAAGATGAAAGGTTTTGCTAATACAGCAGATATTGCATGATGCTTTGCTCTAGATTTCAACACCAGTCCTCGGTCACCAGGTACTGGATTTTCTCTCAATTCTTCTATTTCCCATCTTCCTAAAATACAAAACAAAGCAAGTTAAACTAAAACCAAAAACACTGACTTAAGAATTATTTATCAGAAGTGGTGACCAATAAGATTCTTCCATGAAGGCTACTTTGGGAAAAATAAAATCACATTTTAAATCAGAAAATAATATCTGCACCTGTATGTATGTATGTTCTCTTTTTCTCTTAAAATTGTGGAAACTAATAAATAACAGACCCTACAGTATTTAATTAAAGCACCTCTAAAGCTGGCTTAGTTTGGATTTCTCTGAAAGACTGTAATCAATGAAATTACAAAATGTGGTTTGTCTCATACGGTCTATCAACATTGTATTTTAAAATTACACAGGAGACAAAGTACATCCTTAACACAAAATGAGTTTGCCTCAGTCTATTTTTTTGAAATTTATGGTATCATCAACTACTTTTCTTACTTTGCAGAAGTTATTGTAGGGATTTAAATTTTAATTTGAAAATTGTTATGCCCAAAGAACACAAACTAAAGTTAACACTTCCTAAGCTAAGCCAATCAGTTCTCAGAACTTTTGGCCAAGGAAGTCATACATACTAGATAAGCACTAGGCTGTAGCACAGCAAAGCTGAGTTAGGTCCTCTCTGGGCTGGAATTTCCCATGTTTAAGATCAGGAAGCTCCTGCAATTAGATCACAGGCAGCATATAATGCAAAGCTAGACGGGTCAGCCGCAGCCCCAAAGTTGTGGATTGGACTTTCCTCCTTTACTCTTTTTAAAACAGAAAATAACTAATTTATATTAATTTGTATAAAATGTTCTAGTTTTGAAAATTAGAGGTATCGCCTATTCCAAGAAAACTCAATTTAGCGAAAACTGGCTATTTTCTAGTATTGTGCCAACTTGAAATATTAATGGGCACTTTTGAATTACTAATGTACTTTATATACGTTCTTTTCTTTCTAAAAAACAACAGTGCAAGAACCTGACAGTCTCATGAACCAGAGAGGGGTATATTTTGGTCTATCATTGTGCACACACTATTGGGTTTTTAAGAATTCATTTTTTAAAGTTTTCAAGTTTCTTTTCCTTTTTGTCCCCTAATTTGGCTATAGTATATTTTTCTAAAAAAAGTGAATTCATTTGGTTTTTCTTCTCTCACACTGATGAGCAACTGTATTATCACTACTAACCTGTGGCTTGACCAAATCACAAAGGTCTTCTTTTAAGAAGTAACAACTTTATCTTTAGGGGTGTTAGGATACTGATAGTAAAGGATTTTTTAAACTATGTTGCCTTCTTTTGTAATTACATGCATACATTTATCCGCTATGAAAAGGTACTATCTAAAAGTACTACTTTAATTTTAGAAAAACTGTGACAAGGTGATTATTCTTCAAGGACAAGAGGTTTTTCCCAACTTCAAATCAACAATAACTTTTCATTAACCAATCATTTATTCAAATTCTATACAGTGCCAGGTAATATGAACTCTGATGTAACTATAATTTCAAAAAGAATTCACAAAATTTTATAAGATATCCTGAAAGTTGGTCACTTAAGGAATTGGTGATTTTTTAAACAGCTATACTTTTATTAATAACTTAATCTGAAAAATTTAAATAAGTCTCCTCCAAATGCAAACCCTGTTACCCAGCACATAATGTTTCACACAGATTTGCTTACTCCTGAAAATATAGGAATTAGTTTTACTCAAGTGGCACTTGACAGAAGCTGTGATTAACGACTAGAAATACTAAATATTCCTGCAAAGAAACTGATATTGGTCTCAACTAACCACTATATAAACAACATTGCTAATATTTATATACAAAATGCCATTTTCAGGACCTGGAACTTTAAGAGATTCTGTATTTTTCAAAGTTGCTTTCAAGAAATTGAAAAAAGTCAACCAAACATACCAAATCTAATATGCTAAAAAATTATTTTCGTGGATAATTTTCTTTAATAAGACTACAGACCAAACTTAGGTGTTAAGAAGCTTGTTTTCTGCTTGCTTGAGTTCTAATTTTAAGCTGGGGGGGGGAAAAACTCATTTAAACACTAAGTCACTTTTGTCCAGCAAGAAATAGAGACAAACTCACTCCTAAAATAGACCATATCCTAATTTTAGGAAAACTCCATCAACAGATACTTCTAAAACACAAACATAAAGCAAATATCTACCCAATGCTGTTCTAAAAAAACTGTAAAGTAAGCTAAACATAGATGTTTTAAGTCAAGCATTCTGTTTGATGGCGGGTATTTCTGTGGGTATTATTTTAGGTAGCATTCTATCTCTGCAGACTTGCTGCTTCTTCGAGGGAAATTATTCTTTTCTCTAAACGGATTTAGACTGAATGCAGTATTGCTTGTTCCGGGCATATGGTAGAGTTCTTTTTGGAGTACATAAGCATATACACTGGGATGGAGAACACTACAAAGGAAGACATGCAGGCATGATCTTTATCTCACACTAAAACAGACACTATGAAACGGAAGTAGACAGCTGCCATCCTATACATGCTGTTAGTTGTTCTGTTGTTATTCTCATGTAATGCCTGTTGGAGTCTCAGTGTGAGGTCACATCCTTATGGGTCTGAGGTCCTCTGAGAGAGAGGAAATTGCCACTATCTGTCACCTTGACTGAGGCTGATCCTGCTTTAGGATGTAACAACTGAGGAGGCTGGTTTTAGACTAAGAGGAGGAAGAAATTCTTCCGTCACACTCCAGGAGAGTCCTGTTGGGGAAGAAAAGATGACCCTTGCATATAGGACTTTTCCTTCATGGTGAAGCCTGAAGATAACCTATCAGAGACCCGGTGATAATGGCTGTGGGCTTGGAGGTGTGAGCTCCAGGAGCAGCCACATTTCCCATAGCTCTCATAAATGTCCTCTAGGAGGACCCTGCTGAAAGTTATAACTCGATCTAGGCGGCCCATGCTTGAGATAAAACAGTAGAGAACAGCAGTAGCCTGGGAAATCCTGCAAGAGACTAACTGCAGTGGAGTGAAAATTTAACTGTTCAGAGTTAGAAAACTGGATGGTGGCTTAAGTATGGATTACCTGGACTTCCAGAAATATTGGAAAGGAGACAAAAGACTCTATTTGTCTTTTGACAAGATTCTGTTGTGAAGCAGGATGGGGCCTCAGGTATATTTAATAAAAATATAATCTCAAAAGCTAGTGAACTCTGGGTCATACTGGTTATGTTGAATATATAAATAAATATTTTACCATCATATATAGAAATCTCCGCATCTGTATCATCTTTTTTTGCTTTTGATAAGACCCACCTATAAATAAAGTTGAAAGAAATGTATATCATTAAAAATAAAACTAACAATTTATAGATACAATGCATATCAGAAATACAACATAAGATTACCCAATAGTCGCTTTTCCTTCTAAGATAAATGAATACTTAGAGGCTAAATAAGGATGTCTACACATAATCCTGTAAAGCTAGAGTTAAATTAAATTTAGAATCTGCAATTTACTAGCTGTATGATCATAGCTAAGGTACACTAAGCTTCAGTTTCCTCACTGGTAAAAGGCAGATAAAGATAGTTCTTACCCACCTACTTAGGACAGTGTTTGGCATATAATGATCAATAAATAATAACTTTCATTGTTTTTTTTACCATTATTTAGGATAAAACATTAACTTGAATTTGTCATCTGAAATTACGTTATTAATATCTGTCCTAAGGAATGAAGAAATGTTGTACGTTTTCACTTTACATTCATGATTCATTTGTATATTTTCTTTGTATAAATGATAACAATTCAAATTAAACACTTCTATCAATAATAAAAATGTGTTAAGGTATTGGTTTACACCGTGAAATAAAGTATTTTAACCCTTTTTAAAGGTACTGTGGTAGAGGCAATTTTCATAGGCTAACAACCAATAACTTCCAAAAAGCTAATCAAATCAAGGAAAAAATTCTCCTGAATGAATACTCACCCAGCCAACACTTCACTATCAAAAGTTTCCGTAAAATATACTTCTCCTATAGGTTGAGGTGTCTTATATTTAATCTAGAAAACAGATTTTAAAAATCTAAAGTTATTCACCTTCACAAATATTTTAATTAAATAATCTCACTAATTAAGAACCTAGTATGGAATGCACATATAGGTAATATAGATAGATGGTAGGTGACATGGTCTCTGGCCTCAAAACTTTGTATTCTACTGGTAAGAAAATACAGAAGAATATAAGAGATACATGATGGAAAAAAACTCTATGTGCAAACAGAATACACTGACTCCTTCTAACACAGGAGGGATGGGAGGAAGTAATTAGCAAAGGCCTCATGATGCAGTGGACGTGGCTTTGAAAGGATTCTTACAGGTGACAATATTTGAGGATAAAAAATCATTAGAAGCAAAAGATGTAAGATGAAAAACATATAAGATGAAAAACTTAGTAAGCACATAGGTTAGTTTAAAATTAACTCTTAAATTTCACTGTTATGTGACTAGAGGATGATGACAACATTCTGAGAAATTAGAAACCTAGAGGAAAAATAAGATTCAAAAGAGAAAGGACTGAAAAGCAATTATCTCAAAGCATTGTTTCAAGTGCCATGTAAGTGTTAGCTGCTATGATGATAATGATGGTGGGGGCGGGGGTGTGATTTGATGGCTCTTTTAATCCCCATAATATTTCTATGCGGGAAGTACTTTATTGTTCCCATTTTACGTATGATGAAACTGTGGGAGACAGGCAAAATAATTTGCCCACTGTCATACAGTTAGACACTTGCAGGGCTTAAAAGATATGAGCCTAGGTTCTAAAGGTTATACACTTAACCACTACACTATACCGAATGCACCAATAAAATAATTTAAATTAAATTTATTGACAAATTGTCAAAAGATAATTTGAACTGATGATGAATAAATAAAATTTTGCTTACAGTAATAGATAAATCTTGGTCCTTTCTTAATCAGCCTTTATGATTTTACCTATATGATTAATTATGAGATTTCTTCTCTCAGCCTTAAGAGAAAAGGATGCAGAGGTACTTTTACTATTTTCACTGTCCCTACCCTTCCCTAATAGTACATTTCCTGTCTAAGGGAGGAAAATCAGTAATTAAACAAAATCCCACACACTTACTAACAGGTCAATATTCTGCTACCCAAATTGCCAATCTCCTATGAAGTTTTCTGAATTACAACTTACAACTTTACTGTTCTCTATATTTTTATGGATTGGCAAAAATGGGCAATGGTGTTACAAGAGGCTTCCTTCTGTTAGACGACCCTTTAAATCACCAGCAATTTATTTTGCGCTTTATTTATACTTTACTTGTACTTTACCATACCTAGATTACTCATGCTATAAAATTAGAAGCATCAAAAATTGTTCCTCCCATTTCTTATCATCTTCTCAAATTATCATCAAATATAGTTGAGTCGTAGGTATCTGAAATTTCTTTGAAGTATTAACCTCCAAAACCCTCGTAGTAGCTGTATCTAAGTCAGCCATAAACACTTTGATTACTACTTAGTTTCTGTGGATCACAGAACCAGGTTTTAAAAGAAATGTCCTTGTGGAGCTTAAAACTTAACAGGAGAAAGAATATTCACCTTAAGCAGCTAAACAACACTTGCATTTGCAAATAAAAAACTCTAAAAGGAAGTCTGTAACAACTATATATTATCCTCCTTGGCCCTTTAAACAGTGGCTAGCACAATATAATTGATATTTCCTCACCAAAAATATTTCTGAAAAAATTTTCTGATTGTCTCAGTATTAGATATGAATATTCTCAATGTGAAAGCGCTTATGGATTGTCAAAGTGTACAAAAACCTCCAGACTCCTGTTTTCCAGACTCCTATCAGTCACTACCTCAAGACACACATCTTAATGCTGAGACAGAAACACTGTGAGCCTTACTAAATGCCTACCTCATCATCACTCCCCTTTCTAATTCATCTTATTTAGCATTTTCTTTCCTCAGAGAAATAAAGAAACACTACTTTCCTCACTTCTAGGAGAAAATTATACTACCTTTTCTTTTATCTGAAAAGGGCTGGCAGTGTCAGAAATAAGACTGAAAACCTTTCCCTTAGCTAAAGTATTTAGTCCTCTTTAGCCAGTGATGAACTCCTAGTTTGATAGTAAAGATCTTCCCCATATTTATTTGGTAATAAAACTGTGCTAGGAGCCATGCACAAATTAAAAACACAGCAACAAATAGTTGGAAAAAGGCAATGTTTTTTCTATTTATATTGAAACTAAAGACTATTTGAATAGAAATGAATCTTAAGAAATTAGTCACCCCTATGTATCATGTAAAAGAATATTTTATTACTTTTTTTAAAGATTTTTTTTTGATGTGGACCTAATTTTTAAGTCTTTATTGAATTTGTTACAATATTGCTGCTGTTTTATGTTTTGGTTTTTTGGCTGCGAGGCATGTGGGATCTTAGCAGCTCCCCGCCAACCAGGGATGGAACCCGCACCCCCTCCATTGGAAGGTGAAGTCTTAACCACTGGACCGCCAGGGAAGTCCCTAAAAGAATAATTTATAGCTTGTTTCTCAATAACCTTACCTCTGAGGAGAATTCATTTTCATTAGCATCAATCTTTTCTGAATTTTCATCAAAGTCTTCCATCTCAACAGTATCATCCATAAATTCTGCATTAATTGAGATGAAAAGAAGACCCAAACATAGCCGAAAGCCTTGGAAACGCATATTGATTATCTGTGAAATTGACAGTAATCAGTAAAAACAAAACAAAGTTGTGAAAAATATGTGTAAGTATATTTACAAAGAAAGAATTTCTCCTTAATACCTCTTTTTTTCTTGGATGGCTTTTAAAACAAATCATTACCAAACTTACTTAAATTATGCTTTGAACAAGTGATAACACAAACTTCAAAATCTCACAGGAGTCTACAGCTGAAGGCCTGCCTCTAAAAGCAAAGAGCCAAAGGCACGAACCTAAAGATACAGATAACAGTGACCAATGAATTCATAATATGTGGACCCCTCTAAAAAAAAGAAAAAAGGATCGTGATTCCTAAATGTTCGCTCGAGTTACTTTTTTATTATAATGTTGCTTAAGTGTATATAACCATACAAGTGGAAATTTTACAATTATAAAAACAAAATATATTTATATGTAAACACCAAAAAAAGAAAATTAATTTTATCACAATTGAATGTGATAGTATTTTACTGAAATCAAATCACAGATGGAAATTCAAAATACAGGATTTATTGCAACCAGGTTGAGTGCTATGAATAAAGTTCTTTTGCATTTATCATCCCCATAATACTATGATGAGTCAATTGTATAACCATTTCTCTATTCGAATACTGCAAAACCTCTGTTCCTTATAGCATTAATTGAGATGAGTAGAAGCCAATATTATTTGGCTGCCTCTTGGCAGAAATACATAATTTATATAATTACAGCCCCCTCTATTCCCATTAGCATGTTAAAAATGAAAGTTTTATTTCTTGGTGCCAGTGGACTTTTAAACAAGTAAATATGAATACTGAAATAGTGTGGCAGTCTTGGTTATTAGGTGGTCAGTCATTCAGATGATCCAGAGTATAGTTATATTACCATCAACATGAAAATTTTTTTTAAAAAAGTATATTCTTAGAACTCTTAGATTCTGCAGAACATATCTACAGACCTATATGGGTCTGCCTAAGAAACACTGAATTTATGAGATAGCACTCTACACTCACCAGAATGGCTATAATCAAAGAGAGACAATAATAACAAGTTTTGGGAGGCTGTGGAGAAACTGGAATCCTCATACATTGCTGGCAGGAATACAAAATGAGCCTTGGAAAACAGTGCGGCAGTTTTTCAAAACGTTAAAAATAGAATTACCTTATGATTCAGCAATTCCACTCCTAAGTATCTACCCAAGAGAAATGAAAACAGATGTCCAAACAAAAACTTGGAATGTAAATGTTTAAAAAAAATTGTTAATAATAGCCAAAAAAGTGTGAACAACCCAAATGTTCATCAACTGATGAATGGATAAACAAAATGTGGAATATT
Source organism: Eubalaena glacialis (assembly GCF_028564815.1). Lineage (NCBI taxonomy): Eukaryota > Metazoa > Chordata > Mammalia > Artiodactyla > Balaenidae > Eubalaena > Eubalaena glacialis. The sequence goes on along the minus strand of NC_083720.1, from coordinate 125,183,000 downwards.
CATACACTGGAATATTGTTTAGCAATAAAATAGAACAGAGTACTGATGTGTTACAAGACAGATGAATCTCAAAAACATTATGCTGAGTGAAAGAAGCCAGTCATAAAAAGACCACATATTGTATGACCCCATTTAAATAGGCAAATCCATAGAATCGGAAAATAGATAAGTGATTGCCTAAGGAAAGGAAAGAAGTGGGAGGAAAGGGTTAATGTGCACAGGGTTTCTTTTGAGGGTAATGAAAATATTCTAAAATGGGAATATGGTAATGGCTGCATAACTGTAAATATGTTAAATATGTTAAAACCCACTGAACTACCCTCATTAAACAGGTCAACTTGTAGGTATGCAAAAAATATATCAATTAAGCTGTTTTCAAAAAAGAAGCATCAGACTATAAAAAGCATTTTTCCATTTGGTTAGCTCAACTAACCCTTTTTAATGAGATCAAAACTCTACATGAATGTATGGGCCAGTTAGCTTTAATTTCTTCTAAAGGTCACTGGGTACAACTTTAAAGTTTACTTTGAAAATGCAGGTTTAAAAAAATCAACACTACTCTACCATAATATGAACATTCTATATTAAAAGGTGTGTTAATACCACCATTTTTACAAAGACAACACAAAAAATGATGCATACTAATAATAATTTAATTAGAAGAGTTTAATCTATCTTGAGTCATGAAAAAGAGGTTAACTGGGATAGAAAGTAAATATAAAGGGATCACTTTGACTTAATAACAGTAAGGTAGGGGTTTTTTAAATTTTCACTTATTGGCACAGATATGAGTACATTTACACATTGCTTATTAACTGTTAACGACCCTAAAAGCTTCATTATTCTAAAAGTTTAAGAGCCTTCCATGACATATAACAAAGCAAAAGGTGTTTTTCTTGACTTGCTATCAATAACATTTGAGTAAAACAGAAATGCATAAAATAATAATAGCAGTAATAATGAACATTAATATCACTTTAGCCCCATATCTTCTCCTTCAAAATGAACACACAGTTTAGTTTCTTAATAATTAAATTTGATGAAAAAACATGTTCTAAGTGCTTTGTTTGAGCTCTGGTGGATTGGGCTGCCAGAGAAGAACTAAGGGGAAACCAAGCAGGCAGTGTCCTCTCTGGAACCCTACTCTTACTTCAGCCAATTTTATTTGTTTTCTTTCTTTCTTTTTTTTTTGCTTTATATAATTTTTTATTTTTTATTTTTAAAATTTTTATTTTATATTGGAGTACAGTTTATTAACAACGTTGTGTTAGTTTCAGGTGTACAGCAAAGTTATTCAGTTATACATATACATGTATCTATTCTTTTTAAAATTCTTTTCCCACTTAGGTTATTACAGAGTATTGAGCAGAGTTTCCTGTGTTATACAGTAGGTTCTTGTTGGTTATCTACTTTAAATACAGCAATGTATATTATTTGTTTTCTATATTAGGTTCTTCCTAACTTTCTTTCAGAAACAGTTGCCAAAGCTTCAGAAAAAAGTTTAGAAAACCCTTTATCTGGAAAGTTTGTTTCTTCTCTAAAGTTCTATGACTATAATCATTCATTTGCATAAAGGAACTAGCTACTTTAATCTTTGCAACCCAGGATAGCCATTATTACTCCCAATCTACAAACTGAAAGCAGAAGGATTCAAAAACCTGATCAAATTCTCATGACTGGAAATGTGAGACAAGATGAGAATCCAAAACCTTACATCAATATACCATGCTACTTCTTATTTTAATCTTACCCCACTGATTATATGTTTATTGATAAAGCAATGGAAAGAAATTGCAAAAATCGTAACATAACACATTTCAAACCTCCTGGAAATTCCAAAATTTAGATGACTATTAGTATTAAGCTATGAAGATATTCACCCAGAAATGGTCATATCAACCTTACTATACAAGTGGAATACTTAAAAATAAACTGTAAGTGGTCATTAACCATTCTGCAGACAATGCAGTTCTACAGGATAATAGTCTCCATTAAGAAAATGATATAGTCCAAGGTTGTTTTTGCTATTTATTCCTTTCTTAAAAAATCAGAAATACAGACCTAACAGTTTCTGCTTAATTCTGCAGTATTCTATCATTATTCAGTGATGCACCAACTGACAATTGAGAATTACATCATGAAGTTTGCAGTATTACTTGGAGGTCTACCACGCTATGGTGCCAACATGTAATCAAGCTCCAAACAAAACTGGGAGGTTTGTCACACATCATTTCTTAAGAAGAGAGGTAAGATACTGCTAGGCCTGCACTGGAGCTTTGAGAGGCCTGACAAATGGGGTAATTTACAAAACACTGAAGTAACTAACTTGTGCAGTTTAAAATTTTTTAATTGTGGTAGAATACACATAAAAGTTACCATTTGAACGAATTTTAACTGTTCAATTCAGGAGTGTTAAGAACATTCACACTGCTGTACATCTTATCTCCACATCTCTTTTTCCATCTTACAACACTAAAATCCTATACCCCTTAAACAACAACTCCTCCATATCCCCTTCTCCCAAGCCCCAGGCAACCACCATTCTTTTGTTAGTTCTAACAAATTTTTTGGTGGAATTTTTAGGTTTTCTACATATAAGATAACGTTGTCTGTGAACAGAGATAATTTTACTTCTTCCTTTTCAATCTGGATGTCTTCTTCTTGCCTAACTGCTCTGCCTAGGGCTTCCAGTACTATGTTGAATAGAAGTGACAAAAGCAGGCATCCTTGTCTTGTTCCAGATCTTAGAGGAAAAGCTTTCAGTCTTTCACCATTGAGCATGGTGTTAGCTGTTGATTTTTCAGATATGGCCTTTATTACATTGAGGTAGTTTCTTTCTATTCATATTTTGTTGAGTGTTTATCATAAAAGGGTGTTGGAACTCGTCAGATGCTGTTTATGCATCAGTTGAGATGATCATATGGTTTCTTTCCCCTCCATTGACAATGTGATGCATTACAGCAATTGGTTTTCACACGTTGAACCATCTTTGCATTCCAGGAATAAATCCCACTTGGTCATGGTGTATAAATCTTTTTTTTTTTTTAAGCCTATAGTCATGTATTTCTTTTTTTTTTTTTTTCTTATTTTTTTTAATTTTTTAAATTTTTTGGCCGCACCACATGGCATGTGGGATCTTACTTCCCCGACCAGGGATCAAACTTGCGCCCTCTGCAGTAGGAGCGCAGAGTCTTAACCACCGGACTGTCAGGGAAGTCCCAATCTTTTAATGTGCTTTTGATTTTTGTTTGCTAATATTTTGGTAAGGATTTTTGCAACAATTCATCAGGGATATTGGTTTGTAGTTTTCTTGTCATTTCTTTGTCTGGTTTTGGTATCAGGGTAATACTGCCCTCACAGAATGAGTTTGGAAGGGTTCCCTTCTCTTCAGTGCTTTGGATGAGCTTGAGGAGAATTGGTATTTTTCTTTCAGTGTTTGGTAGAACTCACCAGTTAAGCCATCTACTCCTGGGCTTTTATTTGTTGAGAGGTTTTTGATTACTGATTCAATTCCCTTACTAGTTACAGGTCTGTTCAGATTTCCTAGAGCATCATGATTTAGTCTTAATAGGTTGTATGTTTCTAGGAATTTGTCCATTTCATCTAGGTTATCCATTTTGTTGGCATATGATTGTCTATAGCATTCCCTTATAATATTTTTATATCTATAGAATCAGTTGTAATGTCCCCTCATTCGTTTCTGATTTTAATTATTTGAGTCTTCTTTTTTTAATTCAATCTAGTTAAAGGTTTATCAATTTTGTTGATCTTTTCAAAGAACCAACTCTTGGTTTCACTGACATTTTCTGTTGTTTATCTATTCTCTATTTCATTTATCTCTTATCTAATCTTTATTGTTTCCTTCCTTCTTCTAGCTTTGGGTTTTTCTAGTTCCTTAAGTTGTAAAGTTAGGTTGTTAATTTAAGATCTTTCTTTTTTACTGTAAGTGTTTACAGCCATAAATTTCCCTCTTAGCAGTGCTTTCACTCTATACCGTAAGTTTTGGTCTCTTGTGGGATTTTTTTTCCATTTATCTCAAGATATTTTCTAATTTCCTTGTGATTTCTTTTTTGACCCATTTGGTTGTTTAAAAGTGTGTTTTTAAATTTTCACATATTTGTGGATTTTCCTGCTTTCCTTCTGCTACTGATTTCTAGCTTCATTACACTGTAACTGGAAAAGATACTTTGAATGATTTCAACTTTTAAAAATTTGTTAAGACTTGTTTTGTGGCCTAACATATGGTCTATCCTAGAGAATATTCCATGTGCACTTAAGAAAAATATGTATTTTCATCAATATTCATCAGGGATATTGGTCTGTAGTTTTCTTACAGTGTCTTTGTCTGGCTTTCGTATCAGGGTAATGCTGCCCTCATAGACTGAGTTTGTAAGTATTCCCTCCTCTTCAACTTGTTAGAAGAGTTTGAGGAAGACTGGCATTAATTTTTCTTTCCACTATTGTTAGGTGAAGTGTATGTGTATTAAGTCCAACTGCTTTATAGTGTTGTTCAAGTCCTCTAATTCCTTATTGAGCTATATGGTTGTCCTAAGTTGTACAGTTTTAGTGCAGCAAGCATTTGTTTATATGGTATAATACAGAACTTTTAGTGCTGACACCACCTCCTTGCCTCCTTACAAATGTATAAAAGATAGCAAGCCCATGGTTCTAAGCGTCCTGTGTATTCCTCACTCCATACAGGTTGCTGAAATCACAAAATATTTGTGCCTTCATGAAGAAGAAAGGAGGCACTGGAGAAGCACATCCATTTGCATATATCTTTGATCTCATGTATGTTCTCTGCACTGCCTCTGCGCTGGTTCAATAACAAATTGAAATATAAGTAACTCTGGCCAAGTATGAGATACTTGGGAGAGATTGCTGGCTGATCACCAAGCTATTTTCTCTTTTGTCAGGAGACATGACTAGACTATATTTTTCTTGGAGTTAAGCATGACTCAGGTGAATGGAGTTAACTGAGACCTAGGAAAGCCAATGATGTAGTGCTAGTTTAAAGGCCTGGAAGCCAGGAGAGCCAATGCTATAAGCTCCAGTCTGACAGCCAGCAGGCTCAAGACCCAAGAAGAGCCAATGTTTCAGTTCAAATCCAAGGGCAGGAAAAAAACTGAAGTCCCAGCTCAGCCAGTCAGGCAGGAAGAGTTCCCTCTTCCTCACTGGAGTATCAGCTTTACTGTTCTATTCAGGCCTCCAGCTGTTTGGATGAAGGCCACCCACCTAGGGGAGGGCAATCTGCTTTACTCAGCCTACCATTCAAATGTTAATCTCATCCAAAAACACCCTCACAGACACACCCAAGATAATGTCTGACCAAATATCTGGGCACCCTGTGGTTCAATCAGGTAGACAGATACAATTAACCATCACAGCTATCTACTCCTCAGGACACCAGCAACCAGAAATTATGTTAGGCATCTGGGATTTTAAAATTTTCTACGTGAGCATTATCTTATCTAATATATACTGTTAACTAAAACTGGGTATTTTTTTCCTAAATCAGAAGGACTTAGAAACAATGAAAATATCTCAAGAAATATAGTAAAAAGTGGGGAAAGAACCATAACAGCAGAAATAATAGTTGAAAATACAACTTTCTGGTGATTTAGGCAAAGACCTACAAAGTGTTGCAAAGATTCTGGATCTGATCCTATAAAATTCAGAAACTACTGAAGGTCTGAGATTAGTGAAGTGATCAGAGCTGAAATCCAGGATATGGGGATAGTATTTGGTCATAGTAATTACAGAAAGACTGAACTAACTCTGCACTGGGTTTTAAAAACATAGCTACACACTAAAGTTAAAATGGACTAAATAGCATCATTTTCAAAATAATGGTTATATAAACATTATAATGACACATGTATTTATTTAGGATTTATACTACTTCTACATAGTTCCAAAAGAATTGCTTGAGGAAACCTGCAGCAGAAAACAGACAAAAATATAAGCCCACCGAGAGCCAGAATTCTCACTTCTGTATTCACAGTGCTAGCCAAAGAGTGCTCATACATGATAAATAGAGAAAGATATATGTTCACAGAATGAATGAATGCATAAATGACAGGAATAAAAGGTTATGGGTGGACAAAAATAGATGTTACTAAGCAACAAACTAGAATGACTTTATTGTTGTGGCAGCACTGCAACAATAAATTTGGCAAAAGGGTTTCCAGGCAATTAGGGGAAGGCCAGAAATAAAATGAAGGAGTTTTCACTGTCTATAAAAGTCTACAAGATCCTTGGAGGAAAAAATCCTTTTTAGAATTTAACTCCTAGAAAAATTCATGGACTGAATCCTTATATAATAGATGTCTCTAACTATGGTTTTATGATAGAGAAATGGGTATGTCAATGCTTCCAACAATGGCCCTCTAAAGTTTTTTAGAACATTGTTAAAACTTAACATAGTTAAAGCTTTCCTATAGATAAGGAGATAATAATCTAGAAAGTTTGCAGTTTTATGTTCTAATTTAATATGGGGGAATTAAACATTTTTCATTTTTACTCTACATCTATGAAGAAACATCTCATTGTGAGTGATTTCAGAATCTTGCTGTAGACATGCTGCATTTTAACAACTCAATTCATAATTTACTAGAAAAGACAGTAAACAAAAAAATTAGATGAAAAAATTTTGGGTTACCACATCAGGAAAATAAAACTGGACAAATTTTCACCAAAATTAAAGGGTATTCTTGGAATTATCTGGCTACGTAGGCTATGCAGCACATAGAAAGTTCACTTTGAAGGATGAGAAATAAGGTGGAGAGGTAGGTAACAGTGGCATCTTAAAGAGGCAGCCTTCTTCCAAAGAAGCTTCAAGACTCCATTCAAAATGCAGGTACTTTCTCACAGAAGAAACAAGCATCCTTCAGAATAAGCTGCACCAGGGATTTATTAATTTTGTGGTGGCTAATGTTTCCAGAAATTCAAGAGAGGTTAGCCAGTAGATAATAAAATTCATCATTCACAAATTCATTTGACAAATACCTATGGTTGTCAATTATGTGCCAGGCATGATGTTAGACACTGAATTTACAGTAATTAGCAAAACACACATGGCCCCTGATCGCAAAGAGCTTATAGTCTGGGATGGAAAGCAGACATTAAACAAATAACCCAGGTATATCACGTAAACTGTAACAAGTGACAGACTAGTAAAGAAGTTGTAAGAGTAGGTAATTGGGGAACTGAATTTACAGGGTAGGGGAAGGGGCAGAGAAAGCCTCCTTGAGAAAGTTACATTCAAAATGAGGTGTAAAGGATACAAAGGACTGATTCCCCTAGGCCAAGGGCAAAGGAAGTTGCACTTGAGAAAGGAACTGAAAAGGGAGGAATGGAACAAGGAGAACAGGAAGTGCTGTTTCAAGTATTTACTGTGTTTCAGACATGTTAATTCCAATCCTTACAGCTACTCTGCAGTGAAGGTATTAGTACCCCATTGTACATAAGAAAAGCAAGGCTCAGGGAGGTTAAGTAACTTACTCAAGAATACAGAATGCTACTAAACAACAAAGGCAAGACTCAAAGTTAGGTCTATTCAAACTCTACATTCCTTTCATTAAGGCTCTAAGGTTAGAAGGTTTAACAATTTAACTCACTAAATGGCAGTGAGGTTCTAGGCCTATAAAATACAAGGTTAAATATTTTGTTAGTATGTTCCATCCTTTAGACATCCATTCCAGTTTCTGCGGGCTTTATATTTTAAAAGCCATATTTTGATGTGTATCCAAATTATATTTTATGCACATATATCTAGTTAGCTGGTTAAATGGCCTTTAAAATCTTTCCAGCAAAGAATTTAGAGCAGCTTAAGGCTACATAAAAATATAAAAACTAACAACTTCATAGTATTACCTTATATTCCTATGAGACTTTAAAATTTTATAGTGTTCACACAAATTTCAGGGTATTTAAGAAGATACTTGCATTTCTTAGTTACAAAACTCAAGGATAAACAGTAAGGCTTACTATTGACTATAATTATCACATGCTAAATAATGTAAATGTTTCTAGGTATCACCTTTCCTTAACAAGAGCATCTAGAAAGAATGTATCCATGAACTGTCAGTACTTTTAACTTCCTATGGTAGCTACAACAATGACCCCCCAAAGATGTCCACACCCTATTCATTGGGTCCTGTAAGTGTGACCTCACAGAGCAAAGGGGGCTTTTTAGTGGAATTAAGGTTGTTAATTAGCTGACCCTAAAATAGGGACAGTATTCTGGATTATGCAAGTGGGCCCAACATAATCACATGGGCCCTTAAAAGTGGAAGAGGAAGTCAGTGAGAGAGGGCAGAAGAGATTTGAAGAGTGAGAGGGACTCCGCCCACCATAGAGATCTTGAAGATGGAAGAAGGGGGGGCATGAGCCAAGGAATGTAGGTGGTCTCTAGAAGCTGAAAACAACTCTCAGCTGACAGTCAACAAGGAAACAGGAACCTCAGTCCTACAACCAAAAGGAATTGAATTCTGCAACCAACCTGAATGAGTAAGGAAGCAGAATCTCCCCAGAGCTTCTAGTAAGGAATCATGCCTTGCCAACACCTTGATGTTAGCTCGGTGAGACCTGTGTCAGACTTCTGACCTATAGAACTGTGAGAAAATAAATTTGTGCTGCATTTAGCTGCTAAGTTTGGTATGGCAACAATGAAAAACTAATACTTTTATCATTCTTGTACTTGATTCTAGCTTCTTTGAAACAGTTCTACCAACCACCTCTCAGCTGGTAAATGCAATAGCATTTTTCATTCCTATTGCCTACTGCTCTCTCTTGACCTTGCTACTGCCTCCTTGAAGCCCTCTCCTCCCATGGTTTCTATGATGCTATTCCTGATTCTTGATTCTCTTCATTTGCTCTGCCACCTTCACGGGCGCTTTCTCTAATCTCCTGTAAATGTTGCTGTTCGTTAGGGTTCTGTCCCCAGGCTTTCTCCTTACATTTCGTATACTCTTGACTTCTACCTATAAAAGCTAGCTGAAAATTCCCAAATGTTATCTCCACAGCACAGAGGCCACTCTTTAGTTTCAAATCACTATCCATCTTCAAGGATGTACCAAAGCCTCCATTAATTTGAGGCTGGTCTTTCCTCCCAAACCTGTTCTCTATCTCCTCAATTCCCTTCTCCCATTAACTTCACCTCCAGTCAACCAAATCAGCCAAGTTGCTTTGCCACTGTCTTAAGACTATTCTTTCTCATTGATATCCTGTATCATTGGTAACTAAGTGCATTTGGATATTTCTTGAATGTATCTTTCTATATCCATGCCACAGCCTTAATGTGGGAATCCATGGTTTCTGAAAAGGATCAGTAAACTTCCACTTTGCTTCTTCACTTCCAGCCTTCCCAATCAATCTATCTGCCACCTTCGCTCCAGCATGAATTTTCTAAAAAAGAACAAGTCTTACTTTACTACCTATTTATAAAAATGTTCAATAGTTGTCTGTAGTTCTCAGTATAAATTCTGCCCTTTTAAGACTCATTTCTTACTCTTAACACTCACCTACTAACACATTCATGCTTTCTATATACTATTTCTTATAACTGAAATGCCTTTCTGCTACTCGGTTTTAATGGCTGACTGAGTACTCACCAACACCACTATGCCTCAAAAGTAGTGTTTGAAAAATCACTATTTAAAGTTTTAGTTGTCATGCAGCTTCAGGAGCTCAACTACAAAATAACATAATAGAAAGTACACTGAGCTTTGCACCATGGCACCAAGTTTACTGTTCTGTTATTAAAAAGGGAAGGGCTTCAAACTGTTCTAAACCTTTTTTTTCATTTGTCAAGTTTAAGGGTTAATCTGGATGATCTAAAGGTCCATTAAAGTTAGCAATTCTAGCTTTGTAGTTAAGAGCACTAAAACTTATTATGTACTGAAAACAAGCAATAAGGTTAATTTATAGCACTGTTCAGCTTCTACGGATCCATTAACATACATCATTCACACACAATAATTAACTTTATTAACTAGATAAAGACTATCTTCGAAGGATTTAGAGATAAGGTCTAAACGTGACTGGAAGATCAAACCAATTAGATATAAAGACAAAACTGTAAACTGAAAAGAAGTCAAACAATTACCAAAAGGAGGGCTACCGAGAGTGATTAAAAGACCTAGAGTGACGTAAAAATTTTAAAGCAAGCAAATTCAGAAGGCTAGATCAGGGTTTTGATGGCTTTTATGCATCAAAAAGCTTCAGTATAAAATAACTCTCTTCTAATTAGAGAGGTCTTCCCATGGCCACTCGATTTACTTTCTCCCTTCTGAGCTTTGTTGTCATTTGCTTTTTTTTTTTTTTTAATTCTACAGTGATTTTTTTTTAAACATTTTTATTGGAGTATAATTGCTTTACAATGGTGTTAGTTTCTGCTTTATAACAAAGTGAATCAGTTATACATACATATATCCCCATATCTCTTGCGTCTCCCTCCCTCTCCCACCCCTCTAGGTGGACACAAAGCACCGAGCTGATCTCCCTGTGCTATGCGGCTGCTTCCCACTAACTATTTATTTTACATTTGGTAGTGTATATATGTCCATATATACACTACCACTCTCTCACTTTGTCCCAGCTTACCCTTCCCCCTCCCCATGTCCTCAAGTCCATTCTCTAGTAGGTCTGCGTCTTTATTCCCGTCTTGCCCGTAGGTTCTTCACCTTTTTTTTTTTTTTTTTTTTTTTAGATTCCATCCTCTTTGTCTCTCAGGCAGATGCTATAAATAAAATCAGCTCAAGTATCTGATCATTGTAAACAGGCTTTCGGCGATAATGAGTCTCGAGTCATTAGGGCTTCGTTCGATTCAACACAACCCTCTAGGTCCCTCCCTATCCGCGCGCACCGGGCTCCAGGCAGCGCCTCGAGGGAGCGGCCGGGAGTCACAGGACACGCCGCTGTGAGGGTTAGGTCCCTTCGCCTTTACAGAGGCGGGGAGGGCGTAAGCTGAGCCTATTTTGGTTTGGTTCGCGTTTCTGTGAGAAGTAGCCGGCGGAGGGAGCAGCGCCGAGAGGCTACCGGGCCCCCTCACCATCCCTCGGGAGCACGCACCGGGGATCGAGCGTGGAACGGGGCTGAAATGGCAACCGCTGGAATAACGGACTCGGCTCCCTGGGGCCCCTTAACCGTCGGGGACAGGCCGGGCTGAGGGGGACACCTGCCCTTCCCCGCGCCAGCCCCAGCGAGGCGGTGGACACAGCAGTTCCGGAGGACCCAACGGACGCGGAGGTGGCCTCAACGCCCGCCGCCCGGGCCAGCCTTCCCACTCCCGAGGCCTGGAGAGCCCGCCCAAGAACCTCGCTGGCTGCATCCCCATCCCCGAACTCAACACCCACCCCCTCACCGGCCCCTACCGGTTCCTTCTGGCGGCTCGCCAAAGAAAGGGGTGCGGCCCAGGAACCCCCGCCCCGAGGGAAGAAGCCAGGACGCGGATTCCTCACCCCAGCCCGTGGGCAAAGGGACGCGGGAAAGTGGCTTACTGCCCACGCACCTGTCTTGCGGGCCCGTTTTCGGCAGTGGCAGCTCAGATGTCCGAGTCGCTGCCACTTGCTCCCCGCGTCTCCCTAGAGCAATCCCGCCGGCGGCCGCCCAGTAGCGACTGCTAACTGCGCATGCGCGTGCGGCCGTGGGCGGGGAGAAGGCTGCGGCCCGAGACGAGTGCCGCGCGCACCTGCACCGAGGGGCTCAACGGCCGCAGAGGGGCGCCGCTGGGCGAGGCAGGCGCGGTCGAGCGCACCCTCCCGACCACGCCCAGCGCCGCCGCAGCCGGCCAATCGTTCCGTGGATCCGGCTCCGGAGCTGGCCTGGAATTCCTCCTTATCCTTAGCGTTATCCCTCCGAAGACTTTTCCCTCCCGCAGAGCGCCTGCCTTCTGCAAACTGTGAGGTTCTGCTTCCTAATGCACATAATTAGGTCCTGAATTTTGAGTAAATCACATTTGAGCAGCGTCCAGTTAGTACCCCAGGCCTTTCGTAGAGTTCTAGATGTTCTGATGAGACGTCATTGTGGTGGGCAGGGAGGCTTACTATTTCGTGAGTGTATGATATAGATATGTTAAATGTTAACGTAATAAATGTACTATATGGTTTCTTTTCGAAATGCTACTGATAAGAATCGCTCATCTTCTACTATGCTCACTCTGCTGTAAGGGCTTTACATTCATTATCTCATCGAACTGTCCCAACAACCCAGGTGAAGAAACTGAAGGTAACTATTTGCCTTTGACTAGTAAATGGTGGAAATAGAGTTGAAATCCAGGTCTCTCTCAGAGCCTGTCATTTTAATTCACACTAAAAATAAAAATAACAGCATAAACGTAGTATTGAATCACGTTTCTTTGCCCCACAGGTGTTGGTCATGCAGCTCTTGCTACTTATATTTGATAGTAAATCTTGACTTTGATTTTGGTATTATCACGCTTTCAATTTTATTGGTAAAATAAAATATTTGACTTGTGATACCTCCGTTAAAGAGCCTCAGTTTAAGGGAATTGATGGTGCTCCATGCATAAGATGTGATTGTTGGCTAGATGTCAAGATCATTGAACATTTTTCACATTGCATCCGTGATAAGGCCACCATTTCTAGACTTTTGACGCTGTCATCTTCTGGAGCGTGTTTGGATAGCATTTAATTTATGGGTTAAAAAGGACAAAGTTATTTGAGGTACTTTGTAACAGTATTATCCTCTTAATTTCTTTTTTTAGGCTTTCCAACTTCTGTTATTCAACATAATTCTGTGGCTCAAAACAAATACATTTGACTTGTTAGAAAAAAACTTCTGAAGGATCCACTCAAAGTTTGCAATGAGGAAGCTGAAAGCCAAAAATTTGGGAACAGAGAATCTAAGCTAAATGGGCCATTAACTTGACCCATTGATGTGAAGATTTGTTAAAACTCCAAGATTCTGATACATGCTTAATTCTTATTCTCAGCTTAGAATGTTGTTTGAGGGACTACCTATTTATCTATTTTGATATTTTCACAGGAATTCAGAATGGAAAGCTCAAATGTTTTCATGTATTTCTTACTGAAAGTCTTATGAAACATTTATTGAGCAATTTATCTTCTGTATGCTGTGTGTGTGTGAAAATATTGGGAATGCAAAGATGACACCTACATGAGCCCTGCTTTCAAATAGCTAATAATATAGTTAGAAAAATAGACAAATAATCTGTTAACCAACATTTTAGAAACAGAGACCTGACTGAAATAAAAAGGTGTTTATTTGGGGTTTGTTAGGACTCCTCACAAACTAAACATTTGAATTGTGTTTTGCTGGACTACAGAATGAGGGAGGCTTATAAAGGCAAAGACCGAAAGGTTATAGTTAGTTACATGAGTTGTTATCAAGAATTATAATTGGACCTGGCAAGAAGTGAGGGTGCTTGTTAAGTAAGGATTGGTTGGGATCCCAAATGGTTGCATAGTGACAAGGGGAGGACTTGAGACCATAAGGTTGCAGCTGGCAGGTGTCATTTTGAATACAGCTGGTGGTGTTCTTGGGTCTGGTACAGCTCAAAGAAAGTTCAGGTTCTCAGTGGTGCAGAGACTTGTCTGAGACCAGGTTCTCAGTGGCCGCCCAACTCCATTTTTGTATGCCTGAACCATGATTACTCTCTTATAATTGTAATTTGTCATCAAATCAAATATCCAATAATATGTTACATAATAGAATGGACAAAATGCTGTGACAGACTATGTTGCCAGTCATTCTTCCTAAATGAAAGAAATCTTCATCAAAGAAGTATTTAATACTATTGGCTCCATGCTATGGGCATTCTTGGTTTCATGGTTTAAGCTTTGTCTCTACTTGCATCAATTTTGGTAAACTGTATTTTCCTAAGAAATCACTCATTTTATCTAAGGTTTCAAAAAGAAAATTAATATCAGTAAAAAAGAAATCTTTCAGCTCGTGATTCATTGCCTATCAGTGGCTATTAATATCAACACAGCATCTAAAAATACATGCTCAGGTAAGTAAGGAAAAAAAGTAAGATGATGGTGTCCATGGGAAAATGCCTGCCCAGATTTAGCTCCCATTATTTGTTCATAATTGTCGCAATTCTGCCACAGGGTGGAAGATCCATATAGTACACAACAAATCCCCAGATACTTTTACACACCTATGTTAGAAGAGGTTCTCTCTTTCCCTTCTACCAGGAGTATAGCCACATTTACTGTTACTACTACTATTAGTAGTATTACCGTCTTACCACTTACTTCAATAGTAAATGGTACGGATGATGGTGGCTAATTTCAATACTTGAGAGACACTTTGGCAACAGAGAATTTCACCTTCAGTGTTTACAGAGCTATTCACTTTAAAAGTAATGTTTAAGAAAAAAAAGATTCTGGTCTGCATGTGTTTTCTACAAACTTATCTGATATATTGTGTCAGGCACTTAAATACATCATTTGCCTTCATATATATGTTTGAAGAAAAGTGATTTTTAAAAAGGAAAATCAGTATGAATGCTATAAAATAAATGCCCAAACCAACCAATGAGCCCTATTTGCTCTGCTGTACCTCAGATAGGTGTCTGGGGTTCTCCAAATCTCCCCTTCCTCATACACCTCAGACCAGAGGCCGTGGGTGGTAAGTGAGACTCTCCAAACATCTACCATTTGGGAGCAGTGGGGATGGGAATGGAAGCTGGGGGCATCTCTCCTGGCTACATTAGAAACATTTTCTAGACTGTTGTGCTGACCACCGCAACTCTCTTGTTCTACGATCATTTCATTAAGGACAGCAGTCATTGGGTTGAATCGTTAAGGCTGTCTTTCAACTTCCTTTCTTTATCCTTCTAGCATCTGCCACTCCCAGGGTATTTCAGTCAGTGTTCAAATGCCTCTTTCTGAGTGCCACCGCAGGGTTCCCTTGGAATCTTCTGGAATCATCTGAGCTTCTCAACAACTGTCAGTCGTATGTTGGACAGCCTCCTTTAGCATTATTCCAGTTTACGGTTCCAACCCTTCAGGTATTTTGTTCCAGTCTTGGATGGTGGGCTAAGAAGTCCTAGTAAGTACCTTTTCAAGGAATCTTGCCTTATTTTTGAGTAATGCTCTACCTGGAATTAGTTTTAATTTTTCATATTAGCCTGGAATATGATCTGGCAGATTTAATTTTAAAACCTCAAAACTGAAGTCAAATTAAAAATTTGTGTAACATACATGTGTTTTTTTTTCTTATTTTTCTCCCCAGCTTTATTGAGATAGTTGACATAGAGCTTCTTTCTCTAAAAGGAAAAAGTGAAATGGACACATATGAACAGGTCATCTATCATATTCTCTTTATACTTTGGTATGTGATACAGTTCATATTGAGGTAAATGGGCAAGTTTGGCAGTCAAGGATAATACAGCAGTATGAATTAAGATTTTCATATTTTATGAAAGATAAGAAAGAATATCTCTTATATTTCTCAAAATAAATAAAGTAAAACTCAATAGAATAACAAGAGGAAGAATTGTAGATTTTAATAGATTCCTATAAGAAACTGATGAATTAGTAAAGGTTTAAAAGAGTTTAACAAATAAAAAGGCTGATATAAGAGAACCCTGAACCCAATGAAAAAGGAATATTTAAAGAAGACATTTTTAATGTCTTCTTTAAATATTCCTTTTTCATTTTAAAACAAATGAAAAAAAGTAAATCAACTATATACTTCAATAAAAAAAAGCAAATGAATGACTCATATTTTAAAGGGAGCGTACAAAGACTATACATTCTTAAATTCATATGAAACATAAGAATTCATAACAATTCTCAAATTTCATCACACAAAGTTCTCTAACAACAATGTAATTAAATTATAAATCAACAATAAAAGATGGCAAAACCAGTATATCAAAAAAATACACACTCCCAAATAACCCAAGAGTTAAGCAGGCAATACTAAGAGAAAATATTAAATCTTTAGAACTGAATGACTATCAGACTATATACACATCAAGAGGTTTGGTAATCAGCTCAAATGGCACTTACAAGTAAGTTTAGAGTTTTAAATGCATATATGAAAAAGACAAGAAGATACTGTGGCACTGCCACCCCCAGAGTTGCTTAAACTTGTGCTTTCTATTTTAGATGTCTTAACAAAATGGATAAGAGCATATACCAGTTCACACAGAACCTGTCCATGACAATAGCAAGTTTCTGAACTTTTAGCTATTTATTGAGAGAATTTGATAACATCACTAAGTCAACAAAATACAGTTCTTAATTTTTAAAAACTTCCCTGTCTTTACTTTTACAATAAATTGTAATAGTAAAAGTACAAGCATCATAAATAAATGTTCTAATTTTCCTTGACATAAGAGGTAGTTTAATACTTTCAAGTTTACTAGTTTGTTCACTGTTTTCTCCTCTTCTATATAACTGTGTTTTTATTATTACAGTTTCTGAAAGATGCCATTAGAAATCATGGTGATTTAAGGTTCCAAGTTTTACAGAGTTTCTTCTATTGTTATGCTTTATTTCTTCATATTTCCTGTAATAAAAATAAGAAATCTGTAACATCTAGAAATAACATATTATTAATTCATAAGGATGTAATTATTTTCATAACAACTTCTTGACAATACTCTTTCCTTATTCTGTCCTTTTTTTTTTTTTTATTCTGTCCTTTTGATACCACCTCCCTCTGAGGTCTCTTTACATAAAAGAGACACATAAAACATTATGTAATAATTTCGAAGAAAATACAAACATGCTGTATATCATTCTTTAATAAAAGTATTTAATAAAATAATTCAGTTAATGCATTTTGATGGGAAGTATTCTTCCATCACCTCCAACCAGGCTTACCAGATTTAGCAAAAACAACAAAACAAATGGGTCATACACACACACAAAGTCATTGTTTAACTGAAATTCAAAGTTAATTGGACGTCCTGTGTCCTGTCGTTTATCTGGCAACCCTCCCTCCAACACATTGAGACACTTTGCCCTATGCCCAGTGCACTGCAGTAAAAGGAAGATGGCTTTTCATGTAGGATTAAGCACTAGCAAATTATAAAACACACTATTCTCTGGCTTATCAACTAACAGAAAATCTTTAAGTATTTTATTTGAGTTTTCAGAAGTTATTAATGTTTTAATTGAAATTCTTTACGTTTATTATAGACTTAGAACATGAAATGATAAAGAACATTTAAATTGAAGACATAGGTAAAATTGTAAAATTTGTAAAACTAAGCCAATTCATCACTAAGATGAATTTTTTATTTTATTAAATATTTTTGAACTATAAGCTAGATGAATAGAGATAAGCTAAATTATTTTTCTGCTTAATAAACTATAGATAATTTATCTTATAAAAAAAGAAAGTTTTATGAGAAGTGTAAGAAATTATTTAACTGGTTAAGGGACAAATTTTACATAAAGGTATTTTAAAGGACTTAAAGGAGTGACTATTAAGGAAAACACAGCAATGAAAAGTGTTGCTATGTTGGTCCTGATTAAAGAAAAGAGGGTGACATTTATCTCTCTGGGGCCACATACGTAAATCTTATTTTACTTAATAAAATTAAAAGTTGAAAAGAATTGACATAAAATATCCAAAGTCTCGGTTTAAGGTGGTGGACGGCTAGACTCTACTGAAATGAGAGTAAATGAACAGAAAAGGCAGTAACTCCAAACAATATAAGAATGGAGGGGGGCTTTCAGCCTAGGAGACATTAATGACATGAGACATAGAAATCTGATGGGGGAGTGGGGACTGCCAGAGCGGAGGTGAGGAATCTATGACCCAGGCACACAGGACCAGGGCTACAACGGAGATGGACGATTTGATGGAAGATGGGAGCTGAACGGGGGTGAAACCTGGAGATTGAATTAAGAGTGTGTGTCAGGAGCACCCACAGTGCACACTTGAGCAGCCAGGACTTATGTCCCAGGCAACGTTGGCAACGTGCACACACAGTCTTCTTAACAAAAGCTGAATGCACCATCTGGATATAACTAGCATAGGCAGTGTGTGTACCGGTGCCCCAGAACAAAGCTCACTATATTCTGGCATATTGGTGCCCTTCTCTCCAACCACTAGGAAAACACACACACACACACAGACACACAACCAAACCTCCAACACAAAACAATCACAATCTAGCCTTTCATATACTCTAAAACATAGTTTGCAAACCAACAGATTCTTCCCATGTACCAAAAACTCCCAGGAAGCATCATCCCTTTCAATGTTACAAAGGAATATGAAGAAAAATGCAGGGCCAGGGTGGGGGTGAGGGAGAGGAAACAAAATTTACCCATATTGCCACCAGACAGCCAGGAATCACCAAATATTTGAGAAAGCATGCAGCATAATAGAAAAAGATCAAAATAAGCAGACAGATTGATCTGATCACAGAGAAAAACAGCTCATTTAGAATGCAGAAGAGAACCTTAAAAATGTGTACTGAAAAGATCTAACTAATAAACTCAGAGATTTGAGAAAAATTGTATCCTCAAAACAAGTAGGTGCTAGGAAAAAAGGAACAAATTTTTTTAAAAATTCAATAGAAAAGTTAGTCAAGGAACCCACCTAGTACATAGGAAAAAAAGGGACATAAAATAGTAAGTAGAAGCTATGACACATTAAGGATTGGCTCAGTAAGTTTAATGCCTGATTATTAAGACTTTCAGAAAAGAAACTTAGAAAAAAGAGGGGCAAAACAATCAAAGTGATAATATGCCTTGGACTAAATATTTGTGTCACCCTGACTCAAATTCGTATGTTTGAAGTTTAAATCCCCAATGTATTTGGAAGTGGGCCCTTTAGGAGATAATTAGGTCATGAGGGTGGAATGCTCATGAATGGGATTAGCACCTTTTTAAGGGGATAACGAGACCAGAGCTTTCTCTGCTCTTGGCCATGTGACAATATAACCAGAAGATGGCTGTCCGCAAACCAGGAAGAGGGCCCTCACCATAATTTTCTATGCTGGCACCCTGATCCTGGATTTCCCAGCTTCCAAAATGGTGAGAAATAAATTGCTGTTGTTTAAGCCACTCAGTCTGTGGTATTTTTGTTATAGCAGCCCCAAAAGACTAAGACAATAAAAATGAATAAGAATCTGAGCTAAATATTCATCTATCCTGCAGGAAAAATAATAATGTGGGGAAATAAAAATTAACACCATAGCCATATTATTTAGCGGTATAAAGGTAACTACTAGAAGAATTTAAACCAGGAATGATTAAATGTTGTTGCCTCTGGTGAGTCAGATAGGGCTGGGGAAATGCAGGGGGTTGATGCCTTTTATTATGAGTTCTTCTTTTTCTTAACTTTTAACTATATGTGTATGTGTATTACTTGATAAATATAAACAAAGCTAAGAATCTTATATAACTGAATTTTATTCCATTTTGAAATGCCCTGTTTGGAAAATGGAAGGGATAATCCATTCTGCAACCCTTTTATCAGTTTGGAAACATCTAATTTTAAATACTTAAAGTCTTAGCAAATGGACAGTTCATTATTTCCCTGAAGTTGTTGTTGATAGGGAAATGTGGTTTCATTAAAGGATGCTGAAAGTTCTTCAAATTCCTAAGTTGGGAGGGAAAAAGGGGTAGTAGTGGTCTGCTTTTTGTTCTTGTACGAAAGAAGGGAAACATTCAGAAAAGAGCTGTGAAAAGAGACACTTGACTGACAGGATAATGGATGAAGGTGCCTGGGCAATTTGATACCTGAGCTGCTTTATTTCCACAGAGCAGCTGGGCATCGATCATATTTTGAGCTATAGTATGTTTGGATATCTTTGAACATTACAATCTTGAAAACTCAACACATGCTTTACCATATCTCCTCTTTGCTTCAAGCTTTTGCTATCTCAGTCTCACTAAAAAACCTGAAAAACCCTTCATCATGATGCAAGTCTAACTGAAACTCAGAGTGCAGGGTTACCTTCATGGAAATGCACCTTTTCCATGGTGAAGTGGTATGTGTATAAATAAAGCATACTTTTGGTTGTATATTATGTGCCTTTTTTACTGTTAAAATGTGAAAAGGTAATTTTGTACGAACACAGTTCCACCCACAGATATCATTTGGAGGGCAGTATTAGGTGGAAAGTGAATGAGACTGGATTAGAAGGGAAGGAATTCACATTTCAAAACACACAGGAGCCAGCTACTAAGCGGATGGGAGCAGCTCTAAGGATGACCTAAGCTCAATGAGTGGGAACAGGCAGGGGCTTTGGGGTTGACTGCAGAGCCGCAGTTGGAATATCCATGCTTGTGCCAAGCAGCAGACATCAGAAATGACTGTTTCCCGGCAGAAGTAGTGAGTGTGGGTGCAATGTGGAGAAGAAAAGCAATACCCAAGAAGAATGTGGTCTTCCCTATGCCGAAGAAGAGCTACCATACACTGAGCAGTAGAATGCCCCATCCCTTGCCCTCTCCCTTCCTTCTTCTGCAGGAAGGCTACAAAAAACAGATTCAGCAATCACAGACTAAATAGCAGACAGTCTCAAAGACAAGTAAGAAACAAGTTTTCACTTTGGGGAGCTTGAAACACAAGAAGCAACAGAATCAAACTGAGGTGAGTCAAGGAAACAGAAGCCACTTGAGGTAATTTGAATAAAATAGATTTACTGCAGAAAGAATAAAGTAGAGGTGATCTCAACTCGCAGAAAGATCGGGGAGCAAGGGACAGGAAGCCACTTTCAGGAAATCTGGAAGTACAGGGGTCACAAGGAAGCCACGGCAGATGATCTCAGCTGTCTCAGCAGAACGGTAGGCCATTTGGGGAAGAACCCTGGAGGCCAGAGCCACCAGGGATCTCAGCTGCCTGGTAGCTAGTGTGACCTCAATTCCTGTCCTTCTCAGCCTTCCTCTGTGTCTATGAGAGTATCTCACGCTCACAGAATCTAAAGCGTTAACTTTTTCGGTAAAGACATTCTATGAGCTGTACTTCCCGGTTTTTCCCCTGAGAAGCAGAGGAGAATGGAGAGGAGGACGGCAATGATGCAGAATTTACAACAGACAGTACGTATAGGAAGCAGTTCAAATAACGAATTACACTTATACTAAGGTACTAATGTTTAAGTGTAATTAATTTTCTCACAGAGAGAGGATACTGTATACATGAAAAGAATCAACTAGAAG
This sequence comes from Eubalaena glacialis, assembly GCF_028564815.1. Taxonomy (NCBI): domain Eukaryota; kingdom Metazoa; phylum Chordata; class Mammalia; order Artiodactyla; family Balaenidae; genus Eubalaena; species Eubalaena glacialis. The sequence goes on along the minus strand of NC_083720.1, from coordinate 125,161,878 downwards.
TCCTGGAAATTAAAATTTTGCTTTCTGAAGTTTAAAAACAAATAGACTGAAAAGTAAAAGTTCAAGAATGAACTAGTAGTCTGCCTAATAAGATGGTGAATGAGATGCGAGTATCTACCTTCACTGTTTCTTGAACTCACACTGAACATAACGTTGAGGGCCATTTAAAAACACATGATCTTACAAACAGAATGGGAAAGAAGACAAAGGTAACAAAATGAAGGATGTCTGAGACAGCTGTATCTCAAGCTGCCAGTGAGAAACGCAAAAGCAATCTGCAGGGCAAAAACATCCCAGTACTGCTAGAAATGGAGGTGAAGGTGGGGCAAAGCTACGAGGATGTCTTGCAAGTCTGTCTTAAAGCTCTAGAGACCCTCTCTGGCCCCATGAATCCAGGTGACTATCTTTTCTCCACTCCGGAAGGATAATTCTCTGAAAAGGAAAACAGAGGGTATCTAGACTCAAACCAGGGTAGGGATAATAATGAAAAACAGGACAAATAAGTGAATATTGACAAAGTGAACATTGAAAGCTCCATCTATCTTTGCCCACTCGGCTCCCAGATTCTCTAGCAATTTAAGCAAGACTTAAAAGATACTAACATAGGGGACTCCCCAAGGGAGGAACCTAGCCACTCCTCCCCATACAGTGAAAGGGACAGATCCAGCCATGTGCTGCATCCTCTAATCAGCTTTCTCTCCATTTGAACAGACAACCTACCATCACTACATATATGAGGAAACCCTTTAACGTGAAAAACAGGGACCAATTAAAAATAAAACAACCTAGAGGAAAGAGAAACTATGCAGGAAGAAGAAATCTTTTTAAAAACTATTAAAATCCTCAGAGGGTAAGTGGAATTATTTCAATCATAAAATAACAACCAAATGTTATAAAAAGAGGCAGTGACATTAGGAGAACAAAAAGGGTTCTTAGAAATTAAAACTAAGCAAAACAAACAAAAAAACCAACCAAATCAACCAGCCAATGAAAACTGCCCTCCCCTGCAAAAAAAAAAAAAAAAAAGAAGCACTAATACAAAGAATGTAAGACAAAATTTAGAAAAATTCCCAGAAAGTAATGCAAATAGATAATAGGAAGGAGAGAGCAAGAAAGAGAGAACATCAATCCAAGAAATCTAGCATTTGAAAAAGGGTTCCTTAAAAAGAGCATAGAAAAGGGGAAAATTCATCAACAAAGTAATTTGTGAATATTTTCCAGAATCGAAGCATGAGTTTAAAGATTAAAAAGCCCCACCAAATATCAAGCACCATAGATAAGAATAGATCCATACCATCATCATGACATTGTAGAACCCAGTCACAAGAACATTTTTAAAGGTTTAGAGATGGGAAAATTGGTCTTATACAAAGAAACAGGAATTAGAATGGCTTTAACTACTTTTCAACAGCTGCACTCTTGAATACCTTCAGAAATGGGGGGAATCATTTCCAATTCAGAGTTGTTTGCTCAGCCAATTTAACAATTAAGTGTAATAGACTGAAGTCATTTTAAGATGTTTTATTTCTCCCAGACTTTACATCTCACACCATCTTTCTCAAGAAATTACTGGTGGGTGCGCTTCACAAAAGCAAACAAGGAAACGAATGATGTAAATGATGTATTTAGATCAGGATCCAGAAAATAGGGGAATCAACTCAAGAGACAAAGGAAACCCCAGGAGGTTCCTGAGATATCTGCCAGAACTGGTCAGAAGGCTGCAGGAGAGAGATCTGTCAAGATTAGAAAGTGACATAAATGCAGAAAAGCATTTGATAATATTCAACATTCGTTCATGATTTTTTAAATGTTCGAATATATCAAGAAAAGATTTAGATAATTCACTGAGAATCTGAGGCTGAATTAGTGATAAGTACATTGAAATAAAGCAAACTTAAAACTCGAAAGAAAAGAAGTTGTGTATAAAGGATGAGTAGAAAGATTACACTATGTAGTTTTAGTGTAAATAATATTCGTAGTCTCATAATTATAAAATCATTGAATACTGAGCTAACCAATGATATAACTATATTGAGGGAGTAAAGGTTTGAGTGGAGTGAACTCTATCAAAATTAAAATTGTTCCTTGAAATTTTGTTCACTGAAAGACACTTAAGAAAATGAAAGGGCAAGGCATAGCTGAGACCTGTGGTCAGACTATATAGAGAATTATTACAATTCAAAAATAAAAAGGCAAACAACCCAATTTTTTAAATGGGCAAATATTTGAATAGACTTTTCATAAAAATATATATATTTCCTAAAAAATATATACCCTAAAAATATATTTCATTATACATGTATATATGTATACAAATATATAAAAAACACATAAAGCACATGAAAAGATGCCCAACTTCACTGGTCATTAAAGAAATGTAAATTAAAATCATAATGAGATATCAGAATCTGCCTATTTTAGAATTTTATGTAAATAGAATTGTACAGTACGTAGTCTTCTGCACCTGGCTTTTTTCATTTAGCATAGTGTTTTAGCAATTTATCCATATTGTTGCACCTATTGATAAGAATGAGGCTTCAAACTCAGCTCTATTGTCTCCAAATTCATTGTACATCCGCAGTACAGGATAAAAAGGGAAAAGGAAATCGGTCCTTCTGAAACAGTATTAGCAAATGTATCAGAAAGTTACATGCATAAAATTTTAAAAATACACAAACAATAAGGATATAAAATAACATAATAAATATCTGATAATTTTCTATATATTTATATCAATTTTTACACTTATCACTTTATTACTGAAGTTTAACTTTTAAAATATGATATAATCTCTTATCCACTCTGAAGAAAGTTGAGAAATAGTCTAATCCTTGATATGCCATTTTTTCCAAAGAATGATTCTGATTTTTTTTTTTTTAATTTTTAAAAAAAATTTTTATTTATTTTTGGCTGCATTGAGTCTTCATTGCTGCATGTGGGCTTTTCTCTAGTTGCAGCGAGTGGGGGCTACTCTTCGTTGTGGTGCACGGGCTTCTCACTGCAGTGGCTTCTCTGGTTGCGGAGCACGGGCTCTAGGCGTGCGGGCTTCAGTAGTTGTGGCTCGCGGGCTTCAGTAGTTGTGGCTTGCGGGCTCTAGAGCACAGGCTCAGTAGTTGTGGCGCACGGGCTTAGTTGCTCCGCGGCATGTGGGATCTTCCCAGACCAGGGCTCAAACCCGCGTCCCCTGCACTGGCAGGCAGATGCTTAACCACTGCACCACCAGGGAAGTCCCGATTCTGATCATTTTTTAAAGAAGGTGTTAAAATTATGAAATTCCTAATAATAGATATCCTGTTAGAAATTTTAAAAATAATTTAATATAATCACATTTGACACATCATTAGATTGCTATTTCTTTGTTTTATGTTGTATGAAGAATAAAAAAAGAAAAAAAAAGCTAAGATTATAACATCAAAGTATGAGTGATTAGATGTACATTCTCCTTAATCTGTCTCAAATTTACAATGATAAGGTTAAAATATCTTATCTGGCAAAAAAATATAATGGAAAAAAAGAATCCCTAGTAGAATGGTATAGACCAATTTCTTTCTGCATCACCTGTGGCTATATTTTATGTATTTTGATGGTATTACTTTTTACATAAAGATTCATAACAGTTAAGTTTTCATTATTCCAGACACTTCTTTGTCTTGTTCGACAAACACTTTTAATCTTGAATTCCACCTTGCCTGATAGCTAACAGCTAATGTTTACTGAGTTCACACTCTGAGGCACTGTCCCAAAGAGTGAAATACAATAAATACACAGAGATAGAGTAGAAAAGGTGGAAAGAGGGCAGGTGATACACAATGGATGAAATCATGGGAGGATGTTTATGTGCATTTCTCTCATTTCAACTGACAGAAGATTAAAGAGTCATTTGCTTTGTTGTGTGAAGAAACTAAGAAGGATAGAGATGTCAATAGTATTTCAAAGGTGGAAGAAACCTTAAGGCTCATTTAATTTAAACTCCTCATTTTATAGATGAAGAAAGCTCCGAAGAGTGTGGTAGGCCTTGCCCAGTATCATGTACATAGGTCACCACAACTAAAAACTAGGTGTTTTGACTCTGAAGTCCTTGCTTTTTCTACCCCACCAAGATGCTAGATCAATTATAAATAACATTGTTTTCAAAAATGATGAAAAACTTAGAAATGATTAAAAACCAAATAATGCTGAATTTTTGTTCATTTGGTAAACAGCGGTCTGAAATAAGAATGTTGATACATTTAAATTCAATAATAGAGGCATTTTATTCTTGAAATATTCTTTTATAATTTTGAATATTAGACTAAAATAGTGAATTTTATTATAATTTTCAAAACTTTTTTTAGTCTCATTATTTGAATTGTACAGCTGGGAACAATAAGGCATAGAAGTTTACATTAGGCTGGATTTTTCTAACCATGTCAGGTAACTTGGGTCTTGTAAAGATGACTGCTCTTCATAACAAATAGTTCTGTCATGAGATGATTTGTGTTCAATTTTCTCTCATGTTCTCATCACTCCTTTTCTAAATATTTTATAAGTTCATGAAACATTGTACATTACTCAACTACATTTCAAATTACTTACTTTGAAATATTGTTCTCTTCCAGGGAATGATGACTGTATACCCACATGCTGGAAAAGAGAAGGTTTATATCGAATGCGAATATGCTTATTTCGTTCTGTACATTTCTCCTGGAGGAAAAGTAAGAGAAACAACAATCTTATGTAAAAACCCAAATACTCCTTTTTATTGCATTTACTGATGGCAGAACTTTTTATTATATTAGTTTTTGCCTAATTAGTTTTTTTTGGCCTAATTAGTTCTATATTACTATTTTAAAATTTAAACAAAATATTTAATTCTTAGCTTTTTCTTCATAAGAATAATGGAACAATAAAGCTAAGATATAAATACATGTATTTTCATGAACTCTGTTAGTTCATTAGGAAATCAGGCTACTGTTCTACCAACTATAATTTTCCTCTCCTTTCTCTTTATTCCAATAACATAAAGTTTTTTGGTATTTTCCTGTCTACCCATTTCTCTCAGACTACATTATTCTCTCCCCAATCATTGATTAATTCCTAACCCTCCTCAATTTCTTCTTAAAAAGTGTATGATTAAAACAAAGAGCCAATATTATACTGCATGGAAAAAGGTTTGGATAATCTCCTTAAAAATAAAAATAAGAAAGATGACCTGTGAAATCACTCCTGTTAAAAACAAACATTTGAAATGATTATGATTGCTATCTGAGAATTATTTTAGCTAATGTATACATAGAAAATTCATAAAAATACATGTCAAATTTATGTACACAATAATTTTTAAATAGCAAGTTTATTTAAATGCATTTCTACTCAATATTAATGTAGGAAATATTAAAGAATTGTTTTTATAACTGTAAAGTAAGTAAAGAATCTTGAATTAATGTGAAACTAAATTAAGGTCAGATAAAATTAGTTGAGGAGTTAAAATTTAGCAAATATGGTAATATTTTCAAATCTTTTAATAGAAGTTCCAGTGGGAGGGTATTATCAAATGCTGGCTCCCCCAAAATACCCACCTTGTCAATACCCTGATGACAAGGCAAAGCTGAGTTCATTGCTTATGGTAATAAGGGAGAAACCACCCTGATAGTCCGTTCAAGTCTCGTGCCTACTTTTCAATTGGGTTGTTACCCTGCTGTTGAGTTTTGAAAATTTTCTATATATTCTGGACACAAATCCTTGTTGTATATGGAATTTACAAATATCTTTTCCTAGTCTGTGGCATCTTCTTAACAGTAACTTTTGCAACACAAAAGGTTTTAATTTTGATGAAGTCCAACTTACCAACTTTAAAAAAATGGATCAAGTGTTTAGTGTCTAACAATTCTTCACCTAGTCCTGGGTCCTGAAGATATTTTTCCTGTATTTTCTTCTAAATGTTTTATAGTTTTATGTTTTATATTTAGATAGATGATCTATTTTGAAATAATGTTTGTATCAGGTGTGATGTTTAAGTTGAGATTCTTTTTTTAAATAGATTGATAGATAGACAGATATCTAACAGATCCAATACACATTTGTTGAAAAGTCTTTCTCCATTGAATTGGGTATGCTCCTTTGTCAAATATCAGTTGGCCATATTTTTGTGGACAATATCTGGACTATTCTGTTCCATGGGTCTATATGTTTATCCCTTTGCCTCTGAAGACTCATCTTGATTACTGTAGCTTTATAGTAAGATTTAAAATCAAGTAGTGTGATGATGCCTCCAATTTCATTCTTCTTTCTCAAAATCATTTTAGCTCATCTTTGCCTTTGCTTTTTCTTAAAAATGTTAAATGTTAAAATCAGCTTGTCTGTATCCACCAAAGAAAATCCTGCTGGGATTTTGGTTGGAATTATGTTAAATCCATCGATCAATTGGGGGGGCATTCGCATATTTACTATGTTGGGCCTCCCAATCCATGATCATGATATGTCTATTTCTTTCATCAGCATTTTGAAGTTTTTAACATATAAAGTACATATTTTATTAGAATTATGTACATACAAACATATATATGGAATTTACAAATTTTTTTTCCTTGTTTGTGGCATCTCATGCTCTTAACAGTAAATTTTGCAGCACGAAAGGTTTTAATTTTGATGAAGTCTAATTTATCAATACATTGTATGTCATGATATTCTTTCATTTTAATATTGGTAATTTATGTCTTTGGGTTTTCCTTGTTGGTCTCATTAGAGATTTGTCAGTTTTATCGCTCTTTTTAAAGAACCAGCGTTTGGTTTCATTGATTTTCTCTACCGCTTTCACATTTTCGATTTGCTGCTTTCTGCTCTTATAGTTATTATTTTCTCCCTCTGCTTGATTTGGGTTTATTCTGCTCTTCTTTTTCTAGTTTCTTAAGGTGGAAGCTGAGATTATTAATGTGAGATCTTTCTTCTCTTCTAAGATAAAGATTTCATGTTACAAATTTCTCTTTAAGCGGTGCTTTAGCTGCATCCCACAAATTTTGATACCTTGTATTTTCATTTTCATTCAGTTCAAAGTATTTTCTAATTTCCCTTGAGACTCGCTCTTTCACCATGGTTTACTTAAAAATGTGTTGTTTAAAAAAAAGTGTTGTTTAATTTCCAAGCATTTGTAGATGTTTCAGTTATCTTTCTGATATTAATCTCTATCTTGATTCCACTGTTGTCAGAGAATATAATTTTCACAATTTCAATTTAAATTTGTTAAGCTTTGTTTTATGATACATGTCTATTTTGGTGACTGTTCTAAGTGTATTTTAAAAGAATGCCTTTTCTACTGTTGTTGGATGTACTGTAGTGTTTTTTCAAATATCAGTTAAATCCAGATGGTAGATGGTGTTGTTCAGTTCTTTTATCACCTTGCTGTTTTTTGCCTACTAGTTCTGTGGCTTACTGAGAGAGGAGTGCTGAAGTCTCCAACCGTCATTGTAGACCCATCTATTTCTCTTTTCAGTTCTGTCATATTTTGTTTCATGTATTGTGAGGCTCTGTTGTTACATGCATGTACTTTCAGGACTGTTATATGTTTCTTGGTGATTTGACCCTCTTATCAGTATATAGTATCTTTCTTGATCCCTGGTCAATTTTTTTTTTTCTCTGAAGTCTACTATGATATTAATGTAGCTACCACAAGCAATATAATAATCAAGCTACCTTTGATTAGTGTCTGCATGGTATATCTTTTTCGATATTTTACTTTTAACCTATCTATAGTATTATATTTGAACTGAGTATAGACAGCAATTAATTGCACAGTGTTATTCAATCCATTCTGATGAACTGTCTCTTAATTGGTGTATTTTGGCCATTTATATTTGATGTAAATATTGACTTGTTTGGATTTATGTCTATCATTTTTTCTATTTGTTCACTTTTTGTCCCTTTGTTTCCACTTTTCACTGCATTTTTGACCTCTCATTACTTCACTCAGTAGGTGTGTCCATAAAATTTTAAGATATGGGAAGTTAAAAAATTGATGCACTAAATTTGTAAACAAAATTTATGTAACTACATTAGACAGAGAGTATTTTCCTAAAAATACAAAGTAAAGAAATACTCACAAGAGTTTCTCCTGGGTTACACATCTTTACCTGAAAAATGTCCCCCAAGAGCAAGTCTATGGGTTTATCTTTGTAGAACATTAAAAAGAAATGTACGAAGTCAGTTAAGTCCTCAGATTTAAATAGCTTCCCTATGGAGAAAAAGTAAACAAATCCCAATAACCCTTGAGTGTTTATACTATGTATCATAACATAACCCTTATATAGAGTTGTTCACTCCATTAACATGGGAAAAGAGCACAAATTAGTAAAAATTAAATATATCCTATTCCTTACAAATAAAGTATAAAGCATTAATGAAGTTGGAGGATAATGAAGTAAAATAATATATCTGCTTCAGTGTTAAGAACGACCACTTCTGGGGGGAAAAGTATGAAACAAGCTTAGAATAGTGAATACGCTTAGGAAATTAACTTTGATAACTCATAAGGATCAACTGTCTAAATCACGTGTAAGATATATAAAATTAAATGGAAAGTATAGGACTTGTACTCTTAATTTCACTTAATTTTTCAGAAACTGTGATTTGTAAACTGACTTATGTAGAACTTTATCAATCTACCACATTTTTTACTTTTAATACTTAATTTTGATTAAAATAAGTATTATTTCAATATTTGAGCATTATTTTATAAGAATGTTATTTTTCTTTTGTATTTATGACTCTTAAAGATTTACTATATTTTAAAGTATGATTTCATTACATCCAATTATTTCTAATACATTGCATCTTTAATTTTAAAATAAAGTTGAAGGCATAAGATTCAGGTAAATGTTCACTTTAAACAGTGTAAGACACATTTAGCCATTTAATAAACATCATAGTAGGATGTAGGAATGTTTCAGTTTTTCACTAAGACTTGAGTCTATATGGGTCACCTGATCAAGTATATGGTTGTATTTGAATTGTTTGGCACCTATTTATACAGTAGCCAAAACAAGTGATTTAATGATAGAAACAGTTGACTTAATATTTATGTTTTCCTTATCTGCTGTCAGCATTCTGAAAATTCTATTTAGCAAGCTCATGTTTTTGGAAAATACTAATAATGGAACTGTTATTATGGTAACAAAAAAATAAAGCCTTTGTAGATTTAAGCTTAAATAAGAATTCAGTATCACATATACAGTGCTCCTTGTTCAGTGTGCTCTTGTGATGATCAGAATGTGAATATTCTCTATCCTTCTGGTACCTGACTTTACTGAGAAAGACAAAAAAGAATTTAAAATTCTCAAAGTAATAAACCAACAAAATTATTACCTCTCCAAGCTTTTCAGCAGGTATTACTGTTACCTACAGTTTTTCTTCTTATTGTAACCAAAGCTGAGAAAAAAACCTTCAGGGCCTTAAAATTGGATTCCACACCACTTTACAGAAAGTTTGGGAAAAAAGTGGTCAAGTAAGTGTATGAAGAACAGATGGATTTTACTAGCAATCAGAGAAATGCTTTATACTCCTCCCGTTGGCAAACAAAAATTTTAATGGATAAAATCAAATGTTATCAAGCACACTGGGAAGCAGGAACTCAGATGCACTGCTTATGGGAGTATAAACTGTACAGCCAACCTGCAAAGCAATCTGGCAGTACTTAAGAGACCCAGCTATGTTTGCCCTCAGTGATCCCATCCCAGGGGACATATATGTCACTCCATTTCTTTGTGGCAGCAGACAGTTGGAAGCAGCCAAGGTCCACTAATCTGGGAATGGGTAAGTCAAACAGATTATTATGTAGCACTTAGGCAGCAGTAAGAAAAATGAACTGAACATAAAGCAATATATTGACAGTTATAAAATCTAGTTTTGAGGACAAAAATGTAAGGTACAGGAATAGGCTTATCACATCACCATTTATGTAACTTTTAAACAGGTACAAACATGATAAACACCAAATATTTTACATGGTATGTGATATATATATATTCTGAATGAAATATACCGAGTGCAAAACCTATCATGGGAGTGGGAAGGAGTGGAGGTAGGGATCGGGCATTAAACTAAAGAATAAAATAAGACAGGGATCCTGCTTGAAACAACGACGACATGTGATATGAAATGAATTAGGTAACTTGGCTTGCTGCCATGAGGGTCAAATCAAAGAAAAAGGGCTAGAAGAAAGAGAGGAACGAATGGAAGGAAGCAAAAGGGAAGTCTACAGAAGAACTGTAAAAACAATCACATCATGGGCACAATTTTAGGAACTTTTCTGTGGTGGGTATAATTCGTATGTTTTTATATTTTTTAAGCATGTCAGCTTCGGCATACTGGAAATTGAAAGGACTTCAGAGTACAATAGTTCTGATAAAATTTCTTCCTCTACAACTTTAATTCTTTGAAGTTCAGTATTTTTCTACGTAAAATAGAGAGAAATACATCTTAGTTACTGTGCTAACAAGTGTGCCAGACTCACAGTAGCTAGCATTAATTAAGTGGTAGCTGCCTTATGTTTTTATAAAACGTGAATACGTCAATCTGTTTATTTATACTGTCATCTACAAAAAAATTTGGTTTAAAAATACATTTTCTGAAATTCAGATCCTTGAATCTGATTTTACTATTAAACTCATAGTATCTTTACAGAAATCATGCCATTCCTTTCCATTTAGTAACAGACTATTTGATAAGTTCTTAAAAACTTTTCAGATTATTGTGTACTAAAAATCTTGATCCCACAAAATAGATCCATTGCTTACCTATAAATCCAAGTACGGAAAACTCAATATAAAACCAATTATTTGAAGTGATGTTATGTATAAAATCTGTGATTTTTGTAAGGTACATCTTGTTAGCTAAGATATCATCTTCTAGCTAAAAAAAAAAAAAAGGCATTAGTACCTTTGATGCTTCCATGGAACAAATATTAGCTTGAAAACTGAAAATACTTATAATACGCTGAAAAAATGTTTTTAGGAGGTAGTAGATTGATTTTTAGTTCAATTCATTGAGGGTATTTCCTGTTAGTCAATTTTCATTTTCTGATTCCGAGACCAGATATTATCGGTTTCTTTCCTAAATACTAAAAGGAACATTCAATCTAAATCCTCTTTGGAAGCATCTACTTATCTGAATCCATTTTCACTTTGTCAACTACTTCAGTTTCTAGGTTAAGACTAACTGGCTTTTTGTTTAGGTGACAGGTCTCATGTTCTAGCGCCAGATAATTGTGTTTGGCAAAGAGATAACAAAAGGGAGCTGGCCCCAACTAGCTGGTTAGAAGGATGGTGCCAGTAAGCCTAGAAATAGTTCTCCATAAGAGGGGGGAAGGGATCGAAAGGAAACTAGAATTTTCTTTTTAAGTTTAATACATATTATGTGGACTCTATAGATGAAGAGAACCTCCTAAATGGTTCGGAAGATGTGCAAGTCCTCAGGCACAATACCAGGGCACAAAACAGAATCGTGTTGTTCCAAAATGGGACGAGTACATTGGCTGGATCTCATATTTCAATTATATTACCACTGACTAGGAATCGAAAGGGATTTTGGTTTTTCCAGTAAAAGAGAAAAACTGGCTTCAGGCCTTTTTCTAATTCCCTCTCTCTATTCTCCAATGACATTCTGTAAACTCCTCTCACAACTGAACACTGTCTCATATAGTGAGGTGTATACTCACTGTTGGGAAATGTGGTATTATTATTTAACGATATGCAGGAACTTAGGAGGTACAAATTATATATAATTGATTTATTTCACAAACACCGTAAGGCACTGTAGAACTGTGTTACTCATAAAATGTGGCAATGTAGGGTAGCAACGATGAGCATATACACTGTCTAACATAAGTGCTCAAAATATGTTTGTTTAATCTGATGTACCTGTGCGCAGAAAAATGTAAGCAGTACAATTTCTGTTTTTTTTCTAATTTGAGAATTTCCTTTCAGTTTGCTTCAGGTAACTATAATTTCCTCTGTTAATAGTGACCCAGCAAGAAGACTAATATAGAACCAATTTTAAGCTTCCTTTTGGCATTTTAATATAATGGATATTTTCTACTTTCTAAGTACAGAGTAAAGTAGAGGGATACAGTGAGGAAGGAAGGAATCGAAGGAAAGAAGAAGAATATAATACTTCCACTTTAAATTATATATTTATAACAAGGGCTTACCTGTAAGTAATACATAGCTTTGGGTTGGGCATACAGCATCAAAAAACAAAAATCTAATACTTGTTTGATTCGCCAACTAGAGATAAGTAATAAAATCTGTTAATATTTTTCAATATTGTTTAGTTTTTATTTATAAGCACATTTTAGTAATTAAAAACAAACTTTTTTTTACACTTTACTCACAGAAAGTACTATCTACATTAAGCGAAACTGAATACCTTATAAGTTATACTAAAAGGTTTCCCAATTGTATTCAGTGGACAGTGTCTGCCATTGCTAAACTAGGATAAGCATAACCTATTTATTTTGTTTTGGTTAGTCAAATTATCATCTATATAATAAAGTTAATATTCTTCCTGATCTTAGGTCTTGTTCAAATAAAAGAATAAAGAACTGTCATTCTAATTTAATACTAAGCTAGATGCTAGGCCAGGTCCTGAAGATTCAGAGAGCAACACACAGTGCAGTTCGTGTCCTTCTGGGTCTCATAATCTAGCATGAAAGACAGAAAAACCATAAAATTAGAGCAATTAGACAAGTGCTATATAAAGATATGGACAACGACGACTTATAATAAGATGGGGAGGGCAGAGTGGAAGGAAGTAGGGCATTCAGTGTAGAAGAGCAGTATTGCAAAGGCACAAACGTGGGAAGGAGCGTGTCACCTCAGAGGTAGAGCACCGAGAGCTGATGGAGAGGAAGCTGAGGAAGGTAAGGTTGGCAGAAACCAGGTCATGAAGGGCCTTTGATGACTTGCAGGAAACTGTGGACTTGATCTCATATGAAAAAGGATTCTTCTGGCTACAGTATGGAGAATGAACTGGAGGAGAGGCTAGGTTAGGATTAAGGAAAGCCAATAGACCTCTAATGGTCTGAACTAAGTCCAAGGCAGAGGACTGGGGATGAGAGGGATGATGTAGAGAGAGATTCTAAAAATGAAATGATGATGGAGACATAAAGGGCAGAAGGAAAAAGGAGGATCTAGAATGTCTCCCAGCTTTATGACTCTAAAAATTGGGTAAAATGTAGGTCATTAATTAAAAGCAAAACAAAATCCTTCAAAGATTTCTAGATTCTGACACACCATTTATTATATTTTTTTAAAAAGCCAGTGCCAATAAACTTATTGGGATAAGATCTTTTTCTGAAACTTGACATCTTTTGCCCTACTCAGTTATGAGGAACCAAATTATTATACTTCTTGTAATACATACCACATTTATAACTGAACAATAGCAATCCTTTATATATGTATAGAGCTTTTAATTTTTCAGAATTCTTTCATAAATACTACCATATTTTATTTTCACAATGACTTTTCCATATATGTGATGTGGATTTTATTATACACACTACAAAGTTGAGGAAGCTAAAAAAAAAAAGGCTAAATTACCTGCCTAGGGTGATCAGCAAACAGAAAAGCTGAGAGTAGAATCTAGGTGCCAGCCAACAGGAACTGGCTCCAGGACACCACTGTGCTTGAAATACTAACTACTAGATGCTGATTCCAACATTTCATCAGATGAAGTTAGTTATTTAAGGATACTATTTTCTAATATATCATACCTCTCTAATTTTTCTGAGTCGTCAGTTGATTGCTTGGCATGTGATATGTTTGGATAAAAATAAGCAGGTATTGAAATGACTTCTAAGGACCCAGACATCAGTTGCCTTTTGAATCTATAAATAGAAGTGGAAGCTTATAATTGAATATTTGACTTACCAAAATAACATAAATACTTAAAAAGAATTTCCTTATGTATGTCCACATATTTTGATTTGAATGACTTCATGATATACCTGATATCAACATCATAAAGCTAATACTTTTTAGCCAAAATATTTCTTTTATAAGTTAGTGACCCTTATAAAAAATTAAAATGTACAATATAAAATTAATTTCCTCATAAAAATTATAGGTACTTTGACTTTTTCAAGTTTTCAATCAGATATGCACTCTGACAGATTGAAGTTAATGGACTAGTTAGCATAATACAGTAACTGTAAAAGAGCAAGAACATTAGAATATTTAAGTGTGACTCTTGTCCATAACTCTTTGGAGGAGTGTGTGTGTGTGTGTACACACACACACACACACACACACACACACACATATATATATATATATATATATATATAAATTTTTTTTGGCCACACCTCAAAGCTTGTAGGATCCTAGTTCCCCAACCAGGGACCGAACCCAGACCCTCTGCAGTGAAAGTACGGAGTCCCAACCACTATTCCCAAGGAGTATGTATATTTTTTAGACTCTTTATTTTAAAGAGTTAATATTTTAAAAGTTTTAAAAGTTAATATTTATAGACCAACAAGGACATCATTTAAATGCATAAACTATTGCTCACAAAAGCTGTAATATAAATCTCGTACCATCAAGGTAAAGAATGAGAGACCAGGTACAGCATTTTAAATGGTTTTCCTTTAGAGAAAAATGACTTTAAACGAGATTTAAATTTAGGCTTTATATTATTTATTTATATGGAAACAAGACAGAGTTTATATGCATGATTTCAATTATGTGCATCTGTTATTCAGTTCACTGACAGGCAGAAAAACATGCAATTGTGTTGCCTCCTTGTCTGCCAGTGATAAACAGTCCCACGTGACACTGAACAAAAATAATCAAAAGAGGGAATTGGCCAATAGATGAAAGTGCAGAAGGTGATAATGCTGGAACTGACTCTGGAGGTGACTCGAAGACCGCTGACCCTGGGAACATTGCCACCTCCCTCTCCAGAGACTCTAGACGTGCGGCCACAGGTGCTTAGTGAGGGTGAACTTACCTGACATAAATGAGGAAAATGGCTGTAAGGAAAAGGATGTCCCGTAGGATGTGATGCTGGCAAAGAACTTCGCATTAAAGGAACTCTCAGAGATGTTTCATGACATTGAAAATGCAAATGATAAAATGTAGGAGCCTGATCTAAACTCAGAAAGGAGTATGACAATTTGCCAAAGCATAAAAAAAATGTTCCCTCTGAATTTTAAGTTATACGACAAGAAGAAGGCAAATACTGCTTAAACTACTCTTGATAAATTTTCTAAAAGAAATAAAATACTTTATTCTCAATGATTTCCATGTTTTATTTATTTATTTTTTAATTGAAGTACAGTTGGTTTACAATATTATACTAGTTTCAAGTATACAACGTAGTGATTCAATATTTTTATAGATTATACTCCATTTAAAGTTATTACAAAATAATGGCTATATTTCCCTGTGCTGTACAATATATCCTTGTTGCTTATTTATTTTATACACAGTTGTCTGTGTCTCTATCTCGCCCCTCCCCCTCTTCCTCTTCCCACTGTATCTGTGAGTCTGTTTCTGTTTTGTTATCTGCATGTTTGTTTTTTTAGATTCCACATATAAGTGATAACATAGAGCATTTGTCTTTCTCTGACTTACTTCACTAAGCGTAATACTCTCTAATCCAGCGGTCCCCAACCTTTTTGGCACCAGGGACCGGTTTCGTGAAAGACAATTTTTCCATGGATGTGGGGTGATGGTTCAGGCGGTAATGGGAGTGATGGGGAGCGATGGGGAGCGGCAGATGAAGCTTCGCTTTCTCACCGCTCACCTCCTGCTGTGCAGCCCGGCTCCTAACAGGCCGCGGACCGGCACCGGTCCTCGGCCCAGGGGTTGGGAACACCTGCTCTAATCCATCCATGTTGTTGCAAATGGCAGAATTTCATTCTTTTTTACAGCTGAGTAATATTCCATTATATACATATATCTCACATCTTCTTCATCCATTCATCTGTTGATGGGCACTTAGGTTGCTTCCATATCTTGGCGATTGTAAATAATGCTGCTATGAACACTGGGGTGCATGTATCTCTTTGAATTCGTGTTTTCGTTTTCTTTAGATATATACCTAGCAGTGGAATTGCTGGATCATACAGTAGTTCTATTTTTAGTTTTTTGAGGAACCTCCATACTGTTTTCCATAGTGGCTGCACCAACTTACATTCCCACCAATAGTGCACAAGGGTTCCCTTTTCTCCACACCCTCACCAACATTTATTATTTGTAGACTTTTTGATGATAGCCATTTTGACAGGTGTGAGGTGATATCTCATAGTGGTTCTGATTTGCATTATCTCTGATGATTGCAGTTTTTAGCATTTTTTCATGTGCCTCCATGTTTTTACATTACAGTGTACTAAATGAATATTAGCTTTAGTATATTTTTCATTTTTCTATACATTTATAGTTGACAGAGAGTAGTAAATGTTTTGACGAATGTTTAAAGGTCATGAAACAACTGCTTGCAATTATGTAGTCATATCCACAGGAATTGTTTGTAAACCTCTGCCTTCTTTTTAACTGATTCTGTCAAGAATCCCTTACAAGGATACCAAACTAGCATAGACTGAAGTCATTTCAGGCTAATGTGTCTTCTCCAAACAGTGGGTTATTATTCAGAATAAAGCAACTGAGATGATAGCATGGAATATGAGAACACTTCAAGGATTCAAGCATAAGGCAACTTTTCTCCTGGGGAATCTTCTTTGGGGAGAACTAGACATCCATGGTGTTTTACTTAATCTTGCCCAACTCCGTCTCCTTTATACACATCAGCTATTTCAAGCCTTCAATACTGTTCTCAAGTTCATATACTGCCAATCAATCCCTCATTCTCAACATATGATCTTTATCTCCTTCACAGAGAAAAGAGAGACCTTTAAGGAGGGAATTCTCTCATCTCACCTTCCTTCCCCAAACTACTTTTTTTCTACTCTTTCACCCATTCTCATCCCTTTTTTTCTTCAGTCTTAGTCCTGCCTGAATCTCCTTCCATGTGCACCTTGCATCCAATCCCCCATAGCCCTGGCTTTATCAGCTTCCTCCCTCTTCACCTGAACACACAGAAAAACACTCAAGATGCTCCCATCTCAAAACTCCCCAAACATGTCTCTCTTCGAGCTAGTGTGTTTTAACTTTTCTCCCCATCAGTTAAGCTCATTGAGAATAGTCTAATTCCTTCCATTTTTATTATGAAATTACCCAAAATACACGAAAGTAGAAATACAACAAGTCCCAACTCGCCTGATTTCAACAACCATTAATTTTTTACTTGTTCATCTATGCAGCCCATATTTTTTGCTGAAGTAATATTTTAAAACAAATCCTGGATGTCGTATTTCACCCTTAAATTATTCAGTGTGAAAATTTAAAAAGGACATTTATTTACATAACGACCTGACAGTGTCACATCTCACAAAATTAAGAATAATTACTTAACATCACATAATACTCAGTTGATATTCACACGTCCCTAGTAGTCTAACTACAGGATCTAATGGCGGGGGCCGGGGGTAGGATGTTCAAAATGAGTATCCACGTAAGATCCTCTCATTGTAATAGGTCATCTGCTATTTTTTTTTAAGCTTATTATCTAGACCAGTCACTTTAGTTTTTCTTTCTTTTTCCCTATGCAACTGTCTTTTTGAAAGAAGTGGGTCAGTTGTCCTAAAGAATGTCCCACATCTTGGGGATTCGCTCCAGATTACTTCCTCTATTCACTGTATATACTTTAAACTGGAGTTTAGCTTTAAAGGCTTGGTTCAATGTGGTGAGATAAAATTTATATTTTAAGGCAGGACAAGGACAAATTTAAGCATAAAATTGCCTTTGTCCCAACACTCCCCCGCAGTGTACCATGTGCATTTGCATCACACATTACCCAGACCTCCTCAAAGATGGGGATGCCAGCTAGTCCGTAAAGATCAATTCTTTTCCCCTTTCTCCTGATGTAACTTCTTAAAAGATTAGCATTCTTTCCCAACTCTGTAGGGGCTTGTAGTGACTTACTGCTCACTTTGTGTGTGCTTACCTGGACTAGGTATCTTTGGTGAATTTTATGTAGAATATCAGTATGTCATTTTGATATACGATCCTTTGTCTCAAGAATGTATCTGACTGTGCCTTTGACTTCTACCAGGGGGAACAGTCCTCAGAGCTTCTGAGAGTCTGTCTCCAGGGTTATAATCCTCAATTTGGCTTGACTAAAATTCCTTCTTTTCTTAACTCGATTGTTAATTGAATTTTCGTTGACAGATTCAAGGTCGTTTTGTTTTACTTTTGGAGGGTGGTAGGCAATAACTCCCTACAGGTACTTCTTGGTGTATTTCATGTCTGTCACAACAGGAGTCAAACCCCCTGACTCTGTACGTTGCAGTGATACTGAGACTGGCCAGAGGTTCAGGTGGGGGAATTCAATCCCTTTTTGCTAATTACCCGTCTGTTCTCAGCCCACAATCTTGCACTTCTGCTGTGCCGTGTATTACAGGGCAGGGGTCTGCAGGCCCCTTGCTAGCTCCTTCAGGTAGGCCCTCCTGGCAGTAAGTAACAAGAGACTGGAAAGCAGTAGAAAAGGCGGACATTCTCCCTAAGGTCGGTTTCCGGTGAAGTCTCCCACAGCGGCACGGAGCACGGTGACAGCACTGCAGGAGCGACACGGTCCATGGGGGCACCAGCTCTGATGGAGGCTGCCCGGCTAGGACCTTCTGTCCCGGCACTGACCACGGTGCAGCAGACCGTGCGCCCAACCTCAGACCTCGGGGTACAATCTCATCTCCCTTTATGCTTCTCCTGTTTCCTTTCTTCTCTCAGCTCTTGTAAACTTTTTTGGCCAATTTTTTGTATTAAATTTTCTCTATTCCCTCTCAACTACCAAGAGTTTCCTGCTTGGATGCTGACTGGTACACCTTCCTTGCAAAGCTCCCCATCCACCTGTCACTTCATGATATGCCTGAATCAGTTACTTTTCGAAATGGTGATCTTCTAATTCTATTTATTCTACAGTCACTGGCTGGAATTCTTTTGACTAGAATAACTGCTTCATCTGCTAGAGCTATTTGGTGAGGAAAAACAAAACAAAGCAAAACACTGCTGGCTGAAGCAAACAAGCCTGTTAGCCAGATTCAGCTTGAAGGCCGTGTGTGCAACCCTAGCCTGTAGCACAAATAGCACACATCCTGGGCTTCCCTGGTGGCGCAGTGGTTAAGAATCCGCCTGCCAAAAACACAAAAAGAATCCGTTTGCCAATGCAGGGGACACGGGTTCAAGCCCTGGTCTAGGAAGATCCCACATGCCGTGGAGCAACTAAGCCCGTGCACCACAACTACTGAGCCTGCGCTCTAGAGCCCACGAGCCACAACTACTGAGCCTGCGTGCCACAACTACTGAGCCCGCGCGCCTAGAGCCCATGCTCTGCAACAGGAGAAGCCACTGCAAGGAGAAGCCCACGCACCATAATGAAGAGTAGCCCCCGCTCACCACAACTACAGAAAGCCCATGTGCAGCAACGAAGACCCAATGCAGCCAAAACTAAATAAATAAAATAAATTTATTTAAACAAAAGCACATATCTTTAGCGTCATACGTAAGGCCTTTCATGATCTCATCATGACCTGCCGTATCTCCCACCAATCTTTCCTTAATTCCAAACACCTACTACATTCAGGATATACTTATATTTCCCATAAAGTAGCATGCTCCTTTCTGGCCCTTCTGCCTTCTCAAGCAATTCTATTTGCCAGGCATTCCCTCCTCCTTCTATCTGCCCGAAGCATGTCTACTTACACGTGGACTCAGTTCAGGTATTATCTTCTCAGGAAAGTCCTTGGTATCTGCAGGTAAAGTGAAATACTTCCTCCTCTATATGTTCTCACAATGCCTTCCCCATGCCACTATAACACTAGCTTCCTGGCTGTGATTTGCTTTTTACCAGTTGTTCACCTGCTTAAACATAAGGATTTGGGAGGCTGGGTCCATTCCACAGCATCTTGCTTGATAAATAACTTCATATTCGTTCATCAGCATGTGCTTGCATCTCCCGGGCTGCATACAGCAGGAGGTTGTAAGCAGAAGCAGTGAAAGTAACCTCACACAGTAAGAAACGCAAGAATGTTTAAAAAATAATCTAGTAGGTTTCTCTCAGAGGCCATGGATTTCATGGGGAATAGCTATTATAACAATAATAACATGACAAATATGGATTTTAATAGGTACAAAATTAGAGGGAAATTATAAGCTACACTTCATCACAGCATTGATAGAACTACAGGTTTTTTTCTGCACAGCTACACTTATTAAAAAGAATATGATCACTAATAAAATCATGTAATTGGACAGAAAAAAACAGGATAGAAAAAGGAAAGAACAGTTATTTTTAAATTTATCACAAAGTACTTACTTTTTTGTAATCATGTCAACCACAGATTTTAAATAATCTTCGTTACTCTAAAAATGAGAGAAATATTTTACTGAAACTAAGCATGACTCATAGTTCTACTAATACATGCTAATCTAGTTTATGTGTGGAATGTCATTATGTCTTAATAATTTCTAGCATTTTTACTTTCTATGAAAGGATTTAAAATATCCATGTGTCTAAAAGATCTGACTGGAATACTGAAAATACTTTATTTTCTCTTTGTCACAATATGAAATACCACTACACATTATTTACACTTAAAAATTAGTATATAAAACTTATGTATCTAAAACAGTTTTGTCCTAAAAATAGGATGGCTGATTTCAAAGAACTGCTCTTTTTTGAAAGTGTCTTCATTTTATGAGTATTATATAACAGCAAGCTTACTTCACAATTATACCACATTTTTCCAGGCAGTATTTCTCGGCTTGATTCCCCAATTTTCTTCCATCAACAAACTTTGTGTATCTACTCTGCTAGATTAGATGACAGACTCATTTGTAAGTAGCTTTCGGTGGCTTATACTTTCAGGTAATTTTTTTTTTACATAATCTATGGCATTTACAAGATGCAGCCTCAGGGCCCACAAGAATTCCCAGTACAAAATTCTGAAAATATTCTGAATACTTATAGTTCTACTGTCAAATCTGAGTAGTCTGAAAGGCTATTTTGAATGTATATAGTTAGACTGCTTGTTTAAAAATATCAGCCATGATGCAGACAACTCTATTATAGTACTTAAGTTTCTTAAGATAGCCAAAAATTGAATCACCAGCTATTTCTGAAACACATTTTAGAAGCACTAAACACTAAGCACACTGAAACATATTTTAAACATAGTACTGTAATATGCAACACATGGTAATGTCATAAAACATTTTGGAGATTATGTATATGCTTCCAATATTAAGAAAATAAACTTGGAGAGAATGTTTAACCTCTTATTTCTATTTTCCTATTAATTCTTCTATTGCTTGCTTTGTTTAGAGTTTTTCTGCATTCTAAGACATGTTTTTTATAGAAAATTCAAACAACAGAGAAAAAAATTTTATAGGACAGCAAAGATCCCTTTAACTCCCAATATCAAGAGACAACCATTATTTATATTTTGGAGACCATCATTCTAAGGTTTTCCCACTCTCTTTTTTTCTTTATATATTCTATCATCTGTCTATTTTTTCCTCTTTCTTTCCTTCCTTCCTTCCTTTTTTCTATCACATTTTCCATAGATAACATAATGTTAAACATGATACTTCACAACTTTTTTCAGTCAACAGTATGATATGGACATCGTTCTGTATCAGTGAATGTGGATATTCATTCTCCTTTCAGTGGTTACAGATTATTGCAATGTAGACATAAGTACTTAGTCTCTTATTGATAGATATTTTGGTTGTTTCTAATATTACGCTATTATAAAACAATAGTGCACTGAACAGCTTTGAACTTATCACTTATTGAACACTTAGTATGTGTCATGCGTCATATTGAACACTTAGTATGTGTCACTGTAAACACTCTAACTATATTAGCTAATTTAATGGCCAAAACAACCCTATACTATAGGCAATATCATCATTATCTTACAAATAAGGAAAGTGAAGCATAGAGAAGTTAAGTAACTTGCTCAAGCTTACAAGCCAGGAAGTGGAAGAGCTGGCCTTTGAACCTTGGCAGTCTAGATCCAGAGTCTGTGTTCTCAACTACTGTACTATACTGTCATATTTTTATTATTTTTAAATTCTGACCTGATTATCTCTTTAGGATAACTCCCAAGAATTGAGATTTCTGATTCAAAGTATATACGCATTTAAAATCTGACACATTTTGCCAAATTCCCCTCTGAAATGTCTTATGGTGTTAATATTTATGCCATACTTTATAATTTTATGTGGCATTAGAGGCAAGACAGAAAACTTTGGGACCATTAGAGAGACACAGATTTGAATCTGCTCTATTAATTACTGGGCAAACTATTTACTTTCTTTAAGCTACAGGTTCTTCATATGGATACCTACTTTACAGGGATGTAATGCAGGTTATAAATAATGTATATAAAAATTGTCCACAGTCCTTCAGATATACAAAGGAGTCCCTCAATTAATGATGGTTATTGTGACTTTATATAAATTATCTCGATTCATATACCAACCTTTTATTGGGCTGGGCGGGTTTTATTACTACAGCATCAATTTTAATGTCCTGTTTGTAAATATAATTTCTGTACCATAGAGTATACAGGGCTCCTGGTAACATACTTAACAATACAACCACATTTCTCCACATGGAACTATTTCATTTTCTTTTCAGATTGACATGTTTAATTCCTTCTTGGTGGTATCAAACAAGTATTAAATACACTGTTATTCAAAAAAGGCATCTAGGAATTGCTTTTTTAAATTTAAGAAAAAATTCAAAATGATACAGTGATTACCATGGAGGAAGGGTGTTTAGAGACTACAGGTCGGGAGTGAGGGGAGCTACTTATTTTTCATACGTACATCTGCAATAGAGACAATCACGACAGAGTCCTTCTCTTCTGAAAGAGTCATCCTGGAGATGATAGAGGTCAGCGTTTGCTTCAGGTAACTATGATTTCCTCTGTTAACAGTGGAAATACCCAGCGCAAAAGAAACTGCAGACACAGGAGTATGGCATCATCATTTCAAAGCACAGAGAAAAACATAATTTAGCATTAATATCTATGCTTCTTTCTATGTTTGGGTTGTGTGGTCATCAAAAAAGTGTTTGAAACTCTACTGCAAAAATAATCCAAACTGCTGTTAATTTTTATCACATATTTCATTTTCTGTTTGAGGAAATTCCAATTTGCCGTGGATTGTTAGTAAATGCATTAGACTCCAAGGTGTTCTCATTTTGGAGAGTTTCAACATACTGAAAAATAAAACTAGCCACTCTCCATTTATTATAGCTTTCATCTAACTGGGTACAAAACGTCACACATTGGCTGACTTTCTACTCTTCTTCCTAAGGAGATGCTGGAACCTAAAATAGGAAAAATACTGCGAAATATTTTCACCTGTGAAAAAACTGTGTGAAGTAATTTCCAAATGATTGATGGAATGAATCCACGCCTCTAAGTAACTTTTACTGCGTATTAATGACTGAAGCACTGGGAGAACAGACCCCAAGTTATTCCAGTAGCTATTAAGCTTCTATCAGTGAAGTCTACCCAAACTCAATCTTGGCTGTACCAGTGCTTGGCTGTTTGAGTTTGGTCAGATATACAGCCTCCCCAGTCTTAATTTCCCCACTTTAAGATGGGGATAAGTACTTCCAGAATGGCTAAGTGAGGAACTCAGAAAAATCCTCTCCCTGAAAAAGCAATAATAAAACTGGAAAAAAAAGTTGTTGAAACCATTGGAGCCCTGGTATACAAAAGAAATGGGAGGCATTTATTTAAGAAAAATTACTGAACTTCAGTGAGAGCAGTAAGAATCAGCATTTCCCTGATTACTATTGTGTTTGAACATACTTTCATATGTATATTGACCTTTGGATATTCTTTTGTGAAATCCTGTTTAAGATCTTGTCCATTTCTCTATTAAGTTGTCTCTAGTTTTCTTACTGATTTACTGATGCTCTTTATAGACTCTGAATATGAATCCTTTGTCACTTATACATATATTACAAATACCATCTCCCACCATGGGTTCGCTTTTCAATGTTTTACCTCTTAAAATTAAGAAGAGACATTCTTAATTTTAATACTGTGCAATTTATCGATCATCTCCTTTATAGTCAGTGCTTTTTGATTCCTGTTGAGAAATCTTTGCTTATCTTCAAGTCATAAGGATGCTTTCCTGATTATCTTCTAGATCATTTATTGTTTGCCTGTTATATTTAGAGCTACACTCCACCTGGAATTGATTTTTACAAATGGAGTTAAGTTTTTAAACTCCATTTTTACAAATGGAGTTAAGTTAAGCAGGAGTTAAGTTGCAAGCTTGGGGATCCACTTTCAAATGTAATTCCTGGAATTGCTTCCCATGACTTAGGATAAGGCATACATTGACAAAAGTTTGCAGGGCCCCTCCCTTAGTGACCCGGTCTGACCTACCTCTTCTGTTTCAACTACCCTCCCTCCAAACCAGTCTTCCTTCGTGTCTTTCAGCTTCTCAAACGGACCAGACAGGCCCCGCCCCTCTGCAGGAGTCTGCGCGTGTTGTTCCTTGGTGCTGAGAACACTCTTCTCCGGCTCCTTGGGCCAGTTCTCCTCACGCTCTGTAAATTAGGCTGGGAGCACCAGCTCTGTATTCTTACCTCATCTCTCATGAGACTTATCGCCCTTTTTGCTGTTACCCATTTGCCTTCCAGCTGGGAATGCAAGCTGAGTGAGGGGAGACTCTGCTTCTCTTGCTCACCATTACTGTGAACCCGGCACTAATATAATGGCTGCCACATAATAATGTCCAAAACTCTGGGATGGATAAACGACTGGCCAAACTCCTTTACTATGTGGCCTCTGCCCCGTGTTTTACTGCCGATAGGTTCCAGCCCCAATTGTGCACACAAGCCCCATCTTTTTTTCCAGGCCCTCTTGCTGTTAGACCTTTCACACTTCTTACCGCTCCTTTTCCACTCTCCACCATCTGCCTTTTCCCTGCTTACCCTATTCCGATTCTTTTCACCCTCCATGTCTCAGTTTAGATGTCACTTCCTCCAGAAAGCATTCCCTACTTCCCTGAGTACAGAGTACTCGCTCCACCCTTGTACTTCCCTTATTGGAGCACTGATTACTTTCTATTGTAATTGTTTGCCCATTTGTCTCTATGAGGATGAGGTCCGTATCTGTTCACCACTAGTTCCCCAGAGCCTAGCAAGCAGCTGGTACTGCGTAGAAGTCTGTTAAATGAGGGGACGTGGAAGACTTCACACGGAAGCTGTCAGTCAGGCTGAAAAGTCACAGTGGATCAGAGACTCATGTGGCAAGTTAGCTGTGGGTTGTGGGAGGCGGTGTGCTCCTTACAGGCAGCGGTCAGCGCACACTGACCGCTTGGCCTATTCTGGGGGGACGTTAAGTGGTTTGGGGTTGCTGGGAAAAAAAGGAAGCGGTGGAAACTGAGATTTGAAAAATATAGCTTGTTGTGCACATACCATGTCAAGGAGCTAACTTCACCCTTCATGCACTGAGGATCCACTGAAGGATCTTAAGGAAGAGTTGAGCATGTATTTGAGTACGTATCTCTGAGGAAAGTGCACAGAGTGAATTGACTTTGACAAAACTAAAGCCATGAGAAAAATTACAAGTCTGTTTCAATAGACCAGACAAGAAATGAGGACTCAATAAAAAATAGTTATAGAGGGGCTATAGAGAGTAGAAATTATCTGAGATGTATCAGAAAGTAGAACATACAAGACTGATGACAGGTTCCCCAGTAGGGCATGCTCCAGGCTTCAATACGTTTGCAAATGTTTTATGTCATCTTTAAAGTAACTAAAATCTCCCTTTAAATTACCTCTGGCGATGAAGGTTTATATGCAAGCCTGTCCTCCCAACACAGCGCTGATAACTGGGTTATTTCAACACCCCAAGCTCCCACACAAGGAATTCCATTGCTCTTCCTGATTACCCATCCCTCTCTCTCTCCTTCCTTTCACTCTGTATCATGGGCTTCTGCTTATCTTTGCTGATGCTTATCCAAGCCTGTGCTTCTCCTTGGCATCTAGCATCTTAGAGTTTCCGTGTAATGACTTTGTTGCTCCTGTGTCTTTCGACTCCACCTCTTCTGTACGCTGTAGCTTTGTCTGGCATGCACTCTCTCATTCACACGCGTGTGTATGCATGTATATGTACATATTTACATGACACAATCAAAATACTCCTAAGAAGGAATCTGATGCAGGTAAAAACTTTTACAAGCGTGATCTCAAAGAGTTCCATCACCTCTCCAAGCCTCATTTTCTCAGGTTTAAAATAGAGATAATCACAGGCTTACTGCATTGGGTTGTGAGAATTATTAAATGAGATAATGAAAGAAAACATCTAACTTAGTATATGAAACACAGTGAGAATTCAGTAGATGGTAAACAATGTCATCTGGCACCCCCATCTCAACACAATAGGCTTGTCAGAAGCATGTGACATAGACCAACACTACTTATTCCCAAGGAACTGCCTAGAGCAGAGGTCAGCACGCTTTTTCTATGAAGGGCCAGATAGTAAACATTTTCAGTTCTTGGGCCATATCATCTCTGTTGCAACGACTCATCTCTCCTGATGTAGCATGAAAGCAGCCACAGACAACAACGAGTATGGCTATGGTCCAATAAAACTATTTAAAAACAGGCAGATTTGGCCTGCAGGCTCTGGTTTGCTGACCTCTGGCCTAGAGTGACTCACCCACTGGAATGAACGAGGTTGGTGGCAATGGCAGATGTTTTGAGCCTTAGCCTAGTATCCCTGCTTCTAATGCAAATGCTTTTCCTTTTCTCCTATACCTGGTGAACTTGAACTCATTCTTCAAGGCTTAGCTCAAACATTATCTCTTCTGTAAAGCTTTTGTTGACTTTGGTCCCCAAAAATATGGGGAAATAGGAAGATAACCAGACAAGAAATAGATTTATCAAAACCAAGGGAGAAAAGAGTTGCCAAGAACTTAGCAGATGCTTAATGATGTTTGGCTTATATTGACTTATTTTCAAAGCATCTGTATTAAAATTGAATTTGAATTCAAGTCTCCAAATATTTGTTGAACAATTTTTTCTGTCAGACAATACATTGATTTCCGGTAATCCAAATGAATGCCAGATAGGCTGGTGGTCTATATATCAATCTGAGTATCATATTAATGGATTACATTTTAAAACTTAAAAGGATGTCCCCAATGAGCAAAATGTCTGTATTTGATTTTCCAATTCTAAGTTTTCTTACCGCCTGTTTTCTCTTTGCCAATGATTACATCAGGATAAATTCTGTCTACTTTCCTTAGATGGGGGAAAAAGAACCTTAAGACTTCAAATGCATTAGATACTGTTTCATTCTTATTCAATGCATTCACTTTCTTCTTAACTGAAAGAGAGAAAAGATAGGGTTTCTGAGTTCATGACTTATAGGGATTCTTCTCCTTCCAGTACAATTTTTTTAAATGAGCGTTAATAAGTTAATTCACAGATTAATTTAGTATTCAGTATATATGATACATACTATTAAATGTGAATTATCAAATCATAAGGCTATAAAATATAGCTCAAAGATTACTGATTCATGTTTATTTTAAAGGTAGTATTTAATTTAAGTCTAACACTATGAGTGACACAACTAGAGGCTAACAGAACTGACAGTTCCAAATGCAGGAAGCAAAACTAAAACATGCTCTAATTGGCCTGCTCTGCTACTTTGATTAATATCACATCATTAAAGCTTGTATCTTTATAACTTTGTTTTCTAGGCTCTCAGCATTTAATGACTCCACCTGTACCATTCATCTGAATTTGCCCCTATAATTTTGAAAAAGAAGAACAAAGTTGGAGGACTCCCACTACCCAATTTAACTCATAATACATAATATAGTAATCAAGACAGTGGGGTATTACAGAACAAACAGATACAGAAGCCAATGGAACAGAACAGAAATCCAGACATAGATCCATACAAATATGGTCAATTGATTTTTGAAAAAGGTGCAAAGGTAATTCAGTGCAGAAAGGATGACCTTTTTGACAAATGGTGCTAAAACACTTGGGCATCCACATGAAAAAGACTGAAACTTGACCTATACTTCATGCCATTTATAAAAATAAACCCAAAAGTTTCATAGACTTAAATGTAAAACCTAAAACTATAAAATTAAAAGAAAATCTTTATGACCCTGAGCTAGGTAAAGTGTTCTTAAGTACAATGTCGAAAGCATAATACATAAAAAGGAAAACTGGTAAACTGAACCTCATCAAAATTTAAAATGTCTGCTTTTTGAAGGACACCATAAGGAGAATGAGAAGAAAAGCCACAGACTTGGAGAACATATTTCCAAATCACACATCCATCTGATATGTATCCAGGATATATACAGAACTCTCAAAGCTTAACAAGAAAAAAACCCACCCAATTAAAAAATGTGTAAAATATCTGAACAGGCATCTCACCAAAGAAGATATATGGAGGGCAAATAAGCACATTAAAAAATGTTCAACATCATTAGTCACCAGAGAAATACAACTTAAAACTATGAGAGACCATGGCATTAGAATGGCTATAATTAAACGGAGTGACTGTAACTCTCATACATTGCTGCAAGAGGTACAGCCACTCTGGAAAACATCTTGGCAGTTTCTTATAATGTTAAACATACACCTACCACATGCTCATCAATCCTAGATATTTATCCTAAAGAAATTAAAATTCCCTTCATGTAAAAAAAATCTGTACACGAATGCTTATGGCAACAGGTATTTGTAATCACCAAAAAACACACAAACCTGAAAACAATCCAGATGTCTCTCAATTAGTGAAACAAACTCTCCATTGCACATCCATACAGTGGAACGCTATTCGGCAACAAACAATTGGTCACATGACAACCTGGATGACTCTACACTAAGTGAAAGAAGCCAGCCTCAAAGGGTTACACACACTGTGTGCTTCCATTTGTATGGCATACTGGAAAATGGAAAACTATAGGAACAGAGAATTGATCAGTGGTTGCTGGGGGTTAAGAGTTCCGAGGAGGTATCTGAATACAGAGGGGGAAGCAGGAGGCAGGACTTTTTACCCTGGAGAAGTGGGGAGCCACTGAAGGTTGATATACAAGACAGTGTAGCCTTCACTTTGGCTGAAGTGAGAATAAATAGGTGGGGCAAGACTGGAGAGAGAGAGAAAAAAAAAGAAGTATGTTAGCAGTCCTTCAGATGAAGCATGAAGGTGGCCTGACTAGGGTAGAAGAGATGGTGATAGAAAAATGTGGACATATTTGTGAGCTATATAGGATTATGAATCAACAGGACTGCTTACTAACTGCCATGGAAGAAGTATGCTAGAGGGAGAGAAAGGATTCAGAGAGGATGTTCAGGTTACTGGCTGCTTCTCTCAGGTGGATCACGGATGGTGGTGCAATTCACAGAGACAGAAAACAGAGGAAGACCATTTTCGAGGTAGAGATGAGAGGAAGTCTATCAGTGATGTCTCTTACCTGATTTTTGCATGTCTCACAATAAAAGAATGAATACTGATTTAGTTATATTTATTGGGAAGAAATGCCCTGAAGTCAGAAAGCATAAAATCTAAATTTCTAAACACAAAACATTAAAAAACAAACCACCATACACAAAAACAAAAACCACCCAAACCTGAGTTTAGCGATGCATCTTCTCTCTCTGCAAGTTTATACTTCATTTGATTGAAGGCTTTAATCAGCTCTTGGCGGTTTATTTCCGTTTTGTTTTTTAAACGTAGTATAGTTTCCTTAAACTCTGAAATTTGGTTTCTACAATTAGTTAATTGATTACCTACAAAGAAAACATATGTGTATATATATATACATGTAGCAATGGTATCATACAATTTTCTATAATATATAACAACATATAAAGTATATGCCTCAATATAGCTATATAAAACACTACACTTATATGTATATATGTATATATAGTGCTATATACATATAATATGTATATACATAAAGGACTGAAAAAAAGAACGAAATGTTAAAAATAGTAATATTTGGAAGGTGAGATTATCAATGGTTTTTGCTTTATTATTTTGTGCTTTTCTATGTTTTCCAAATTTTCCATTTTGTGCATGTATTAGATTTGTAATTAGGGGGAAAAAGCAGTTGAGCCAAAAAATTCACTTCTAAGAATTTTTCTGAAGAAAATGACTAGAAATATGTACACAGATTTGGCTCTAAGGATGTTCAACACAGGCAGCATTATTTATCATTGTAAAGAAGTTGAAAACAACCATAATGCCCAGGGATGGAACTATCCTAAATAAATTACAGTATATCCTTTTAAGAGTTCTGGTGGCTCTCATGTCAAATCACATAGAACTGACTCCCAGTTTTGCCGCTTAATATTTGTGTGACCTTGGGCAAGCTACTTAATTTCTGTTAGCCTCTGTTCCTTTAGGTGTAAATGGATATATAAAAATCCCTGCTGCAGAGCTGTTGAGAAGTCGTAATGCTATTATGCACGTAAACCATGTAGCAAAGCATACACAAAAAAAATGCTTTGACAAATGTCTAATAAATATTATTTATCAATGGGCTACTTTCTTCACTTATCAATTAAATACTATGTAGCTATGAAAATCACCTTTTAGAAGAATATTTAATGTTGTAAAAACACTTGTTTTTTAAAAACAAAACCATATAATTTCCTTTTTTGCAAAGAAAGTACATTAATATAGGAAAAAAGAGTAAGTGTACAAGTTTATATTTTGTTAATATATAATCTTTGGTTTGTTGAATCACTTTTTATTTCCTACTTTCACAAAATTCTTTTGTCCCTAAAATCATGTTGCATTGCTTCTGTAATCAGAAAAAAATTAATAAATAAAAAATTAAACACCTTTTATTTGCCAAGTACTCTGTGTCAATGGAAATACAAAAATAAAAAAGATATGCTCAGTTCTTGCCTTCAGGAAGTTTATTGGCTAACTGGTAGAACTAAATGGATGACTGAAATCAGTGTGATATTTCTGATGTTATAGATTCCCTTCTCCTCGGGTTTTAACTAATTAAGCACACACATTGATAACACCAGCCCCAAATAGGGACTATCGACCTTATTTGGGGCTCTCTGGCAGTGGGCACATTGCAGAGTGCACTGGGATGTCCTACTTCTCTACCCAAGTTAATTTACCCCTACTCCCACCCCATTATTGAAAGAGGAGCTGGACAACAGCAGGGCCACCCACAAAGGAGGTGACTACTTAGGAGGAAAAAGTAGAGAGGGAGCCCAGCCCTTCTTTCAGAGAGTACATAAGACAGTTATTATACGAGGAAAAGCCAGAGATGGCCTAAGTTGCCTTTTTAAGGAAGCAATTCTGCCGCCTTGTTAATTTGGACCATAGAAGTCAGGTCTGACCAATCTCACCATTCAGATGAATCCCTTGGTCTTGTGAGAAAGGTAATGAGCTACTGGGCGAAGTTCCAAGTGTTCACTTTGAAATGTCCTCTCTAGGAGGGTGAAATGAAAGATATCCCCTTGAAGGAAATATGAGCACCGCAGAACAAGGTTTCAACCCCTGGCGAGTAGTGGTAACAGTACTCACAGAGGGCAGAATTGAGACGGTTTGGGAGGGGAGGGGAGAGAAAGCTGCAGAAGGGTTCTACAGGATGTGAGGCCTGCATGGACTCTTGAAGGAGTTCGAGTTATTTGTCGAGGGAAACGAGGAAAGGCATTCTCTTGGAATGCAGTGTGGAAAGGCAAAGAGGCATTCAAAAACATGGTCTCTAAAGAGCCAGAAGCTGTTCATTATTTCAGGGCAACGTGGGAAAAATTCAGTGTGAGGTTACAAGAGGCATCTGGTTATGCTGATCTTTTTGATAGGCTACGATAAGGCGCTTGAACTTTTTCGTATAAACCAGTGTTTCTCAAACCTTTCTTATAAAGACCTCTAAAGGCAGTGAATCTGAATAAAGGGACACGAGCAGAGGCATAACTTGAAGTAGCCCACCACATTCATGGAATTTCTGTAAAGTTTCTATAAAATGTGGACAAATTTTGTAGCCTTTTCCACAGTACATATTTGTTTTACTATAAAGATAATGGAGTCACTCTTGTTTTTTGCAGGTGACTTTATACATCTTGGAACACCACTACAGACTATCATGGGAACAACTATCTCAACTGAGAAGCATAGCTGAAGACTATTAGGTAGAACACATGTTCTAGAAAGATCATTCTGGTGACCACATAGAAGATTTTTTCAAGAAGGCAAAACTAAAGCCGGAGAAAACACCACTTAGGAATCTACAGTGGTATTAGTTTCAAGTGAGAGATGATAAAGAACAAACCAGGGCAGAAAGGATTAGGAAGTAGGAGATGAATATGAGAAATATTTGAGACCTTTTATTGGGAAGACTTAACTGATTGAGAGAGAGAAAAGAATCCCTCTTAGGTTTCCAACATGACTCTAGATTTCTAACCTGGTATTCATCCTGGACTGGGAAACAGGAAAAGGAGCAGGGCCAGAGGTAGTCATAATGCTTATGAGGCATCCAAATGCGTGGCAAAACACACGGCCCAGAGAAAATGAGGGTGCAAAGCAGCTTCCGACCTTGGTTGCTTTGTTAAAATACGGAAACATCTGATTAGGGAAGCAATACACAAGCTAAAATTTTAGAAAAAGGCACAGAAAAGAACAAAATCCATTGTAATCCCACTGCTTAAAGAGAACCACTATTAATGTTTAGCTTTACATAGTTCTAGACCTGTGCTTTTTTCCCCTCGCTTCAGTATATAAATGTCAAATACAATCATGCGGGGGAAAAATGCATTAAGTTAGATAAAGTGGTTCATTTTACACTGAAAAAGGCATAATCTATCGATGAAAACAAATTAATTCTTTATATGTTATATAGCTAAATATCAAAATATACAGAGAAAACTATTAGCGACATGAGAATATGGAAAAATATATTTCAATTAGCAAGGAAAGCATAGAGATTTGCTGTCAATTTGGGATGGAATAAAAGATAAATTCACCACTTGGAAGACAATAAATTCCAGATGGATTTTTTTTAATTAAGGTAAAATACAAAAATGTAAAAATAATGGTGATCCTTCTGGGTTGAAACATCTAATATCTTTTCACTCCTCTGCCTTTTATGAACACGAGCACACATATGTGTAGCCTGTGGCAAGGATTGGATAATGCCATTCCCCTGCTCTAACCCTTCAGAGATTCCTCATCCCACTCAGAAAAGGGGCCAAAGCCCTCACCAGGACAGAGCCCTACATGACCGGAGCCTTGTAGTCCTTGTAGCCTTGGCTCCCTCTCTGGCCTCATTCCCACCCCTCTTCCCTCATTCTGGGGAGCAGCTCCAGACACACTTGCCTCTGTGCTATTCCTCACGCCAACCACTCTCCCACCTTAGCACTTTGGCTCTTGAAATTTTCTCAGCTCGTCCCCCAGATACTGATGTGGCCAGAGCTCCCTAGTTTCATTTGGTTTTCTGCTAAAACGTTACCTCCTCAGAGAAGCTTACCTTACCATCCTTTATGAAATAGCACACCCCCTCTCTCCCCCATCCTTTTTTTTTTTCAAATCCCTTATCACTACCCAACTTCCTATTACTGTTTATTATTCCTATTACTGTTGTTATTCACTGTTTCTATGTCTCTCTCCAGAGCTCTCTAGAATGTAAGCTTGAAAGTAGCAAGAACTTTGGTTTTTTTAGTATTAAATTCCCTATGCCTGAAACAGTGACTGCCATATAGCTCCTACACAAATATATGCTGAATGAATGAATAAACAAATTAATGGATAAATGGCTTCATCAGCGTAGGAACTGATTTGAGTGATTCTAAAACTGAATCATGCTTTAATCAAAAGAACTGTAACTATCCAGATAAGTCTTGAGTATTCATACAGTGGATACTATTTGAGGATGTTTAAAATTTTCACAGTGGGTGTGGTTTAACCAGTATAACCCTGTTAATGGGGTTTCCAGGGTAATATTCTCTTTGCAAAATGGATCATGTGTTTGGAGTCCATATATCATGGATGATGCAACATTTCTGGACTTCCACAATGTAAGTCAGTCTTTGAGGGATCAATTTGGTAAACAATGAAAAGAGTTTTCTCTAGAGGAAGTAATATTTTCAGAAACAATCATACAGAAATATTAAAGGATATAATCTCTACTCTTGGATCTGCTTCTTGTATATATTTTTACCTGATAATTCAATTCATCAATGTTCTATTTAAAATATTTATATTACTTGCTTTTTCACTCAGGTATTTTAGAGGATGGAATGTTACAAAATTATTTTGCAAAAGTTTGAATAATTTGATGTTTTGAGTCAACTGAGGTGAAATTGTGAAAACAAACACCAGTCCCTGTGTACAATGTGACTTCCATCCATAAAAAAGGGTCCAGGTAAGATCCTAAGTAAAACTGACTTTGCTTTCTCACAGCAGAGGTCCAACGCACTGCTCCCCAGTATAAGTAAAATGCAAGTCACATTTGTAATTTAAAATTTTCTAATAGCCACATTAAAAACAAATAAAAAGAAACAAGTAAAAGTAATTGTAAACAGTATAGATGATGTAATCCAATATATCTAAAATATTTTTCAGAATGTAATCAACATGAAAATAATTAATGGAATAGTTTGCATTTTTTTGTGCTAAGTATTCTAAACCCTGTGTATATTTTATACTTTTACAGTACATCTTAACTCAGATGCTAACTTTTGATAAGTTACAGTAAAATGCAGTCTCACCAAAACAACAAAATTTTGCTTAATGGAGAAATATTTTGCACTGTTTCTGTTTTTAAATTTAAATTTAAATTACTTAAAATAAAATAAAATATTCAGTTCCTCAGTTGCACTAACTACATTTCAAGTGCTTGACAGCCACCTGGCTAAGGGCTACCATATTGGACAGCATGGGTCTACAGCACCAGCTGTGAGCTTATTAGAAATGCAGGATCCCGGGACTCACCCCAGACCTACTGAGTCAGAATCTGTACTTTAATAAGATTCACAGGTGATTGGTATGCATGTTAAAATTTGAGAAGCACCGTCATAGACCCTTTTAATTGTTTTATCTTTCTCAGCATTGACTTTACTATAGTTCAAGTCTTTATTGCCTCTAGATGCACTGTTATAACTGTCTCTTAAATAGTCCCTCACCTCCAATCTATGTTTAATCTTCTGGAAACACTGCTCAAAGACTTTAAATGATTCCCAGGATGCTCACTGAATAAAGTCTAAACACTTGCCTTAATATAGGAGATCTGATACAATATGGCCACGACCTGACTTTTCCACCTTATTTCATTCACTAAACACCTCTGGTAATGAGAAGCAAGCTGAGATAGTCATACTTTCTTACATTTAATACTTACCATGTGTCACTCACTGTGCTGTGTGATAGGTAAACAAACACAGATAAAGCCAGATTCCTGCTCTAAATAACTGACAATCAGGATGCAAGGTATAGGGGAAAGGAGCATATATTTAAACAACTAGGAGCTTCCCTGGTGGCGCAGTGGTTAAGAATCCGCCTGCCAATGCAGGGAACATGGGTTCCAGCCCTGGTCTGGGAAGATCCCATATGCTGTGGAGCAACTAAGCCTGTGCGCCACAACTATTGAACCTGTGCTCTAGAGCCCGTGAGCCACAACTACTGAAGCCCGCATGCCACAACTACTGAGCCCACACGCCTAGAGCCCGTGCTCCACAACAGGAGAAGCCACTGCAATGAGGAGCCCGCGCACCGCAACGAAGAGTAGCCCCCGCTCGCCGCAACTAGAGAAAGCCCACGTGCGGCAATGAAGACCCAACACAGCCAAAAATAAATAAATAAAATAAATAAATTTATGTAAAAAAATCAGTTAAAAAGACCAACTAATTATAAAATAATTGTTAAACTGGAATTATCCTTAAGTGCCACAGGCAAAGGGAGGAAGGAATGATTCTATTTTTTGAATTATTAATTCTTAAGGAAGATTGAAGTGTGGGAGAGGGAAGTGGGAAAGGTTTCAGAGAAGAGGGAATATTTGAAAACTTGAAGAAGGTATAGAATTTTGCATACAGCAGAGGGCAGGGAAGGGTATTCCAGACTAAGAAAACTACAGCATAAATGCATAAGTATAAACTGGTATGGCGTAGTGAGGGGAAAGCAAGTGATTCACTCAGGGGGTAGAAAGAAGGGGGAAAAGCATTGCATTTAAGTACTGGTCCACTTTAAACTTATTATTCACTTATTTGTATACCCAGTGTGGTTCCAAAGAAAGAATATTTGAAGCAGTTGATAGAAGATGAAGCTAAAAAGGTAAGTACATTTCAGATTACACCCCTCCATGTATGCTTTGCAATAATCAAATTACACTATGTACCATGCACTTTAAACTCCCTATGAGTGGTTCCTCTACTCCTTAGTTTTATGGTGAAATATTTCAACATTATAAAGAGTATTGATGACCTAAAACAAATAGACTGTCAGTTATTTCCCCACAAAAAAAAAAAAATGAGTTTATTTGGTATCAGCAGAGAACTGCAATTCGGAGTCCATAACCATGGCAAGTCACTGCAAGTCACTACACAGCAAAGGAAGGAGCTCTCTTTTACAGAGGGGAAAAGGAAGTTGGGAGGGCTACAGTAAACAAAGAGTCCATGGCTTTTCATTGGCTGAGTCCTTGACATTAAAGAAGAGGAGTCTTTCTTTTCCTGTTGGGCTCTGCCAGCATCTCAGGGCATGAGAGCTCCCCCTTCTGGTCACTTCTGTTTGATTGAGGTTTCTGTTTATTAATTTTTTTTTAAAGTATGTAAAAGTTTGAAAGACAATAATAAAAATGAACATCCATGAACCCGCTACTACCTTAGCCTTAGATATGCTGTTTCCTTCCAAGATCAAATTCCCTTTCCTCCCGTTTTGAATTTTGTATTAATTGTTGCTTTTCTTTAAGGTTTTACCACTTTTGCAAGCTGATGCACATTTGGTTTTTAGACATTAATAAATAAAATATGTATTTTCCTGTACTTGCTTCTTTTGCTCAATTTATGTTTTGAAATTCATCCATATCAGTAAGTCAAGCTCTAGTTCATTCATTATTATTACTGTAAAATGTCCCACTCTTTTGAATATACAACATTTTTACCTCTTCTACTGTTGAAAAATTATTTTTAAATGCTATCAAGAATATATTCTGGTACATGTTTCCTAGTAAACATGTTCAAAAGTTTCCCTAGGATATAGATGGTGGTAGGGATGTTATTTTAAATATTTAACAAGCTCTAAGGCATGGGTATTCATCAGTGAGAAGAGAAGCTGGCCATAAGCCATTGATGAGGCTGCACACCAATTTCAGCCCTGACTAGTAGGAGAGTTGCTAGGACGTAGGAAAGGCATAGGTTTCATCATGAAAGTGATTGAATGTATACTTCACATCCCCCCAAAGGGAAGTGTGTGTTAATTCCTACAGCTCCACATCCTCACCAAATGTCTGATTTCCTAATTTAAAATATCTGAATGGTATGAAACGGTATCTTGTGTTTTTAATTTGCATTTCCTTGATTGCTCATGAAGTTTTTCTATGCTTGTTCAACACTTATGCTGTGCTTGGCCTTAGAGTCTACTTTGCTGATATTTATATAGCTACACCAACTTTCTTTTGGTTTGGGTTGTTGGTATATATTTTTTCCATCCTTTTCCTTCCAACATTTCTATGTCTTTAAAAAATTTTAAGCGTGTCTCTTGTAAACATCATCAAACAGGGTTTTGTTTTTATATCCAGTCAGGAAATATTTTAATTTCTTTTTTGGAGCATTTACTATAATTAGTGATATCATTATGCATTATTTGACTATTATTTTAGTAGTTAGACTAGAGATTTCAACATGAATCCTTGACTTATTACAGCTTAATACAAATTCTTACATCCTCACTTCTCAATAGTGCTACAAGTTGAGTACCACTTAACTCCATTTACCCCCTCTCCTACCTTATCTTGTAATTGTCATGCATTTTGTTCTACATATTTTAAATTCCACAAGACATTTCAATTATTGTCTTGAACAGCCCACACTTGGATCCTGGACTCTGCTGACTTAGAGGCTCCATGCTCTTTTGCAGGCATACTCCCACAAGGCTTTCTATGCATATATGCACACATACACTCTCTCACTTGGTTGGGGATAAGGGTGCTTTCCTTCCAACAAGATTAGAAAGAGAGACCCCAAGAAATTCACTCATAAAATTTGGGTGCTCCACAATGATCCCTCTCTCCACTAAGTCAACGGCTGGGGAGCATCTCAACCTGAAAATTGCTGAAGTGCTGGACCAACAAAATGTCTGTAAAAGATTACACATCTTTTTTGGAAATAAATTACACATCTTTTTGTAAATAGCTTGCCAATTTTTAATTTCATATTTGGAAAGGGAATAGTTAAGTTGAAGTTAATGGAAGTATCAAAAGTACCAAATAATGTTGGCTCAGTCATTTTTTATATCATAGGTTATTATTTTGTAAGATGATGTATTTAATGTAGACTTTTATGAACTTACAATTAAAATAACTTATGCAACTAAAAAAAATATCCTGCCAGATGAAAAGGGGCAGGAGAGAGGGAGAGAAATTGCTAAGCGAAGAGGGAACATCTGTGAAGTAGCCTGAAGGCACACAGCTAGAAGTGGCAAAGATACCTGAGTTTGCTGTGGCTGGAGTGAATACTGCAGGTCACCTGCAAGGCAAGAGAATCCTAGCAACTAGAGGCTGTGTCGAGGGCAGAGGCGGGGTGGGGGAGAGGCTCAGGTAGCAGGGAATGGGAAGTAGGGAGATCCCAATAGACCCTCAGAAGCAGCCACGAAAGACCCAGCCTTGGATGTCTGCCACACAGAAGCATCTTCCAGAGAAACTGAAACCATCATGCTACCATCACACATGGAAACCTCTGCCTCTCCAACTCCTTCTCATCCCAGTACCATAGGGGTATAGACCAAGGACCAAGGAGGGGTGCAGCAGATTTTCCAAAGATGACTTCAACAGCATCTCCCATAGCAAATGTTCTTCTACAACACGACCCTGCCAGTCACTCGTCAAGAGGGAAAGTCAATTTCTCCACTCCCCGGCGTCTGGGTGAGCCCTGTGACTGCTGTGACCAGTAGGCTACAGCAGAAGTAATGCAGTACCAGTTTGGGCTGGAGTCTTAAGTGGCCTGGCAGCTTCCACTTTCTGCCTTTTGAAAGGTAGTTGCCTTGTGAAAAAGCACACCTTTGCTAAGATCACGATGCTGTGAGAAGCCCAAACCACCTGGGGAGGCCTCGGAGGATGAGCCACCACGTGGGAGATGAGAGAGATGCCAGGGTAAGGAGGACATCTTGGGAGCTCCTCCAGCCCCGAGCACCGCAGCTGACACCACGCAGATCACAAACTGCCCAGCAGAGCCCTTTCTGAATTTGATTACTAAACTGAGAGTTAAACAAAGTGATTTTTTAAGTCACTAAGGCTGAGGAAGTTTTATACCAAACAAGGGGAAAAATGTCTGAAAACAGACCATTTTCTTCTCCTGCCTTTGCATTTCCTAGAACCACAAGTCTAGTCTGTCCCTGTCCAGTAGGGAAATGATGAGAAAGCTTTCAATTAACTATGAGATTAAATTTTTTTAGAAGAACAGAATAGGTATTTAAAAACAGGAATAAGACTTGTTGAATAACCAAAAGTGACCAAAAGATACTTAGAGTAAGTCTTCAATATTACTATGAACCTCTGTGGTTATCAGAAAAGGGTTCCGATAGAACACGTATGGGCAATAATTGGAAAAATAAAAAGTTGTTCATATTTACATCCCAGCAAGCTGAACTGCTTCAGTAAATCAGTTACACGTGTGTATAAAAAAGTATTCATCTTTAAAACTTTTTTGAAAAAGGAATTGATCGTTTCTATATTCTCAACTGAATTGAGTACTGTATGCTTCCTACCATTTCAGTTTTCTTACTTTTGTATTCCCACTGTACAAATTCTTTCAATTTTTAAAAATGTTATACATACAAAAGAAAAACATGTAGTACATAGGTAAGCTCTGCAGCATAATGTGAAATGCATACAATGGAGAAATGGAGTTGCCACGTCCTGGAATGGTGAAGATGAGAGGAGCAGATTAGGGGGTGGGGAATCAATGTTTCTGTTAAGAGTAATATTGACATCCCAGTGAAAGTGTTGAATAGGCGGTTGAATACATCATTCTGGGTCAGGACTAGAGATATAAATTTGAGAGCTGTCAGAATTTAGTATTTAAAGCCATGTGATTGGATGGGATCACGTTGGGAGTGGGTGTAGACAGTGAAAAGTTCCAAGGAGTGAGCCCTGGGGAATTCCAATATTTCAAACTCAAGGAGAAACTAGGAAACCGAGAGAGCTAAGCTAAGAACATATTTCAAGAAGGAGAGTGTAACAGTGACAAAAAAGGCAGATAGATAAAGCTCTTCAGCGTAGTAATAAAAAGCCATCGCACCCATAATCCTTAAAGTCATCATTCACACAGTATTGGTGAAAGCAGCAGCCACTTGATCTCCAGGGCCTTGATTCCAGTAGGTACTTCATCCCAGTCAACAACAGGTGATAACTGAGAGAACTTCTGCCAATGCCTATCAGCTGGAGACTTCCAGTATCCCCCCCCGCCCCAGAAGGTATCCCACTGGCAGTGTGGTAGGTTATCACTGTGTTTAACCCCAAGTAGGGCAAATAAGCAATTCCAGATTCTCTTCCCCGAGAATGTTTCCTGGGTGATGCAGCCACCCCAGGGGCTCCTAGCCATCTGCTAGCTACCTCCCACACCTGCCACCACTGACAATACCGGACCTGCTGCTGCTGCCTGAACACCTGACACTCCAGTGAGGGCTAGTAGTTTGGTGGAAGAACCACCGAAAGCAGAATAACTACTACCTTTTTGCACCCTCTAATCTGGCACAATTGCCTCCCACTGGCAAAACGTAATGAGAGCACAGCCGGCCAGGGCATCTGGGACAAGCAACAGACTTCTGGTTTTGATCATGACAAAGAGAATTTAGAAGGGCATATAAAGACTGTCAGCAGCGTTTTAGAAAGTCCAGGAACAAGGCAAACTAAGCAGTGTATTATAAGGGACATATATAAATTGATAAAAACTGTATTCTAATAAGCACATAATTCAGGAATTCATGTTTTTATCAATTTATGCAAAGGCATTGAGTAACGTTCTAGTTTTTCTTTCCTTCAGATAAGTACCCAGAAGTGGAATTACTGCATCACGTGGTAGTTCTGTTTTCAATATTTTGAAGACCCTCCATACTGTTTTCCATAGTGGCTGCACCAACTTACATTCCCACCAATAGTGCACAAGGGTTGCCTTTTCTCCACATCCTCACCAACACTTGTTTAGATGGCTTCCTACCTTACTCAGAATAAAAGTCATAACTCTTACTATGGTCTCCATGATCTCATCCTCCTACAACTCCCTTCCTGTTCGTGTTGTCCTCCGGGCTTTTTCTCAAACATATCAAGATGATCCCACCACAGGGCCTTTGCACTTGCTTTTCTTGTTGCCTGGAAAACTCTTCCTGCAGCTATCCACATAAAATGCTTCCTCACTTCATTCAGGAATCTACTCGAATATGCCTTTCTCAGAGAATCCTTCTCTGACAACCCTATCTAAAATAGCACTTTCCCTCTCCTGCCCCTGCCAACACCTGACATCATACAGCAATTACATCACTCATGTTTGTTGTTTATTTCCCCTAACCAGAATGTAAGCCCCATGAAAGCAAGGGTTTAAAAAAAAATTTTTTTTGCATAGTTCCTACAACATGAATAGGTACTTTTTAAATTCATTCACTCAACAAATATTTAGCATACGTATTATATGTCAGACATTTTTCAAGATTCTGAGGACACAGTAGTGAATCAAACAGGCAAAAACAGGAAAAAAAATTCCTCACCTCATGAAGCTTACATATTTGTTGAACAAATTATTAATACTATTGAGCTTACAAAAAGAAATTAAAAGATTAAAAATTATTTATCTACACATAAAAATTAATTTTAAAGTAGGAAAAGAATAAAGCACTAGGTGGTGGCTATCTTTCTAATAAACATTCCCAAATTTTCATTGATAAGAATTATAACTAGAGATCAAATTTTTAAAACATTGGGATTATTTTGGTGTTTTATAAAAATCACTACTTCCTAAGTCAGAAAGAGGAAAACAAATATCGTAGGCTAATACATATATATGGAATCTAAAAAAAAAAAAAAGGTTCTGAAGAACGTAGGGGCAGGACAGGAATAAAGATGCAGATGTAGAGAATGGACTTGAGGACACGGGAAGGGGGAAGGGTAAGCTGGGATGAAGTGAGAGTGGCATGGACATATATACACTACCAAATGTAAAATAGATAGCTAATGGGAAGCAGCCGCATAGCACAGGGAGATCAGCTCGGTGCTTTGTGTCCACCCAGAGGGGTGGGAGAGGGAGGGAGACGCAAGAGATATGGGGATATATGTATATGTATAGCTGATTCACTTTGTTATACAGCAGAAACTAACACACAATTGTAAAGCAATTATACTCCAATAAAGATGTTAAAGAATAAAAAAAAAAATCACTACTTCAGAAACTAAACGAAATCTGTGTTTTGTTGATTTAAGAACATCTCATTACAGTACTAAAATTGATTTCCTAATTATTTTAGAACTAGTTTCCACAGAAACACATACATAGAAAATGAAAAACCTGTTTTATCTGCTCTTTTAAGAGTAGTGTATTTTAAGGAACAATATCTCATTTTCTGAACTTGAACATACAAATAATGGGAATATAAACACTGGGAAGAACCAAAGTTCTTTATCCTGGTCATAACTGAAAAACACATCAAAATGACTGTATGTATCGCAAAGTCTACCCTTTCATTATAAGAATACAAACTGTTAAAATGCCTTCTGAGGTTACCAATCTAAATTGCCTTCCAAAATTACTGTAAGAATAAGTTTCCATTTTTGCTTTCTAAATGAGTAACGGTTTATTTTTTGTTATAAGAGCGCACGTTGTTAATTGTTCTAAAATAAATAAAAACACATTTGGATAATATTCTTTATAGAAAATGAAGAAGAATAAAAGTGTATAAATGATTGAAGATTAGTAGTATAAATCAGATAAATTAATATACATTTCTGATCTTTCAAACAAATGGGGTAAAATGTTGATATTGTGTGTACATGACAAAATTTAGTAGTAGGGGACTAAAACAATTTTAACATTAATGAGAGGGACGACATAAACATTAGAGGATTAAAGCCACTTCTAAACTTGACCGTCCACGCTACTACCAAGATTACTCTGTGTGCACCCTGAGTCATACATAAATGTGTTTAATAAGAAGAATGAAAATTTAACCGAAAGCAACCTAAGAATAATCTTGGAAGGCTGAGTTAATATATTTACAGGGTTCCTACGTCTTAAGTTCAAAATTCAACCATATGAACGCTAAAATGTTCACTACGGACTAGAGTTGAAAGAGAATATACAGGAAACCTAGTTAACTTTGAATTTCAGATAAACAATAATGTTTTCAGTATAAATATATCCCATGCAGTTTTTATACTTCAAACTTATGCACTGTTCATCTGAAATTCAAATTTAACTGGTCAACCTCTCTTTTTATTTGCTAAAGTGGCAACCCTACAGACAGCAATA
The DNA here is from genome assembly GCF_028564815.1 of Eubalaena glacialis. Classification (NCBI taxonomy): domain Eukaryota; kingdom Metazoa; phylum Chordata; class Mammalia; order Artiodactyla; family Balaenidae; genus Eubalaena; species Eubalaena glacialis. The sequence goes on along the minus strand of NC_083720.1, from coordinate 125,118,093 downwards.
AACTAAAAACCTTGGTGCGTTTCAAACTGGTAACGCACACGGGCCAATGGAGAAAGTTCAGGTGCTAAACCAGCGCTCTAAATTGTTGATCGCGTCTCCGTCATCTCATCCCTTTTCAGCTTCGCAAAACAAATACTTTAGGTAGCCTTCCAGTGTGGCTCAAAACTATAACGTAGGACACGAAAGAGGAGAGATTTGCTGGCTGTGTAAGAGGAGTTCCTGAAGTCATTCACATTTCCCTGAAAACGATGGGGAAGAAAACGACGAAGTGTGGGGAAAGCTGGGCACAGAAGGGGCCCCTGAACCCCTGAGAGAAAAGGAGCCCGCAGAGGCAAGAGAGGACCGGGCAGCCGCGCACACCAACCGTTAGCGCGCGCGCCCGGCGCGGGTCAAGGCCACCCGGTGGACCAGGGACGCCCGTTACAGTTTAACCGCCGGCGGACAAGGGCGTGGTGTGGGGGGGGGGGCGCCCTACATCTGAAAGCTCCTAGTACGTCTCTCCCCTTCTCTCCGACCCGGCCTCCCCAGTCATCCCGGAGCCCCGAAGCCCGGGAGGAGAGAAGGAAGCGAGAGAAGCCAGCCGCCGCTTACCGGTGTGAGTCATCCTGGAGATGCAGAAGCAGGAGAAACTGAAGAGCAAGAAGGCGACGAGCGCGATCAGCAAGTTCACATGCCTGGTCCTCATGGAGCTGACTCGACGGGCTGCAACCGACAGCGCGACGCGAAGAGCAAAGCGGCTGCGCCCACGCTGCCCGCCGAGGATGGACACGCACGGCGCCTGCGCCCCGCTCCCCGGCGTCGCGGGGGAGGACCCTCTCCCTCCCCCCTCCCTCCCCGCCACCCTGCACACCCGCCCTCTGGGAGCTCGCTTCACCGAACTGCACCCTTTGCCTCCTACCCTACGGCTCGGCCCTTCCGAGTCCTGAACCGCTTGCCAGGGCTGCTGGTTATTAAAAGAGAGAAACTATGGGAAAGCTCCCCACTGCCGGGCTCGAGGTGAGTGCTCAATAACTTTATTGTCCTGTAGTAGGAAGTGACATTTGTGCCAGACTCCGGGCTAAACAGTTTGCATATATGATCTCGTTAAGTCCTCACAACATCTCAGTCCTTTTTTTTTTTAATTTATTATTTATTTATTTATTTATTTATTTATGGCTGTGTTGGGTCTTCCTTTCTGTGCGAGGGCTTTCTCTAGTTGCGGTGAGCGGGGGCCACTCTTCATCGCGGTGCGCGGGCCTCTCACTATCGCAGCCTCTCTTGTTGCGGCGCACAGGCTCCAGACGCGCAGGCTCAGTAGTTGTGGCTCACGGGCCTAGTTGCTCCGCGGCATGTGGGATCTTCCCAGACCAGGGCTCGAACCCGTGGCCCCTGCATTGGCAGGCGGATTCTCAACCACTGCACCACCAGGGAAGCCCTCTTTTTTTAAAGGTATAAAATGAAGATACCAATAACATCTACCTAATATGCTACGATTATCTTCATTTTATACTTTAAAAAAAATGGAGCCACAGTAACATTCAGCAACTTGCTGCAGGTTGCACAGCTGGACGTGCTTCCTGTACAAACCTTGTACATGGATAAGAAGTTCCGACAGAAAATATGTGTCTTTACTTGGAGTTTCCTAGCCTTAAATAGTAGCTATCAAGTGCCCAAATGACTTAGGAGGCTTAGATGCTTGTGTGGGGAGTGACCAAGCCCAGACCTTCAGCTTAATCTCCTTACCTTTATTTTCTAATTTTTGTACCCCCTCCCTCAAGAAAGAAGCAAGGAGTGAACTTTTGTGAAAGAAAAAACTTGTAAGTATAGAGAGCAGCAGCTCAAGGGAGATTGGCTGGGCTCTGCCAAGTTCAAGGTGTCAATTTCTCAGACCTTTACCCGCGACTGGGAAACACTAGGAGAACGTCAGTAGGGCGATACTCTCTGGGCAGCTTGAACATGGTTTGCTATTTGGGTTCTCCGCTCTGATCACTCTTCTTTTTTTTTTTTTTTTTTTTTTTTTTTAAACATCTTTATTGGAGTATAATTGCTTTACAATGGTGTGTTAGTTTCTGCTGTATAACAAAGTGAATCAGTTATACATATACATATGTTCCCATATCTCTTCCCTCTTGCATCTCCCTCCCTCCCACCCTCCCTATCCCACCCCTCTAGGTGGTCACATAGCACCGAGCTGATCTCCCTGTGCTATGCGGCTGCTTCCCACTAGCTATCTATTTTACATTTGGTAGTGTATATATGTCCATGCCACTCTCTCACCCTGTCACATCTCACCCCTCCCCCTCCCCATATCCTCAAGTCCATCCCACTACTGGGCATATACCCTGAGAAAACCATAATTCAAAAAGAGTCATGTACCAAAATGTTCATTGCAGCTCTATTTACAATAGCCAGGACATGGAAGCAACCTAAGTGTCCATCATCGGATGAATGGATAAAGAAGATGTGGCACATATATACAATGGAATATTACTCAGCCATAAAAAGAAATGATCACTCTTCTTATTTGGGATTCCCTGGCAGTGTCTGGTAGCCAGCATTCTACTTCACAGCAGCACTGTGCCACTGGCTGGGCTAGTTTCTGGCCCCATGAGAGCAGAAAGATTTGACACATGCCAGCCTGAGGATGCAGTTATAATAAGCTGTGTTTTCTCATGAGTGAATGGCTAAGAGTTGTGGCCTTCAGTTAAGCAGTGATTCAGCCAGATCCCAAAGGAGGAAGACACTTTCTTCTCCTCCATCCCTTCAACCTCTTGCCAGTGCTTCCCATTGGCTAAGCTCTACCGGAAGCCAGAAGAAAAGGAATTTCAGCTTGATGTACTAAATGCTAAATTATACGAACCTTCCTCCTGGCCATTTGAAGCAGGGTGGAGAAAGATGTAGAGTAGATTGAAGTGAGAGAAGGAAGATATCCAGCACAAAGGTATCTCCAAATCAGTATTTCATTGTTCTCTTACTTGAACTCCAGTTTCTCATTCTCAGCTGCCTTCTCAGCACTTCTTGGATGTCCCACAAGAAGATGTTCAGACTTCCTCACCAAGCTAGCTGTCTTCCCAGAGTCCTTCGGCTTTTATCAATGGTGCCATAGTTCTTCTGATCAATTTACTTTTTTTCATCATATCCCATCATTGATAAATCTTTAGAGCCCTCCTCTGAAATGTCTCGTTTTCCAGACTTGCGTTTCTATTGCTATCTACCACCCCAATACCCATAGTCTTACAATGATACTCAAACTGGCCGCACTGTCTATAGTATCTGCCCTCTGCAGTCCACTCTTTACTCCAGTAGATGACCGGGTAATCTTCCCAGTTCACTAGTGTCAGCTGTTCTCTTGTTTAAGTAGCTCCACTCTTCCTTGGTGGTAAAGTTCAGTCCCTCAGGCTGCTCTCTGGTTTCTCAAGATTATTTCCCGATATTCCCTTACATGCCTCAAGGACCTGCCAGGCTCTTCTTTATTCTACCCTGAACATGTCACGTTCACTCTTCTCTTTCTGTGCCTTTTCTCTTGATGTTTACCCTCTGCCCAGGATGCCCAGCCTCCTCCCTGACCATTCAATTATTTTCTACCTCTCAAGGTCTCACTCAAGTTTTATCTGTTTCATGAATCAAAACCTGACTACAGCAGACCACTTCTCTGAATTCCTTTAGTATGTCAGGTATCTACCTTTCATTTTGCTATATATCCTTATGTGCTTAGGGGTAGAGGTCCCCAAGATGAGCCTAAGTTACATCCACAGTTGAGAGAGAAATATGTTCAAAGCAGATTGAGTAATTGGTGATTGTCCTAAGAAATGTTAATTCCAGAATTTGTGTCAATGGTTAAGGAGGTTAACGGTCTAGAGAAGAGATTTGTGCATGGATGCCTGGGGAAAAAAAGTCTCCCTACTTTGCCATGCCATGTAGACAAGCTCTGGGGAAAAAACAGCTGGCTGTGGGCAGAAGCTGGAGGCCTGTTTCCACAGGGATCATGGGAAACAGAGGAGGAAAAACTGCTTAAGAGCCTAACTACCCCCCCCCAAATAAATAATAAATTTATTGAAACAAGTCTGTATACATACACCTTGTGCGTAAGGGTCAGTGCAATGAGAGCCAAACAAAATTTTGGTAGGCTTCGTTACGTTGATAATTTACAAGGCCAACTCTGTATATATAAAGAAAAACCTCAGTGTAAACAGGTCTAATTGAACAAATATATTTGCCCAGAAAAAAGTCCTGGGATGATTTTCCATACTGCTAAAGTGAAGGAAAGTAATTTAATGACCAAGAGTTTCCAATTGTTAAATCTTTCTAAACTTGTCTCTAACTGCTTCTGAATATCACTAGATTTTCATTGGTATCAGAGGGAGAAAACCAGGAGGTCTAATGGAAGAACAGCTAGTGCTTTAGTTTAGCCACATAGTTGATCTCTGTTGGAAAACCCAAGGAGGCCATGATGCTAAGCACAGAAGAATGATTAATTTATTCAAAACACCCAGGCTTTGTGTGACAAACTCCTTGGTCGTAGAAACACTTTGTAATTGCATCAAGAGTCTTAGATCCAAATGGTGAAAAGGCAAGCTTACTGCTTTTCTTATTTCTATACATTTTGCTATAAACTGAATGCCATTATAAGTCAAATCTTTATATAATCCAAGTCACAAATCCAAAGAAACACATTTTCTTCATATTCACTATTTATTTACTTCATACTGATGATTTAAACATATTAACAACTGATTAATTAAAATACGACCAGCTCCAGGAACAAATGAACTCCTAACCCCCAGGGCTTAATACAATAGAGATTTTGTTCTTGCTCAAGTAACATCCGATTGACCAACAACTTTCCACGTGATCCCTCAGAGTCCCAGGCCCTTCCATTGTGTGGCTCCCCTCTCCTCTCGGGTTTTGGAACCCTTTCCATTCCACTGGGGGGTTGAGTACATGGAGAAGAAACTCAGACCATAATTCACCCCCATTTTTTTTTTTAAATTGAAGTACAGTTGATGTACAGTATTATATAACTTACAGTTGTACAATATAATGAGTCACAATTTTTAAAGGTTATACTCTATTTATAGTTATTATAAAATATTGACTATATTCCCCATGTTGTACAATATTATCTTTCTAGCTTATTTTATACCTAATAGTTTGTACCTCTTAATTTCCTACGCCTATTTTGCCCCTCTCCCCACTGGTAACCACTTGTTTGGTCTCTATATCTCTGAGTCTGCTTCTTTTTTGTTATAGTCACTAGTTTGTTGTATTTTTTAAATTTTGCTCAAATTTTATTGGTGAGAACTAGATACAAAAGAACTGGGTAAGGTAGTCGCTGGCTGGGCAGCTGCTTCCCATCAACACTTTTTTTTTTTTTTTTAATTTTATTTATTTATTTATTTATTTATGGCTGTATTGGGTCTTCGTTTCTGTGCGAGGGCTTTCTCTAGTTGTGGCAAGCGGGGGCCACTCTTCATCGCGGTGCGCGAGCCTCTCACTATCGTGGCCTCTCTTGTTGCGGAGCACAGGCTCCAGACGCGCAGGCTCAGTAATTGTGGCTCACGGGCCTAGTTGCTCCGCGGCATGTGGGATCTTCCCAGACCAGGGCTCGAACCCGTGTCCCCTGCATTGGCAGGCAGACTCTCAACCACTGCGCCACCAGGGAAGCCCCCCTTTCAACACTTTTGCCTGCAAAGAGATTACAAGTCTTCAGTGGTCCGCTATCCATCTCTGCCACATCAATTTCCCCAAAATCAAAATTAAATGTTTCTCAAAACATTGAAACCCCCCAAATAAGTCAAGTACTAGTTTCTGGGTTCAAGAAATCAGTATAACTAAGAAGGAGTATGGTATTATTAGGAAAATAGACTATCCATGTTAAATATGGAACTTTTTACAGTGTTGGCAAGTAAACAATGTCCATTCACCAGTAATATCATGTTGGGAAAGTTTTTTAATCCTCTCTAAGCTTGGGTTCCTCTATAGGAAGATGGGATGAATAGTATCTGTACAAGGTTACTGAGTTAAATAGAATAGCATTCAAAAGCAGTTTGCGTATTTCCTGTCATAATGTAAGTGCTTACTGCATTTTAGTTCTCTATTGGCATTCACCAGAAGTGGTGCTAATTTTCTCACTGACTCCAATTATTACTTTTTCCACAGCAGACTATGGTCAAGAACCCTTCAGCGACTCCCTGCTAAAAGTCAAGAGTGTTAGCCTGGAATCCAGGGCCTTATGCAGTCTGGGTCTATCTACCTATTCCAGCTACATATATGCCTTTGATATCGTACTCAAAAGGTCACTCCACTCAAATTCACCAAATACCATGTTTTCAAGATTCAAAAAAGCACTTTGCTCTCCCATCTTAATGTTTTTGAAATCAGCATGTGCCTTCCAGTCGATCTTTACATCTTGTATAGTTATTTCTTCTTTTGTCCTTTTCCAAAGAAAAGAAAAAACGAAAACCTACTAGTCACTCGATGGTTTGTCAGTGAGTCAGAACATGGGATATTTGTTGGGCACCTACTCTGTGCCAGTCACTGATCCAGGTGCTGGAGATACAAGTAGTCACCAGAAGGTTCTTGGCTACACCTTCTTTGTGAGCAAACATGGGCTACACACCCCACACACATTCATATTCCTACCCATCAAAAGTATTCAAGACTCAGCCTGAATGCCACTTCCTCCATGAAGCCTTCATTGAGCACCTGTATAAAGGAACCTCTATCTTCTTTGAACTCTTGCAGCACTTGGGTTCTCTCTCAGGACCCAATCTGCATCCTGTTTGTTATGCACATACAGTTGATCCCTGAACAACATGGGGGTTAGGGGCATCAACCGTTTGGGCAGTTGAAGATAACTTCACAGTTGGCCCTGTGTAGCCTCCATTCCTCTGTAGCCTCAGTCCCACATCTGTGGATTCAACAAATCTTGGATGATGTACTACTGTAGTACATATTTATTGAAAAAAATCCACATGTAAGTGGATCTGTGCAGTTCAAACCCATGTTGTTTGAGGGTCAGCTGTATTTTATTTTAAATGTGACTGCTACTTACTTTTTATTAAAAACTTTTTCTTGAAGTACAGTTCATTTACAATGTTGTGTTAGTTTCTGGTGTACAGCAAAGTGATTCAGTTATATGTATATACATTTTTTCATATTCTTTTTCACTATAGGTTATTATAAGATATTGAATATAGTTCCCTATGCTATAGAGTAGGTCCTTGTTGTTTATCTATTTTATATATAGTAGTTTGTATCTGCTAATCCCAAATTCCTAATTTATCCCTCCCCCCTCCCCCATCCTCTTTGGTAACCATAAGTTTGTTTTCTATGTCTGTGAGTCTGTTTCTTTTTTGTAAATAAGTTCATTTGTATCATGTTTTAGATTCCACATTATAAGTGATATCATATGATATTTGTCTTTCTCTCTTTGACTTCACTTAGTATGATAATCTCTATGTCCATCCATGTTGCTGCAAATGGCATTACTTCATTCTTTTTTATGGCTGAGTAATATTCCATTTCATATATATATATATATATATATATATATATATATATATATATACCACATCTTCTTTATCTATTCATCTGTTGATGGACATTTAGGTTGCTTCCATGTCTTGGCTGTTGAAAATAGTGCTGCTGTGAACATTGGGGTGCATGTACCTTTTCGAATTAGAGTTTTCTCTGGATATATGCCCAGGAGTGGGATTGCTGGATCATACGGTAGCTCAATTTTTAGTTTTTTGAGGAACCTCCATGCTGTTTTCCATAGCAGCTGCACCAATTTACATTCCCACCAAAAGTGTAGGAGGGTTCCCTTTTCTCCACACCCTCTCTAGCATTTCTTGTTTGTGGACTTTAATGATCATGTCTTACACATTTTCATATCATTTTCCCCACTGTGCATTTCAGGGTGGTTTACAGATCAAAGGTATTGATTGAAACACAACCCTGTGGTACAACTGAGCTATAATCACAACTAACCACTACCTGCTACCATTTAAGCCAACAATACACACCACTCCAGGAAATCCAGTAGATAAAGAATGCAGGAGCATTCAGACTTCCCTTTTATGGTTTGTTTTCTAAAATTAGTGTCACACTCAGGCCATGGGAAGTAGAGAATTGCCAGGCTAAAGAGGAATATGTGCTACAACAATAGGAGTGGGAAGAGTATCCTCTGGGGGTATTACCAGCATTACAGCCATCAAGGCCTCTTTAGTTAACCTCAGTCTAAATGGTGGTCTCACGACTGCTATTAGCACAGAGAAGTAAACTTAGTAGGGACAGATGTTTCTAGTCTCATATCTGTGTAAGATCCTGAAGGTGGAAACAATCTGAAAGATAATGGCTGTCGGTAAAATGCCGGTTGTCCTGGCCCCTATTTTCTGTTTCAGGTTACTTAGGAATAAATCATATGAACCCAGGGTGAGTGTCATTTGTTCAGCACAATTCGGGACAATGACAGCACTGTAAGGCAGGGGTCCCCAACCCCTGGGCCGCGGACCACTACCGGTCTGTGGCCTGTTAGGAAACGGGCCGCACAGCAGGAGGTGAGCGGCGGGCAAGCGAGCGAAGCTTCATCTGCCGCCCCCCATCGCTCCCCATCGCTCCCCACCGCTCACATTACCACCTGAACCGTCCCCGCCCCGACCCCGACCCCGTCTGTGGAAAAACTGTCTTCCACGAAACAGGTCCCTGGTGCCAAAAAGGTTGGGGACCGCTGCAGTAAGGGACTTTTATGGATCATCTATGACAGACGTTCTTCTCAAAGAGTAGCATGCACAAGAATCACCTGGAAACCCTGTAAATACAGATTGCTGGGCCCACTTTCAGAGTTTCTGATTCAGTAGGTTAAGGCTAGGATCCCAAAATTTGCATTTCTAACAAGTCCCAGATGATACTCCTGCTGCTGCTGCAAGGACCTATACTTTGAGAATCACTATGTGATAGCATTCCACAGAATCATGGGTTAGACTTAGAAAAACATATAGATGACCTAGTTTATCCTCTTTGCCTAAACCATCCCAAGACACCTATTTAATAAAGACACCACATCCTCTGCCACCAGTGAGGGGGATTCCATTATGTCCCTTGGCCATTATATTCTAGAAGTTAACAGTATTTACAAAAGTTTGTCTCTTATATCCCTGAATATACCAAGACTAGCCTGATTAGGGGAAAAAGAGCTATCAAGCTTCTAGGATTGTTCCCTAAATTGAGAGGCCCAGCTGCAGGCAAATGGGGTTTGTCACTTCCAGCAAGCAAAGCTCGTGATCCAACAAGATGAACACAATCAGGTATATGGTACGGAGAAGTAGTAAGCATCAGATGGCCCAACATGGGCCAACAAGGACTGAAGTGGTCTTTTTTTTAAAACTGCCCCTCCCATGGTAACAGTGCTTTGATTTTCCTTAGGGGAACATTCATCTATGCTTGCAGCTCCTCTCACGCAGACTGGAGCTTCTGGGCCCACCTTATAACTCCTTCTCATCAATAGAAATTAGCACAAGGGATGTTCTGGGGCACGTGAGCCAGGCTTTATGAGGACTGGTGACTTTTGTCTTCTCCCTCTTGGAGCCCAACTGCCATGCTGTAAGGAAGCCCAAGCCAGATTACTGAATGCTTAGAGGCTCTGTGGAGAGGAGCTTGAGGATGAGAGGGCTGGCCATGCTCCAACAGAATGCATCTGGTTGGGGGGCCCCACAGGAAACCAGCAGAACTTACCAGCTGAAGGGAGCCAACACCCAGAATCATAAGATATAAAAAATTATTGTTTTAAGCCACAAAATTAGGAATGGCTTGTGTTCCAGCCATTGACAACATGTGCCCCAATCATCATATTTTGTGACTCTGCACACAGAGTCTAGTTCAGCACTTGGCTCAAGATGGTCAATGAGACTCAATTATGAGACTTTCTAATATAGGTCTAGAGCTTCTAGGGCCATCTTGCTATTAGGAAGGCAACTGCCTGAGAATAAAGCCAATGCAAATGAGAGCAGAGCTGAGAGGATTTCATCTGATTTTCTGTCTGATCCAGTCATGCCTAGATCTATGTTCATCTCTGGTCATTTTAGTTGCATGAGCCAATTCATTTCTTTCATTAAGTTAGTTTGCGCTGGGGTTCCTATCACTTGTAACTGAAAGAGTTTTGACTAATACAGGGATGCTAGCAGATGAGTAGAGAACGGTAATAGGGGGTCTAGAAATAAGAGACAACCTGAAGGTTCAGACAGGTGCAGTCAGCTCCAGAAAATAACTACCAGCAAGGCTGGTATTCTGAAATCAGATTCCAGGCCCCAGGATCGCTGAGTATGGGCATGCCGGCTGTGTCCTATAAGAGAGGCCCTGCCGAGGTGAGGGCTGAAATCAGCACTTGCCCCAGGTGCACTCTGGTGCAGGACTGTGTCTGTTCAGAGTGAGGAAGCCATCTTATACTAAATCAGACAAAAGCATCATGCAGGCTGGCTGAGCCTCACCAGCCCTGGAAGCAGTGGGACCAGGATAAGTCCCAGTGAAAACTAGGAAGCAACGTAGGTGACCACAGAGGGTACCTAGAAAAGAAGCAGAAAAATTAACCTAGGTACCTGGAGTTAGCATCGGATCCTTTCCGCACCCTCTAATCTGGCACAGCTGCCTCCCACTGGCAAAATGTAATGAGAACACAGCTGGCCAGGGTGCCTGGGACAAGTAACAGACTTCTGGCTTTGATCACACCAAAGAGAGTTCAGAAGGGCATATAAAGACTGAGTGTCAGCAGATAGGAATTTTAGAAAGTCCAGGAACAAGGCAAACTAAACAGCATATTATAAGGGACATATATAAATTGATAAAAAACTGTATTCTAAAAAGCAAAGGAACAATAAGCACATAATTCAGGGGAGTAGTAAAATCAGCAAGATGGGGTGGGAAAGGAATCCACTTTTGGAAGCAAAGGAATTGGGTAATGTTCCAATTATTGGCAGGTTGTCAGAGGACCCAACCATGTGATTAGAGGGTTGGAACTTTCAGTCCCACCCCTCAACCTCCAGGGACGGGAGAGGGGCTGAAGATTGAGTTCAGTCACCAATGGACAATTACTTAATCAACTGTGCCTATGCAATGAAACCTCCATAAAACCCAAAAAGGACAGGGTAGGCAGAGCTTCCAGGCTGGTGAACAGGTAGAGATTCTAGGAGAGTGGTGTGCCTAGGGAGGGGCGTGGAAGCTCCCAGCCCTTTCCCCATGCCTTGACCTATGCATCTCACCCATCTGGCTGTTCCTGAGTTATATCCTTTTATTACAAACTGGTAATCTAGAAAGTAAAATTTTTCTCTGAATTCTGTGAGCCGCTCTAGCAAATTAATCAAACCCAGGGAGGGGGTTGTTAGAACCTCCGATCTATGCTGGTGGGTAAGAAGCACAGGCGACAACCTGGACTTGTGATTGGGACTTGTGAAGTGTGTGTGTGTGTGTGTGTGGTGGGAGGGTGTCAGTCTTTTAGGATCTGATGCTACCTCCAGGTGGATAGTGTCAGAACTGAGTTGAATTAGAGGTCACCCAGCTGTGTCTGAGAATTGCTTGGTGGAATTGATGGCCAGAACCGTACACATCTCCAGCACCCAAAAACCTTTTTAACTGTTTCCCCTTTACTATTCCTCCTATTTGGACAAAGTACCCATTCACCTAACTGATCCAGCCAGCCCTCCACATCTTTACACTGTATTTTCAATAATGTTTCAATTACCAGTTCTGGTGTCAATTTAACAACTACTTTATAGATGGTGAGGAATATGATATATCCATATTATGTTAGGATGTGAGGGGCCATTTTTGCACACTGGAATGTAGAATGCATTCTTTGGTTCAAAAAGGTATATGATAGGGAACCAAATAGCCTTTGACAGTGTTTGGGCTTTAGCCCAAGAGAGAATAAATGTCAAACTCAATCCCCTAGGGGCTGTGAATAGTAATCCTACACAGCTCACTGGCTTATATGCTTGGATCCCTGTTCCCAGGAGATTTTCCTGAATGCCATCTTTTTTTAAAATTTAATTTAATTTGTTTTTTTATACAGCAGGTTCTTATTAGTTATCTATTTTATACACATCAGTGTGTACATGTCAATCCCAATCTCCCAATTCGGCACACCCCCACCCCCACCCCCCCGCCACTTTCCCCCCTTGGTGTCCATACGTTTGTTCTCTACATCTGTGTCTCTATTTCTGCTCTGCAAACCGATTCATCTGTACCATTTTTCTAGGTTCCACATATATGCGTTAATATATGATGTTCGTTTCTCTCTTTCTGACTTACTTCACTCTGTATGACAGTCTCTAGGTCCATCCACGTCTCTACAAATGACCCAATTTCGTTCCTTTTTATGGCTGAGTAATATTCCATTGTATATATGTACCACATCTTCTTTATCCATTCATCTGTCGATGGGCATTTAGGTTGCTTCCATGTCCTGGCTATTGTAAATAGTGCTGCAGTGAACATTGGGGTGCATGTGTCTTTTTGAATTATGGTTTTCTCTGGGTATATGCCCAGTAGTGGGATTGCTGGGTCATATGGTAGTTCTATTTTTAGTTTTTTAAGGAACCACCATAATGTTCTCCATAGTGGCTGTATCAATTTACATTCCCACCAACAGTGCAAGAGGGTTCACTTTTCTCCACACCCTCTCCGGCATTTGTTGTTTGTAGATTTTCTGATGATGCCCATTCTAACTGGTGTGAGGTGATACCTCATTGTAGTTTTGATTTGCATTTCTCTAATAGTTAGTGATGTTGAGCAGCTTTTCATGTGCTTCTTGGCCATCTGTATGTCTTCTTTGGAGAAATGTCTATTTAGGTCTTCTGCCCATTTTTGGATTGGCTTGTTTGTTTTTTTAATATTGAGCTGCATGAGCTGTTTATATATTTTGGATATAAATCCTTCATCCGTTGATTCGTTTGCAAATATTTTCTCCCATTCAGAGGGTTGTCTTTTCGTCTTGTTTGTAGTTTCCTTTGCTGTGCAAAAGCTTTTAAGTTTCATTAGGTCCCATTTGTTTATTTTTGTTTTTATTACCATTACTCTAGGAGGTGGATCAAAAAAGATCTTGCTGTGATTTATGTCAAAGAGTGTTCTTCCTATGTTTTCCTCTAAGAGTTTTATAGTGTCCGGTCTTACATTTAGGTCTCTAATCCATTTTGAGTTTATTTTTGTGTATGGTGTTAGGGAGTGTTCTAATTTCATTCTTTTACATGTAGCTGTCCAGTTTTCCCAGCACCACTTATTGAAGAGACTGTCTTTTCTCCATTGTATATTCTTGCCTCCTTTGTCATAGATTAGCTGACCATAGGTGCGTGGGTTTATCTCTGGACTTTCTATCCTGTTCCATTGATCTACGTTTCTGTTTTTGTGCCAGTACCATATTGTCTTGATTACTGTAGCTTTGTAGTATAGTCTGAAGTCGGGGAGTCTGATTCCTCCAGCTCCATTTTTTTCCTTCAAGACTGCTTTGTCTATTTGGGGTCTTTTGTGTCTCCATACAAATTTTAAGATTTTTTTGTTCTAGTTCTGTAAAAAATGCCGTTGGTAATTTGATAGGGATTGCATTGAATCTGTAGATTGCTTTGGGTAGTATAGTCATTTTCACAGTATTGATTCTTCCAATCCAAGAACACGGTATATCTCTCCATCTGTTTGTATCATCTTTAATTTCTTTCATCAGTGTCTTATAGTTTCCTGCATACAGGTCTTTTGTCTCCCTAGGTAGGTTTATTCCTAGGTATTTTATTCTTTTGTTGCAATGATAAATGGGAGTGTTTCCTTAATTTCTCTTTCAGATTTTTCATCATTAGTGTATAGGAATGCAAGAGATTTCTGTGCATTAATTTTGTATCCCGCAACTTTACCAAATTCATTGATTAGCTCTAGTAGTTTTCTGGTGGCATCTTTAGGATTATCTATGTATAGTAGCATGTCATCTGCACACAGTGACAGTTTTACTTCTTCTTTTCCAATTTGTATTCCTTTTATTTCTTTTTCTTCTCTGATTGCCATGGCTAGGACTTCCAAAACAATGTTGAATAATAGTGGTGAGAGTGGACATCCTTGTCTTGTTCCTGATCTTAGAGGAAATGCTTTCAGTTTTTCACCATTGAGAATGATGTTTGCTGTGGGTTTGTCATATATGGCCTTTATTATGTTGAGGTAGGTCCCTCTATGCCCACTTTCTGGAGAGTTTTTATCATAAATAGGTGTTGAATTTTGTCAAAAGCTTTTTCTGCATCTACTGAGATGATCATATGGTTTTTCTTCTTCAATTTGTTAATATGGTGTATCACATTGATTGATTTGTGTATATTGAAGAATCCTTGCATCCCTGGAATAAATCCCACTTGATCATAGTGTATGATCCATTTAATGTGTTGTTGGATTCTGTTTGCTAGTATTTTGTTGAGGATTTCCCCCCCATATTCATGAGTGATATTGGTCTGTAATTTTCTTTTTTTGTATTATCTTTGTCTGGTTTTGGTATCAGGGTGATGGTGGCCTCCTAGAATGAGTTTGGGAGTGTTCCTTCCTCTGCAATTTTTTGGAAGAGTTTGAGAAGGATGGGTGTTAGCTCTTCTCTAAATGTTTGATAGAATTCACCTGTGAAGCCATCTGGTCCTGGACTTTTGTTTGTTGGAAGATTTTTAATCACAGTTTCAATTTCATTACTTGTGATTGGTCTATTCATACTTTGTATTTCTTCCTGGTTCAGTCTTGGAAGGTTATACCGTTCTAAGAATCTGTCCATTTCTTCCAGGTTGTCCATTTTATTGGCATAGGGTTGCTTGTAGTAGTCTCTTAGGATGCTTTGTATTTCTGTGGTGTCTGTTGTAACTTCTCCTTTTTCATTTCTAATTTTATTGATTTGAGTCCTCTCCCTCTTGATGAGTCTGGCTAATGGTTTATCAATTTTGTTTATCTTCTCAAAGAACCAGCTTTTAGTTTTATTGATCTTTGCTATTGTTTTCTTTGTTTCTATTTATTTCTGCTCTGATCTTTATGATTTCTTTCCTTCTGCTAACTTTAGGTTTTGTTTATTCTTCTTTCTCTAGTTCCTTTAGGTGTAAGGTTAGATTGTTTATTTGACATATTTGTTGTTTCTTGAGGTAGGATTGTAGTGCTATAAACTTCCCCCTTAGAACTGCTTTTGCTGCATCCCATAGGTTTTGGATAGTCGTGTTTTCATTGTCATTTGTCTCTAGGTATTTTTTGGTTTCCTCTTTGATTTCTTCAGTGATCTCTTGATTATTTAGTAATGTATTTTCTAGCCTCCATGTGTTTGTGTTTTTTACGCTTTTTTCCCTGTAATTGATTTCTAATCTCATAGCGTTGTGGTCAGAAAAGATGCTTGATATGATTTCAATTTTCTTAAATTTACTGAGGCTTGATTTGTGACCCAAGATGTGATCTATCCTGGAGAATGTTCTGTGTGCACTTGAGAAGAAAGTGTAATCTGCTGGTTTTGGATGGAATGTCCTATAAATATCAATTAAATCTATCTGGTCTATTGTGTCATTTAAAGCTTGTGTTTCCTTATTTATTTTCATTTTGGATGATCTGTCCATTGGTGTAAGTGAGGTGTTAAAGTCCCCCACTATTATTGTGTTACTGTCTATTTCCTCTTTTATAGCTGTTAGCAGTTGCCTTATGTATTGAGGTGCTCCTATGTTGGATGCATATGTTTATAATTGTTATATCTTCTTCTTGGATTGATCCCTTGATCACTATGTAGTGTCCTTCCTTGTCTCTTGTAACATTCTTTATTTTAAAGTCTATTTTATCTGATATGAGTATTGCTACTCCAGCTTTCTTTTGATTTCCATTTGCATGGAATATCTTTTTCCATCCCCTCACTTTCAGTCTGTATGTGTCCCTAGGTCTGAAGTGGGTCTCTTGTAGACAGCATATATATGGGTCTTGTTTCTTTGTCTATTCAGCCAGTCTGTGTCTTTTGGTTGGGGCATTTAATCCATTTACATTCAAGGTTATTATTGATACGTATGTCCTATTACCATTTTCTTAATTGTTTTGGGTTTGTTTTGTGGGTCTTTTTCTTTTCTTATGTTTCCCGCTTAGAGAAGTTTCTTTAGCATTTGTTGTAAAGCTGGTTTGGTGGTGCTGAATTCTCTTAGCTTTTGCTTGTCTGAAAAGCTTTTGACTTCTCCATCGAATGAGATCCTTGCTGGGTAGAGTAATCTTGGTTGTAGGTTTATCTCTTGCATCACTTTAAATATATCCTGCCAGTCCCTTCTGGCCTGCAGAGTTTCCGCTGCAAAATCAACCGATAACCTTATGGGTATTCCTTTGTATGTTATTTTTTGTTTTTCCCTTCCTGATTTTAATATTTTTTCTTTGAATTTAATTTTTGTTAGTTTGATTAATATGTGTCTTGGTGTGTTTTTCCTAGGGTTTATCCTGTATGGGACTCTATGTGCTTCCTGGACTTGGGTGACTATTTCCTTTCCCATTTTAGGGAAGTTTTCAACTATAATCTCTTCAAATATTTTCTCAGACCCTTTCTTTTTCTCTTCTTCTTCTGGGACCCCTATAATTCGAATGTTGGTGCATTTAGTGTTGTCCCAGAGGTCTCTGAGATTGTCTTCAATTCTTTTCACTTTATTCTGCTCCTCCACAGTTATTTCCACCATTTTGTCTTCCAGCTCACTTATTTGTTCTTCTGCCTCAGTTATTCTGCTATTGATTCCTTCTAGTGTATTTTTTATTTCATTTATTGTGTTGTTCATCTGTTTCTTCTTTTGTTCTTCTAGATCTTTGTTAAACATTTCTTGTATTTTCTCAATCCATGCCTCCACTTTATTTCCGAGATTCTGGATTATCTTTACTATCGTTACTCTGAATTCTTTTTCAGGAGATTGCCTATTTCCTCTTCATTTATTTGGTCTTGTAGGTTTTTACCTTGCTCCTTCATCTGTGACATATTTTTTTGCCGTCTCATTTTTTTTTTTTTTAATGAGTGGGATTGTGTTCCTGTCTTACCAGTTGTTTGGCCTGAGGCTTCCAACACTGGGGTTTGTAGGCTATTGGGTAGAGCTGGGTTTTGGTGCTGAGATGAGGAACTCTGTGAGACCTCACTCCGATGAATATTCCCTGGGGTCTGAGGTTCTCTGTTAATCCAGTGGTTTGGACTCAGAGCTCCCACCGCAGGAGCTTCGGCCCGACCCTGGGTTCGTGAACCAAGGTCCTGCAAGCCGCCGATTCACTTTGGGGTCCCCCCCCTCCTTGGGCTTCAGAGTCTCCCACCAGCGGCCATCAGGCGCCCTAGTTGTGGGGAGATGCTAACTCCATGTCTTTCCACACAGCCATCTTGACTCCGCCTCTCATCAGGAACTTTTTGAGTCCCAAAATCCCAGTGGTCGCCACGAGGTGGCAGTGTTATATTTCATTCAAAGCCTCCAATTTGCATGTATTGTGGTGTCAGAAACTTGTAAAATTATGTATGAATGTGTGAGAATCGTAGGGTCTCAGCAGCATCCTTGGGCCACTACCCATTGCATATTTTTCATAGCTTGCCAAATATTCCTGTAAGGTGTTGTGTCTCCTTTTTATTGACAGAGTCCTGGAGGGGGAGTAATTTATTGTTTACCATTTATAAAACACCTCTGGTGGTCCAAAGTTATTTTTAGAAATTTCACTGATTTCACTAAGCTCTAAATCTTTTTTATTTAATCTACCATCTTCTTTATTTTCCAAGCATTGTTTTGCTTACCAATGTGTGTGTGTCCTATTGTTTTATTAATTTTTATTGGAGTATAATTGCTTTACAATGTTGTGTTAGCTCGTGCTGTACAGCATAGTGAATCAGTTATACGTATACAGATATCCCTTCATATATACACTACTATGTATAAAATAGGTAACTAATGGGAACCTACTGTATAGCACAGGGAACTCTACTCAATGCTCTGTGGTGACCTAAATGGGAAGGAAATCTAAAAAATAAGCTTTAAATCTTAACTAGATTGATTCAGCTAGTCATACATGCCATGACAGCTCTCAAGTCTCCTGAGTTTCTCCTTCCAAGGTGGGGAATGATCATAATGTAATCAGTATAATGAATTAATTTTGATGGTGATCATGTCTAAGTCCACTCTCACCAAATTGTAGCAGTGAGTTGGAGAGGTCAGATGTCCTTGGAGAAGGACCATAAATATATTACACATTCCTTCTCATGCACAAGCAGACCGATCTCACTCTAAGAGTGAGATCAAGAAGATAGCATAGTTGAAAAGGGAACCCTCCTACACTGTTGGTGGAAATGTTAATTGGTGCAGCCACTATGCAAAACAGTCTGGAGGTTCCTTAAAAAACTAAAAATAGAACTACCATATGATCCAGCAATTCCACTCCTGGACATATATCCAGAAAAGTCGGGAAAAAAAAGTTACATGCACCCCAATGTTCATAGCAGCACTATTTACAATAGCCAAGACATGGAAGTAACCTAATGTCCAACGACAGATGAATGGATAAAGAAGATGTGGCACATATAGACAATGGAATATGACTCAGCCATAAAAAAGAATGAACTAATGCCATCTGCAGCAACATGGATGGACCTAGAGATGATCACACTAAGTGAAGTAAATCAGACAGAGAAAGACAAATATCATATGATATCACTTATACGTGGAATCTAAAACAAAAAATACAAATCAACTTAGTTGCAAAACAGAAACAGATTCACAGACATAGAAGACAAATTTATGGTTACCAAAGGGGAAAGGGGAGGGGGAATAAATTAGGAGTCTGGGATTAATAGATACATACCACTATATATAAAATAGATAAACAAGACGGATTTACTGTATAGCCCATGGAACCATATTGAATAATAACCTATAATGGAAAAGACTCTGAAGCTGTACACCTGAAACTAACACCATATTGTAAATCAACTATAGTTAAGTAAATTTAAAAAAAGAAGAAGAATGTAGCATAGGTGAATCTATCACAAAAGCAGCTTGTTTAGCTTGTTGAACGTCTTAGGCAGTTTCTACAGTGCTTGGCAGAACAGACACTAATTTAAGTCATGGTAACTACCTTGTTCAAATCATGATGGCTAACAGTTATTCCCATGGGTCTTTTCTCCTGGGCCACAGAGGATTAATAGAAAGCATTAGTGGAGATTCTGCTCCCATTGTTTCCTAATGAGAGGTGAGATTTCCTGTGTTCTTCCCCAATCTGACACTGCCTGATATTTACTCCAAAGGAAGGTCTTAGCAATTTTCAGGGCTCCCACTTTGCGTGTCTAATTAAAAATCCATAAAGGGCAGACTTCTCTGCCTCTTAAAAGACATTTGGCTTTAAGCTGGTAGTGACAAGGAACTTCATCACATCCACTGTAATTACAGATTCAGATAAAAGGAGGCACTGGGTAGTTCCTACTTTCTTATTTCTCCAGCTTCAGCTTCATCATGATTCTGGTGCTGCCTACCATAACATTTTCATTTGCTCCAAACTTCAATTTTCATACCTTAATATTGCCCTTCCATTCCCCTGATGATATTATGGTACATTTTGCATCATCGTTAGATAATCCCCCAGAGGTTTTCCACTGTCCTCTGCCGCTCAACATAAACTATATCATACAATCTTGGACCTCCTAACAGGGGTCAATTGATGATTTCTTGACCCTCAAGTTAGTTGTCCTTTTCTACCACAACCCTAATGATGAATTAAAATAACTTCCCTATGCTAAATCCTCCTTATTTCCCTATTTCAGCATCCTTAGCCCTAAACTCATCCAGGCTGGGATAATTGGAACAGATCTGATAGATTAACTTAGGTGAGGCCGACACAGGAGCCTGAATAGTTTTCCCTGCTCCCAACTATTGTTTATGTGCCACCAAACCCTCTGTAGGGAATCTGTCAAAATTCTTGCTTCTTTACTCCCCTTCACCCTTTGTTTTTTAAAAACAATCATATAAATAGTTCTACCTGATTCAATGGTTATTTCCTTTGTTCTGGTTAATATCTTCACCCCAGCCCGTTAGCTTAATTTTGCATAGCTTAAATTTTCTTTTCATTGGTAAACCCCGTTACTAGTAGCTGTGAGAACAAATTTGCCTTGGCATTCTGTGTATTTCCTTGTCCTTCCATTAAAAAAAACTATATGGGGAATCCATACATGAGGGGTTCCCGCTAAGGACAGTGTCTAACTTAGTTTCAGGAAAGTGCAACACAAATCATCATAAAACCTGTCAGGGTTGCCACTGTCCATAACATTTTTAATGCTTCCGCAGAAGTAATCCATTTCACTGTTAGTGAAAGGAGTATACAGTTTTCCTTCTCAGTATAAACTTGCTGCATTCCAGACTTCACACACTCCAAAAGAGGGCTGGATATTTTATTTGGGTCCTCCATGGATCAAACCCCAAACACTGTAACAAATTATTGATTAACAGTCATACCAAACAACTCTTTCCATTAAGCAGTTTCTAAAATCAACAGTGCCTTTGCTGTTTAGTCTGAGAATCCAAGAAAAGCAGAGATTCCTCAGTACTGCTCAAAAGTATAACCAAACTCCATTACACCATAGCCTCTTTCTTCCATGTAGGTGTATCTGATAAGGCCTGGTAGAAGCACACAATTTAGTTCAGAGACCTAAGTAGGTCCCACTTTCTCCTTGAAGCCAGAATTCTAATCTTAGGATCTAACCACCATTTAGCCAGCCACAAAGAAGAAAGCCAATAAAATGAGAAAGATAGAAGGCCAATCTTCCCTGAGGCACAGGACTGGTTTATTGTATCTGCTAGTTATATGCCAATAAATTCGTGGAAGAGAGGAGAGGAAATCATATGCACATGGAATTTTAATAGACAGTGATCCTGCTTCCAATAAATGCAGTTCAACCAGCTTCTCAGGTTCTGACCAAACAGGTGAGCATTCTGCTCTCTTGGAGGAAAACATGGATAGAAGTGGGCCAACAGGCAGCATGGAGACCAGCAGAAGGGTTCCTCTCTGCACCACCACCCCCAGCTCTCGGTGTAGCACATTGAAAAAGTAAAAGGATTTTATAATTGTACTACAGAATTATCTCACTTTCTATTCTATGAAGGTTTTGTGTAGTAATAGAGAGACACCTGAAATATAGGTTTGTTTCTAGTTCTTAATTTGCCAATTTGGCTGTGTACTTTGCCTTTCTGAATCTTTTTATGTACAATAAAAAATATTCATTGAGATGATCTTTAAGTTCCTTTCAAGATCCGAGTCTGTTTTATTATTATAGTATATGTCCAGATTTCATTACCAAGTTAGTTGCTTCTATGGGGCAGGGATGATGGCTTATGCACCCTTCACATGTCTAGCGTTTTACAATTAGCACCTTTTAAAAAAATGTTGGTTGAGGTGTGGAAAAGTGTGTACTGCTGCTTCAGTTTGTGCTAACAAGGGGGGATGGAGGGGGTATATATATATATATATATATATATATTTGCATAGAATGTCCCTGAAGGTACAAACAGGCAACTAATACTGGTTGCTTTCGAGAAAGGGGGCTGAGGGACCAGGAGTTGTGCATGGTGGGTGGAAGTTATTTTTCAGTGTAAATTGTCCTTTGTACTTGCATTTTACTCTCCCCTTGTTCTTTCTCCTCCAGGCATACTGCCCTTCTTGCTATTCCTCCACCTTATGAAGTATGTCTTTGCACTTGCCTTTCTAGTGTCTGGAATACTCTTCCTCCAGATACTCTCACTCCCTTACTTCATTACGAACACTGGTCAAATGTCACCTTAACACGGAGACTCCCCTGTCTACACTGTATGTAGAAACTCTCCCCCCCTTACCTAATACCCCTTTAGTACCACTTGACATACTAAATATTTGCATTTATTTAATGTATGACTCCCTCTTAGAACACTGCCTGGTGCATCAACGGCCAATCAACAGATACTTGAATTAATGAATGTACTGTTTGAGGTTGGATTTTTTAAAAAAATCATGTGCATAAGTTACTTTTTCAAGAAAAAACCAACTAAGGAATAAATGTTCCATGTACTAT